>NC_090245.1:57796033-58118533 GCF_037325665.1 Littorina saxatilis
CTTTCCTGACCAGCTTCCAAACATGAAAGTGGATGCAGACTGCAACAGTGGATTATTTAAAGCGGAGTAAGTAATAGTGCCTGACCTGAGCCCAGAAATCTGTACTGTACACTTGTGCATTCCTGCTTAGAAACTCTACATCAACACAGTTCTACAAATCACATACTTCATATGTCAGCTGTAGAAAAATTGAAAGTGTTCGGTCGTTAAACAAGCAGTAATTAAATGCACAGTATTGGAAGGGGGGAAAATAAAGACAGTGTTCTTGGATGTGTACTGTATGTAATACACTTATAAGACAACATGTGAACCCTATATACTTGGATCAATCACAAACTTTCCAACTTCGAGAAAAAAATATTATCAACTATAGAAGAAAATCATAGAACTGTATGAGCTCTCCAGCTACATGTACAGACTAAAGTGCAATCGAAATGGACAATTTCCAGTATGTGTACCACAACTCCATACACAGAAATTGAAAATAAAATAATAGACTTCGGAGCAGACAAACTGTGAACATAAAAGAAATCACTGACCATTTTGTTTGTCTGTGGAGTTGATCACTTTCTTTCTTTATTTGGTGTTTAACGTTGTTTTCAATCACGAAGGTTATATCGCGACGGGGAAAGGGGGGGGGGGGGGGGGGGGGGGGGGGGGAGATGGGATAGAGCCACTTGTTAATTGTTTCTTGTTCACAAAAGCACTAATCAAAAACTTGCTCCAGGGGCTGGCAACGTAGTACAATATATGACCTTACTGGGAGAATGCAAGTTTCCAGTACAAAGGACTTAACATTTCTTACATACTGCTTGACTAAAATCTTTACAAACATTGACTATATTCTATACAAGAAACACTTAACAAGGGTAAAAAGAGAAACAGAATCCGTTAGTCGCCTCTTACGACATGCTGGGGAGCATCCGGTAAATTCTTCCCCCTAAACCGCGGGGGCATCTGCTTTAAAAAACAAAACAAACAAAAACAACAGAAAGCCACTAATCAACGGCCTTGCATCTTTATATTGCGTAACAGACAAATGCTGATTCTCAAGCACAGGCGATCAAGAAATGCTTGCGTAGGAGGGATGAGATATATCTAGACTTCAAATCTTATTTTGATTGCAAACCATTTCCTTCACAAGCATGTGTGGAAAACATAGTATGGTTATCACAGCAGGGCTAAGTTGTGAGTTGCAACACGAAGCGTTATGACTTCATGCCCAGTCATCTGAGTGCCGTCAGGCTCTCAAATCTGACCGCAGAAAAACCAGGACACTGGAAACACAAACACTTCAACACGGCCTAAAAGTTACTGTTATTGTTGCATGTCTTGATCCTGACACGCACAAAAATACTTCAAAACTTTAGCCAGCCAGCGCTGTATCACATTACAAACTCTGGAGAGATTCAAAACTTTAGAAGACAAGAGAAAACTGCATACACTATCATTATCACAAAGTAACGCCCTACGGTGTGGTCAGTACTCAGATTATCTCCATGAATAAAGATGACTTCAGGTATAACAGTTTTATCCTCTTTCTATACACGTATAAAGTGAAAGTGATGCAAACAGAAAAAATTGCCACAGGGAAAACTGATTAGGGTCTGCGCGTTCTGATTTACTGACATCTTGTCTGCCTGTATACTTGGCTGTTGAACAATTGACTGACATTTTAAAATTCACCTAAAAGAGTGGGGAGGAGTTGGGTAGAAAGAGGAAAAGATAGGGAAGAAAAATTTGATCATTAAAAGGAAGCACTAAAACCCAGAAATGACTGCGAGAACTATCAAATCATGGCCTTAATCTTCAAGTTAAAAAACGTTTCAACATGTATGTAATTCCATTCATCAAAGACTCTGGGAAGCAGGACAAAATATCACAAGCTTGAATTTAGCATCACATTCCAATTTCAAAATCAACATCCGGTAGCAGCTCAACTTTTAGGAAGTTGTGAGTGTGAATGCAAATAAACCCTTGTACCATCAACATATTATATATAAATATGACCATAATCAAAGTCTTTTTCACACTTCATCAGTAACAGCAATGTACTGTCAACAGTAGCAAACTTACTATTAGTATCAGGAAGAAGAAAAAAACACACACTGCAGACACCAAGCTTAGTTCTCTTTACATTTAGTCAAGTTTTGACTAAATGTTTTGTTTGTTTGTTTGTTTGTTTGTTCGTTCATGGGCTGAAACTCCCACGGCTTTTACGTGTATGACCGTTTTTACCCCGCCATTTAGGCAGCCATACGCCGCTTTCGGAGGAAGCATGCTGGGTATTTTCGTGTTTCTATAACCCACCGAACTCTGACATGGATTACAGGATCTTTTTCGTGCGCACTTGGTCTTGTGCTTGGGTGTACACACGGGGGTGTTCGGACACCGAGGAGAGTCTGCACACAAAGTTGACTCTGAGAAACAAATCTCTCGCCGAACGTGGGGACGAACTCACGCTGACAGCGGCCAGCTGGATACAAATCCAGCGCGCTACCGACTGAGCTACATCCCCGCCACTAAATGTTTTAACATAGAGGGGGAATCGAGATGAGGGTCGTGGTGTGTGTGTGTGTGTCTGTGCGTGTGTGTGTGTGTGTAGAGCGATTCAGAGTAAACTACTGGACCAATCTTTATGAAATTTTACATGAGAGTTCCTGGGTATGATATCCCCAGACGTTTTTTTCATTTTTTCGATAAATGTCTTTTATGACGTCATATCCGGCTTTTTGTAAAAGTTGAGGCGGCACTGTCACACCTTTAATTTTCAATCAAATTGATTGAAATTTTGGTCAGGCAATCTTCGACGAAGGCCGGAATTCGGTATTGCATTTCAGCATGGAGGCTTACAAATTAATTAATGACTTTGGTCATTAAAAATCTGAAAATTGTAATTAAAATTATTTTTTTTATAAAACGATCCAAAATTACTTTTATTTTATTCTTCATCATGTTCTGATTCCAAAAACATATAACTATGTTATATTCGGATTAAAAACAAGCTCTGAAAATTAAAAATATAAAAATTATGATTAAAATTAAATTTCCGAAATCGTTTTAAAAACTATTTCCTCTTATTTCTTGTCGGTTCCTGATTCCAAAAACATATAGATATGATATGTTTGGATTAAAAACACGCTCAGAAAGTTAAAACGAAGAGAGGTACAGTAAAGCGTGCTATGAAGCACAGCGCAACCGCGCCAAACAGGCTCGTCACTTTCACTGCCTTTTGCACAAGCGGCGGACTACGTTCAGTTTCATTCTGCGAGTTCCACAGCTTGACTAAATGCAGTAATTTCGCCTTACGCGACTTGTTTATGTTTTCTCATTGTCAAAGACTGAGAAAAAATCAAACAGGAAAAAGATATGTTTGAATATGTTATGTTTTTCTTTTATGATTAGCAGCATGAGTGTAAATCACAGAAAGTACTTTCAAACAGGGGTTTCGTGCATTGTATGGTCAAACTTTGTACAAAAATAGAAAATCTATAATTTCTTCAATGTATGGACTATGGTATACTATCAGAATCATGTACCACGAGTGGACTCCATTTCCAGCAGGACTAGCACAAGCCAATCTCATTATGATCCATGCAAGTTTTGGAAGATGTTACAAGCATGGCACCATGTAGACAATTCTGTCAATTCAGAGTTCTAGCTACTAGCAACAAACATACAGAAACTGTAAATAATATGTTTAATTTTAGAGTCAGCCCAGTGTTACAGTAGTAAAAACACCAACAACGGCGTAATACAACTACTATTTCGCCATGCCAGTCGCTAAGACCTTTTTTTTTAAATTGTCTGCACACCATCATGCTTGCAACAACTGCAAAATGCCAAAAGGGATCCTTTTAGCTGACAACACTTATCCCTGCTGCAAAAACAGTACCTTTCAACTTCAAAGAGGACAATGTCAGTAACTGAAGTACTCTGGACATATTGCATACAAATTACAACCTGCACAAAAAAATCAATACTAAAAATGTGACTCAAATGTACAGAGATGCTGACAGATTCTTTTCAGATGCAGGCATTCCGTGTACATACAAAGCTATAGGCACAGGCTTTCCTTGTCTGCTCTTACCAATCACAGTTCTATTGAACTTTAAAATAAGAGTTGCATTACACACTGTAATCAGTTGACTATGAGTATGAATGAAACTTGAAAGACAAAAAGTTTTTCTTTGCATTGATGTCGAAAACTATCTATGTTTACGGCTACCAATGTGATGAAAAGCCATACTATTACTAAACTGTTTAGTCCAACACCAAAGATCCAACAAATGAAAAGTATGCACAGGAAAAAGAAAGCAATCTACAGTTTTGTAATACAAATATGTTGCACCAAGACAGTGACACTAGCAAACTCATTGACATGAGCTACACAAGTAACAACAGACTGATTTATGAATTGTAATGCACAGAAGAGAACATGTTATTCTGAGCATTATCCTCTACAACCTGATTCATCTGAACACAATCATAACTGCTACATTAAAAATAGCCACAACAGCCATGTGTTACCATAAACAAGCGAGTGCCTAATAGTAGTAATACAGTATTGGACAGCAAGATGTAATCAAAAAGAAACAAATCTTAACACAGTAACTAACTGAGGTACCAGATAACAGGTATCCTGAAATCTCTGAAGACTGTACACTTTGTCTTGCAAAACAGTTGACTTATCACAAGTTAGGGGCAGGTTCAATGGAGTTCTAGCTAATACTTTTACAAATACCTCTAACTAGAAAACTTTAGCTGTATGCAGCACAGTGAGTGCAACTGTGGAGGAGGGTAAAAAAGTAATCCTTTGGTGCAGGATTAACAATTGTCTGAAATTCAAAATCACAATGTCTGTTGCTGTACAAATAATCATGTTCAGAAAGACTGGAGCAAATTGTACACGTATGATCACTGCCGGCAAGGCAACTGCTTATTTACAGTGGAACTACAAGATATAAAAAAATAGCAATTATTACTTTTCTAGTGTAAAACATTTAGATTTAGATGACTCCGAAGACAGAAAGACGTAAAAGTGGTGGGAGCAGAAGTGAGAAAGACAACTAATATACCTGGTACAACTAGCTCAGTTGAACTGGCTAAAAACAAAAAGGGATAGAATAAAACCGATACACAATACAATACATACATGTATTATCAGTTCAAACGAAAATCAAGACGCAAAAAGTAGAGAATGAGAAGAGGGGAAAACACTTTTACACATTCTCTCTCATCCCTGACTCAACGTGGTGGTGGTGGCAGTCGAAGAGACGTAGGTAATAAAACTAGATCTGCTGATCCATGGTGGTAGAGTTGCTGCAGATTCTTTGATGGTGATAGTGTTAGCTGCAGATCCCTTGGCCTTGAAGATGGTAGTGGTAGCACTTGCAGCAGATCCCTTGATGATAGTAACAGTTTGCTGCAGGGGGAAAAAGTCTAGGGGGAGGCAGCGGCATCTTTCATTTTCATTTTCAATAAGTCCAGGGCAGGCAGGTTGCACAGCCGCGACCCCCCACCTGCCTTGACCGCTTGCGCGACACCCGACCGCAACATCTCGCAACGCTGCTTGTAAAAATCACGCTCCCGTGTCGTCGCCGTCAACTGTCTTTTGAGCATGGCAATTTGCTGCTGTAGGGTTTTGTTCGTGCTTTCTAGTTCGTGTTTCTGGATCATGCGTTTGGATCGGCAGTTTTGCGCGTAGCCCCGATTCTTCAGCGTGCGCCGCTTCTGTTTTAGCTTCAACACCTCCTCTTTCGGGTGGCCTTGCAGACGACGGTTCAGCTCGCGGACTGGCAGGGTCACAAGGTCGAGATCAGTGAGGTTGATGGAGTGAGATCGGGAGAACCCTCTCTTGCTTCTTTTGGTGCCAGGGTTGGTCACAGAGGAGGGGGACGTAGGGCTGGTCGGGGTATCGGGAGGGGTGTCGATCGTGCCGCATTCACTGGGTAGGGGCGAGGAACTGTCGTAATCGTACGTATCCAAAAATGAATCCTCCATATCAATTTCAATGTCAGATTCATCCAAATCATCCGCACAGCGACGAGGAACAGAAACGCTGCTGTTGCTATCGGAGAGGGGACTAAAAGCCTCTTCTTTCACCACAGACTTCATCAATTCCTCCAACACTCGTTCGGCCGACATGGCGCCGGCTTCGGGACACAACGCCCGAGCAGCACTCAATTTCAACCAGGTTAGATCGTCCAAAATAGTTCTCTGCGAGTTGTCGCAGTCAGGGCTCGGTAATTCTTCTTTCACTATCACATCTGGAGATGCCGGTGTGCTAAATTCAGTCCCTGGAGAGCTGGGATTCGACGATGAAATGCTAGCACAAGTCCCGGCCGGGCTGGTAGGCACTGGTGGTGCAGGCTGAGCTGCCATACTGCACGTGGCTTCGGCCCTCGTTTCGCTCTCTTGTTTCACAATCGGGGGGAAATCAAACCCAAGCTGCGCTATGTCGAAGTCTTCGATGAACTGCTGTGCCAGATACTGATCCATGTTGGCGATGCACTGACCTAGGATAGAGAAAAGGTTCAAGTAAGATTGAGCCTGGTGGTTGCCTTGCTCTCCCGATCTAGGTCAATGCTCAACTCGAGGCCTCAGAAACCTTTTGCAGACGACCGGCTTTTAGGCTTGTACTTCGAAAGACATTCACAAAACTCGCAAACGCTTCTGTAGCTGCTAAACTACAGTCCTTGGGTGACGTCCTACCTCCAGGAACGAAGAAAACTACAGTGTCATGAGATATAGATTTCCAAATCGTACGTGGACCGACAGCCCGACCACGACGACGTGAACTGGTGGAAAGAGCAGGCAACAACAAGTGTGTCGGGATATACCACCTGTTTAAATACCCCTTGTGACGTGAACACGGAAAACGGAATCCCGAAGAGCTGTAAGCCAATGGAATACGACCAAAATACTATTTTAAGTAACTTGGTGGCGACTTGAGAACGAGGCTCTTCCACATGGAGGCTACTTGTCAATCGATCTACCGGCCGTATGTCGGTGGTGCAGTGCACCGTGAAATTTTTCAAAGCGTCTAAACCTCCAATGCACAAAATGATCGAATGGTCAATATGTCTTCTGCAATAAACATAGAATCTTTCTGTGCATTTTGAGCATTGGCCCCCTTCTCTTTCCCAAAAAACTTTGCTCGAAAAAGTACGAAGTGCATCAACCAGCTGCTTCTCGGGGTTTGCAAAGATGGGTGGCTTGTGGTTTTGCTTGTTTTTCGGCATGTGTACAATCAATGTCTCATTTTATCAAACTTTTCGCCCCTAAGTATAACACGATAAATATACAAATGATCCCTCCACAATACACACGATTTTATTCAAAACTACATTGATTCTCGAAAGGAAATCTAGCCTCGTTGGAAGGTGACAAACTTGGAAGCATGACTTGACTCGAACTTTCAGATTATTTTCTATCACCGATATAACTGCAACAAAAGAAGTGAGAGCTTGTGCATATACCAGAAAGGGTTGGTTTAGAGTTTCATAGGGCAAGGGACCATAGATCGAACGTTCTTTTCGATATTTCCAGGTTTGAACTTGAGCCGTGTACCTTCTATTTTTAACATCGCAGGATCTGACGTAAAGATCAGCTGCAGCTGATGTTCCGCGAAGCACAGAAGCCGGCCGGTCCGTTTTGAGCCGGTTTTTATCGTAAAAAAAAGCTACGACAGTCGCATAAAAGTATCCTTTTGCAAACATCATCGTTTAATAAGTCGATCTGCGCAGTTTCATGTCGGTTTGTGGTCGCTTTTGGTGTGAACAACGCCTACGAGCATTGATCGTGCGAGTTGACCTCGTTGCAGGTCAAGGTCGTTTCACAGCTGATCGAGAGGTGCGTGGTGGATGGGTGATCAGCCGGGGGGGTAGTGGTCGTAGATTCAGGACAAGGAGTGGTGGGGTGGGGGCGAGAGGTGGGGGTTGTTTACGCTAAGTTTGACATTGTGACGGTCAACTCTGTTCTTAGCATTTAGGAGCTTCAGAAAAACTTAGGTCCCGAATCTGTGGCAAGTGAGGCCAGAGTAGTGACAGCATTATAGCCATCGATCGACTGTCTTCTTAGAAATTATATTCAAATACATGATTATTATTTAGTTGGTTGTGTGACAGACATGCTGGCACAAAAGCCAACTGTGTGTGGTGGTTATGAAGACTTCAGTCACTATGAACCTACCTGTCAACTGATTATGATAGACTGATCTCTAAATATTTTTTTCCTTATTACCCAATTGATCAGAAACACATGAAACCAGCAGCTGTTGGAAAGAGAAGTTTCTGTGACTGACTTGGGAAGCAGTACCAAAGAAACTACAATGGGAACCTTATGTACAGTGTTTGGCAGTACCTTTCCAAACTTAACTGCACAGTTGTTATTTTCTGTTTATTATGTAGTGCCTTAAGTGTGTAATTACATCTAAGTGGAATTAATTGCAGTTCAGGCAGGTAGCTGAAATCTCCGAATCCATAATTCTGTGTTTCGTTTCAAATTAGTGTTGTTGTTATTAGGTAATTTATTAGGTTGGGGAAGGGTTGTTAATTCTGTCTCGAACTCCAAGAGTCGGTAATGTTTCAGTTCTTGTCGCACAATAGTCATTCTCATGATTCTGTCACCTGAAAATATCCTGAAATATTCAAGGCCTGTGGCTGTAGCATGCCCTGGCTGCATGTACATGTATGAATATTCTTATGATTTCAGTAGCAGATCTGGTGAAATACGGCAGCAGGCAATTCTGAATTGAAATCCAAACCTTCCGTTTGCTCTAAATATTCCTCTCTGAATAATAACTGCACTTGCTGATACAGTTGAACCTGTCTACAACCACCCAAGGGACTGACATCAAGTGATTGTTATAGACAGGTAGTTGCTATGGAAAGGTGAATTTAATTGAAAAAACACTAGTCTGGGATCCATTTGGGTGGTCGATGTGGGCAGGTACCGTACTTTTCGGACTATAAGGTGCTGCCGTGTATAGGGCGCACCCCCTACTTTTAAAAATAAAACTGAAAAAATCCTAGAATAAGGCGATGTCATGGATAAGGCGATGGTGTCGTGCATAAGGCGACGGCATGAAAGAAAAAAACAGAAAGAAAAAAATGAGGAAAAACATTACTGTTTCAAACAGAAAGTCAGGGAAGAAGATCAGCGGTACCTCAATCGTCACTCATTGTCGTTGTCGTCGTCACTCTCACTCCCAGAAAATCCAGAGAGATCTGATTTCAAGTTCACAGTGCTCGTGAAACCTATTTTATCCGAGAAAAAGGCGACGGCGTGTATAAGGCGACCCCACGATTTTAAGTGAAAAAAAAAAAGTATCGCCTTATAGTCCGAAAAGTACGGTAGTTGTTATGGAGAGGTGGTTGCCCATGCCAGGGGAGCTTTGATGTCTACTTAGGCTAGGAGCTGGAGACAATGTTTCTGTAGCCTGATGTTTCCCTGGTGTTATAAAATCATGTGTGGTATGATTAGAAATACATGTACAGTACACCATGGTTGAACACTGTTGCAGTCCCTAGCTGTAGTCTTTCACTCACAAGACAAGCAGCTCAACAATTTTGAAAACCAAATAGAAAAGCAGTGTACATGTACAATAAAAACAGTGTGAGGCAGCCAGTAAGGAATTCAGATGCTGATACAAAGGAAAGATAGAGTAAATTAGTATATATCATTATATGCACAGCTGTGTGTATTACTGTAAGAAAGATCAGTTGATGAAGAGTACAGAGACATTAAACTACTAGAGGGAGAGAAAATTAGGCAGAAAGAGAAGCTACATGTACTACCATTTCAATACTAGTTTACACTCCAGCAAATGGATAAAGTTGAACAAAAAGGCAGGCAAAAAGAAAGAGAACTTGGAATTTGTGTGTGAATAGTTTACCACACCGAGAAAATTGGTGCAGGGCTTACACACACAAAAGAACAAAAAAAATGAAAAGCACAAAGATCTCTCTAATTTCACCAGTTATTTTCTGCACAGTATTTGCTGTATGATGCATTCATCAACATCGCCTTTTCACACTCACTCCATCAAGCATAAATCAAACCTGTTAAAAAACGAAGTGTTTATTTCAAACCAAAAATAAAGTTAAATAAACAATGCAAAATATGACACTGCAATTGTCAATCTATTTTTTTTTAATCAAACAAAATAAAGTGCATTCACGCATGCTTACACACACACACACACACACACACATCGAGCGCTGCCTTCGTGTTAAGGAGAAATATATCTTGTTTCCCCTGTTCAGTAACCATGGTATAAATGCACTTGTGTGTATGGCATTGAAGAATAACACAGAAAGACGAAGACAGTGTTAAATACAGTGTATCACAAAGGATGCAGCTTTCAGGATGCTGCATCATCCTCATACTTGTCAGTACTTGCAGGAGCTGGTAGATTAAAGACGAGGCTTAATTTGAAGACTTGGTCCTGAAACAAAGACATTGACATTTTAAACAGTTACTTCAATGAGAACACTGAACACAAGCTTCAAGCTTGAAAGGTACGTGTAGATTCGGTGCTGTGTTCAAGCTTTTATGGGAGATAAGAACACCCTTCAATAAAAATCAACAGAGTGTGACTTTTTGTTCAATTAAGTTCGTGAGTGACACCAGTGTTAATCTGCTAAATAAATCCAGTAAACTGACCCGCACTGGCCTAGTGGAGAAGATGCTGGCCTCCCATGGGGAAGGACGCAGGTTCGAATCCCGGCCGCGCCTGGTTGGTTAAGGGTGGAGATTTTTCTGATCTCCCAGGTCAACTTGCAGACCTGCAAGTTCCTTACTTCGCTTCGTACCCGCAAGCAAACGACCAAGTGCGCACGAAAAAGATCCTGTAATCCATGTTGGAGTTCGGTCTGTTATAGAAATACCCAGCATGCTTTCCCTGAAAGCGGCGTATGGGTGCCTGAATGGGAGTGTAAAAACGGTCCTACATGTGAAAGATCGTGGGAGTTTCAGCCCATGAACAAAGAAGAATCATCCAGCAAAAATAATCTCACTCCGGAACCAAAGCAGCCATGCTGATGATTCTTTGTAAGTGCCAAAGTGAAAAGCATCTGTGGGGGTCAACATGATCATGTATCCTGGAAGGATGGCAAAGTTACTGAACTTGTCATGTCCAGGTGCACGGAGCCCCTAGGGCTTTCAGTTATGCCTTAGGCAGCAATCCCTTTGACAAAATACCAAGTTTCATTGACTTTCATGCCAGGAGTCAAAAACGGCACATTTTTTTACGAATTAAATTTGGTCTGTCTTCGGGCAGGAATGCTTGGCCTTCGACCAGGCTCACATCAAGTCCCGCATGTGAACTAATTACATCAAAAGCCTACATGGAAGTCTATTAGTCTCGGTGAGAGGGAGAATTCTTTCTATTTTGGGTACTTTACATCAAGACATTGTGTTTGAGTACATAAGAAAATTGTAAATGATGGTATGTGGGTCCATTTTGGCATACCACACACAGCCCTCAGACCCAGAACGTGATCACAGGAAATGTTAATTACATTTTGGCAGGACTGACAAACCGCATAATGTTTCGTTTGGCTGGCAACACTTAACGGTATGTGTAGGCATCTGTGAGATAGTTGTGTAAAGTTTCTGACTGTTTATATCGTAATCTGCGAGAAAAAGACAAATTGTTGCTTCAGCAATGTTGTGACTCATGCACTGCCCCTTTAAAAGCAAATTTGCTTACATCTGAACACATCCAGTTTTGTTCTGTACTGCCACTATAATAGTACAATTTTACATGTGTATCACAATAGCAGCCACAGGTCATTTTGTTTGTGAGTTACTTGCCTAGAACCCTACACGGTGACCTTTGACCGCTTCAAGTAGTTGAAGTGCTTCCACGGCAAATTTTGAATAATGAACAAATGCTGAAACTTGTCAGCAGTACTTGAACTAACAGGATTGTCTCTGAATGACTTGAAATGAGCTGAACGCGTGACTGTAAACGTACGACAGGGGCTTAGACAACCAGAGATACTTTGAAATAGTATGGCATTTCGTCACTTATATGTAAAATAAAAATAAAGGTGTTTTATCAATTAGATTTAGAAAGGCGACGCATCGTGTTGGCAGATGAATTCGTATTATTTTTGCAACTGTTCTCGGCAAATTACGTAAACAAGGCTGGGTAACTATAAAATATGCTCCAGTAAACATGGAATACACAGTGTATTCACCTACTCACGATAACAGAGACAAAGAAGCTGTTCATGGGATAACTCTAAACTATGTTCTTGGAGGAAATAAGACCAACATTTTTTTTTTGGGGGGGGGGGGGGGGAGGTGATATTTCCTGACTCACCTTTCTTTTGCCCGGAAATACTTTGAGTCTTTTTGCGGGCTTGGAGTTTCACAATTGGAGATTCTTCCAAACTGTAGTCGGCTAGTGAGATAAACGCTGGCAGTTTGGCTGGTTTCTGTGGAGGTCTGTCCCTCTGCTCCTCATCCAGGTGTGAAGACTTGAACCTGTCTTCATCAGTTGCAGGCAACTCTTCTTCCACATCAGAAGCAGTGTGTGCCTCTGCTGATATCCCTGCCGTACTGCAACTGTCACATGCCTGTGCTTCACTGTTGCTCTCTGGATTCGGTTTAAGACGCTTCTGTGGAGGCACCATGACCTGGGCTGCTTGCCTGCCCTCGTTTGAGTCTGTAGGCCTCTTTGTGTTCATGCTGGCATTGTCTATGCTGCTGTAAAATACAAAGTAAAAAGTTTTGCAGACAACACCATACAGTTGGCAAACAATAAGTCAAGGTTAGCAAATTCACAGAGAACAGGTCCAGAATCTGCTTAAACAAGACAGCGAAAGAGAATAGCAGGCTTGCTTTTTAAACATGATTTTTTTAAATGGTGCTATATTTCAGCCCTAAAAAGTCGAGACTGCTACCTTTCAAAACTGATTACATATATGCTTTTCATGTCTGTGTAAAGTATCTAAGCAGAGAGTTGACAATCATGCTGCTGCATATACAAGTAAGTGGTATAATAAATGTACATGTAGCAAAAACAACACAATGTACTGTGCTCCTAAAAACTGTGCATTTCATATACACTTTCATTCGAAACCACAACTGGTTTGAGCAAAGGCAGAGTATTAACAACAAATAAAACAAACAGATTAAACACATGATATGCACTTTGCAAGATACTACAAAGTTTCAAAGCTGATTTTTAATGTCCACGTTAACTGACTTGGGTTTTCGTTTACGTTTTTTTTAGAGAGAAATTTTGCTGTATGAGTTAAACTTTATGATTATTGCATGGTAGAAAATTGAAAATTTCAAGAGTAAATTTTCATTTGATTAATATACTTACCCAATTCTCATAAATGCATTGACTTTGATCTCACATGCTAGATGTCGAAAAACTACTCAAATTACCTGCCCTTGTAGGGTGGTAACCAAGCTAAAAAAGACGCCATAGCCGTTGCTATGGCCTGACCCAGCCTGGTTACCCACAATACCCCGCGCGCCACGTGGGCGGCAGCATCCTGTAGAATCATTCGAGACTCTAAAAAAAAACCAGACAATTAAGTAGCGGGGATGGATGGGAGGGTATTAACTATGAGAATTGGGTAAGTATATTAATCAAATGAAAATTTACTCTTGAAATTTTCGATTAAATTACATATTCTTTACCCAATTCTCATAAATGCAGATTCCCCCAAAAGGTGGAGGGAACTTATGTCCCAGAAAGAACTTGTCCTGCCGCGACTAAAGACGGCAATGCGTAAGCACCATCCAGCCGCGTGCAGGCAATATCCCGAAGGTAAAAATTGATGAACACGTCATCCGACCTCCAATAGGCAGTTTGCATGACTTCATCAAGACGACCTGAACGCAACACCGCCAAGGACGACGCCCAGGCTCTGGATTCATGAACCCAGCTTCTGGTTCTTTGCCAGAAAATCTGGCCGAAAATGCAGAGAAACGGAACCGTTACGCTCAAACGACACGTCCTCCGATAACCCAGAAAGCGCATGTATCTCACTGCCCCTGCGGGCCGTGGCCAGGAGCAAGAGCAACAAAGCCTTATGAGTAAGGTTAAGCAAACTGGAAGTCTGTAAAGGCTCAAACGCAGAGGACCGCAAGAACTCCAAGACCAAAAATAAATCCCAAGCAGGAACAGGGGTCCGCCGCTTGGATTCCTTCAAAGAGGCCCCTCTGATGACGCCCGCGATCACACCATGAACGCTAATGGAGCGGCCAATCTGTTTCAGGGTAGCTGAGATAGCCGAACGCCTGACCCTCAGAGAAGAGGCTGAGCTGCCCCTAGCCGACAAAGAAGAGAGGTGATTAGCCACCTGTATAGAGCGAGGCACTACCGCGTTGACCCCGTGCTCCATACACCACTTTGACCAGGCCGACCAATGCGACGCATAAACCGAAGAAGTAGACAGGGATGAAAATTCTCCGTTTTTTTTGACTTTTCCGATTATTTTTAATGGGCCATCCGATTTATTTGTGCGATTCCGTTTTTTGGCTCACGATGGGATTCTTCCGTAAATTTACGGAATTCCGTAAATTTTTAGGCTCCAGGGATCATTCTTGAGATTCGTGCAAATCCGCTGAGAAAATGTTGGGGTATAGGCCCATTGCAGAAACTCAAGTTATCAACAGCATTTCTACTCGGCGCGCGCGGTATGAGAATCACGGGTCGTAACTCTCTGGAATTGGTCATCCGCCGCCATGTTGGATGCCTTGCACGATCTCTGACAGTGCTTGAGCGTTGGGTGGCGACTCGACAAAAGTGAAAATGACACGTTGTGTGGCCAAAAACTGCAGTCAGCAGGCACACTTTAGGATCCCTAAAGTTGTTTACCATCAGGGTGACAACTGGAAGGAAGTTACTGAGCGGAGAAGACGATTATAACTGGTTATTTTTTGCTGTGTGCAGTGCGCTAATCAACAATTGTCCATCGGTTGTGCCTTTAGAGTGAACACTGTGATAGGATGCTTTGAAAATTATACTTTGCAGTAGTTACCTGAGCTGCATTGTACCTCATTTGCCTGTCTTGAGAGCTTTATCTTGTGAATTTTGGTGCACTGTCTGCATGGTAATTTGAGATAAAGAATAAATAAATGAATATAATAATGTATTCTTGCTTTACTTTTTATGTTGTGCTGTTGTGTTAAAAAGGCAGATCCCCTTTGGACTCATGCATGCACAGTTTTCTTCATTTTGTCTGCATACACAGTGAAATACGCAAAAAGAACAAGAGTGCAATGAAGAAAACTAACAAAGACGGCATCCAATATGGCGGCGCGAAGAGAGTATGAGCGGAGTTGTGCCCCTTAGGGCTAAAGCTAGCCGATCCATTTGATAACGTCACGCCGAGTAAGAAGAATGAATTGGACCTATATGTAGGTATAGACCCAAGTTTTTCGGCCGGTCCACTGATCGCGACGCTCCATTCCATACTATTCTTGAACGGTTGGTTCCTAAAACGGTCAGACTGTTGCTGGTCGATCCGCATGGGAACGCGCTCTTTGTCTCCTACAGTCACCGTTTCAACGTAGCTATCGGGGATTCAGTATAAGCATACCGTATGAGAATGATTCGGTGCCATTTTTACATCGCTTCGAGCCACCTGCCAAAATGATGAGGAAGCTAAAGCGAGACGAAACCGTTCTAGCCCGGGAAATTGACCAGCAGAAGTACAAGAAAAATCTCTGGAGATTCGACTGGCTCGATGAAGTTGTATCATTGAGCTGGAAAGACGAGAAAGGCCAGAAGACACAAGACGTGAAACTGAAAGTTGGCGATGCTTTTGCTAAAATCAACTTGCCGGGAAAAGCTCAGTGCACTTTGTGCAACGATGTTATCAACTACGGCTCCAATGGAAAGACTGCCCTCAAAAGACACTTGAAAAGCAACAAGCACCTGACTATCCTGAAAACCCAGTCGGTTAACCAGTCACTAGGGTCGTTTGGCACCGACAAGGTAAGAACATTGAAACCACACCGTCACACCCCGCCTCTCTCTCTCTCTCTCTCTCTCTCTCTCTCTCTCTCTCTCTCTCTCTCTCTCTCTCTCTCTCTCTCTCTCTCTCTCTCTCTCTCTCTTCTCTCTCTCTCTTTCTCCTCCTTATTTTGAGTCTTAGTGTAAAATTAATTTGAGAAACATGGGAAGGAAGAGAAAAGGGGGGGGGGGCTATGATTAAGCTGAAATATGCATTTCAGGGCCATTTTTATGTGTCTAAAACACTAAAAACCTTCAGCTTCTGGGGGCGTCGCAGAAGGCCCCCAGACCCCCACCTTCTTTTTCCTTAATTATAACTTTTTCTGAATGCCGATTTCAGTTTTTTTTTAACAAGGCAATTTTCATCCCTGGTAGAGGTCCTGTGTGCCTTCTGCACCAAGTCCAGTGTCAGATCAGAAGCATCTGATTTCTGTAACGCTGACCTCACAACCTCCAGCCGTGAAGGCAAAGGGCCTGCGGGGCGTGGTGCGGGATGCCTGTCCTTGGTTGAACCAGATCTCCCCGTACTAGATTTAGAGGAATGGGAGGTCCTTTGGCCAGACCCAACAGATCGGGGAACCAATGCTGTGCTGGCCACATGGGAGCTATCAGCAGAAGAGCAGGGCGCTCCATCTCGGCTTTCCGCACCACTCTGCCGAGCAGAGGAAAGAGGGGGAACGCATAGGCCTGAAGGCCTGTCCACGAGATCTCCAGGGCGTTGACTTGCCAAGCCTGAGTGTCCGGAAAAGGGGACACAAAGAGTGGCACCAAATCAGTATCTCGCAAGCTCTGTCTGACAGGGGGCGCGAACATGCTCCCCCCTGTTTGTTGACATAGGCTGCCACTGTGGTATTGTCGGTATGCAACCTGACATGCCTGCCCACAAGTAGATGGTGAAAAGCCTGCAGACAGAGAGCAACCGCTTCCAACTCCAGGCGATTGATGTGCCAAAGAAGTTGTGTTCCAGTCCAGAGCCCCGAGATTGTATGATCTCCGATGTGGGCCCCCCATCCGGACAGAGAGGCGTCCGTGAAAAGATCTAAGTCCGGGGAAGGAAGAGCGATGGGAACCCCTTGAGCAATCCAATCTGAATCCCAACGACTCGTCGTCTGACTGAACCAACCTTGGAGGGAGACAATCTTGTCCCAATCCTGAGAAGACGGGTCCCAAAGGGACTTGAGGGAAGACTGAAAGGGTCTCTTGAAAACCCTCCCCAAAGGAACCAACGTGGCCATTGATTCCATTTGGCCCAGGACAGAGGTCAAGACCCTCACTGAGGCGTGCTCTCCTGCCACCAAGGCCGAAATGAGAGCCTGAAGTCGCTCTATTCTCTCCCGAGTAGGCCGAACCGTCCACGAGACCGTGTCGAACATCATGCCTAGGTAAACAAACCTCTGGGAAGGGGTGAGTTCCGATTTTGCCCTATTGACTGAGAACCCCAGAAAAGAAGCCTGGTTCAACACGATCTGAGTGTGCAACTGGCACACTGCCTGACTCTGATTCAACACCAACCAGTCGTCGAGGTACGTCCTGAGACGAATACCTCTCTGTCTGATCAGCACACACAGCTGCCTGATCACCATAGTAAACACCTAAGGTGCCAGCGATAGGCCAAAGGGCAGAGCCCTGAACTGAAAAATCTGATGACCCCAGCGAAAGTGAAGCCACTTTCTGTCGGTGGGGTGCATGAGGACGTGAAAGTAGGCGTCCGTCAAATCCACCGAGGTGGCCCAGTCGCCCGGGCGAAGGGCTTCCCTGCCTGAGGCCGGGGTTTCCATACGGAATTTGATCTTTCTGAGGAACGTGTTGAGCCGGGAAAGATCCAGAACAGGCCTCCACCTGCCCGAAGCCTTGGGAACTATGAACAGCCGTCCATAGAACCCTCGGGGGTGTGAATGACAATCTCCTCCACAGTAGCTTTGGCCAGCAGCGAATCGATCTCCGCCTGTAAGACAGACTTGGCCTCCGGACTGGCCGGGAAACGAAAGGGAGGAGGCTCCCTGGTTAAGGGGGCCTTGTCTTCCTCCCACAAAAGCCTGAAGCCCGACCGCACCACCCCTACTATCCACTGGCTGTGCACCGACGCCTGCCAATGGGATAGAGCCCTGGAGGGGCCCCCAGCCACAACAAGTGTGAGGGGGTGGTGCGACCGGGAGGGCATCATTGGGGGTTGGGCTTACGAGCCCTCCCCCCTGCCCTTTCCGAACGACGGCTTTTTCGGATAAGGGGCCCCCCGAGAGGGTGCCGCCTTGTTCGCCTGTTCTTTCGGGCGTTGGGAACTGTGCTGCTTCTTGTTTTTGGACGAAGGATAAAACTGAGACTTCTGGGGGGGCTTTGCCGAAAACCCCGCCAAATGCCTGTCTCTTGCCTCCTGCAGCTCCTTCTGCCGGTCATCAAGGGCCACACTCCCCAGGAGGGAGCCTTCAACAAACGGGGACGACCGCAGAGAATCTACGGTCGACTGCTGAGAAAACCCAGCCTGAGAAAGCAGAAGATCACGCCGGAAAAAACAGCGAAAGCATAGAGCTCTGAAGAAGAGCTCATTCTCTCAGAATTGACCATTGCCAGCGCCCAAGCGTCATCCCTGAATGAAAAAGGTTCGAGAGAAGCCGAGATAGCTCGTGTGAGCGCACGGAGGAGAGTTTCCGCAATAGACGCTAACTCTAGACCATACCTGCCCACCTCCTCCAGAGAGGAGAGAGAGTTATCACTGAGCGAGAGACCCGCTTTCCCTGTGGGTGGCTTAGGAAGAAGCGAGACCAGTTCCGGCGTAATCGGAAAAGTGGCCCTAGGAAGGGAGAATGTTTGAATCAGGTTACGAGGTCTGGCATTCCACTCCAGCCGTTTCTGAACTAACGGCGAAAAAGACGTGGCCTGCAAACCCGAGGCCAACCATGGGCCAGCCGCAGGCGGCGCAGGCCCATGTGCATGCAGGAGAGGGAAGGGGGTAGGCGGGATTCCGCTACCCTGAGGTGCGGGTCTAGCCAAAAGCTGAGCCATGTGGTAAGAGATGTGGTAAGCAAGCCCCGTCTCCCGTGACGCCAGCTGCTTAGTGATAAAAACACAAAGTTCATCCTTAAGCGAGTCTAGGGCCGAAGGCCCAGGCAGATTATCTTTAAGAGGAGATGCGTGCTGAGGGGGAATGGGTACCAGAAAAGTAGTACTGTTAGCAGGGTCTTCAACCCACATAGCGGAAGGTCAACCTCCTTCTTTTCTTTTGACTTTCCTTTACCTTTACCCTTTCTTACAGGGCTAAGAGCCAAGTCGCCTTCCTGCTTCGCACTGAGCTTGCTATCGGCCATAATGGCTTGACTAAGTCAACAAACAGTCACACAGAAAAAATATCTGCACGTGTCTGTTAAAGCAAGCAAAAAATACAATTACAACCAAACAAGGAAAGGTCTCACCAAAACGGCGAACAGGTAAGGCCCCCAAGAAACCAGCTAGTCCAACAGACAGGCCAGTAAGAGAAGGCCACGAGAGTAGTAAATCCAATCAGCTCCGACCGTGAGTAGTCGAAAGTCGAGAATGCTTCTTCAGGATGCTGCCGCCCACGTGGCGCGCGGGGTATTGTGGGTAACCAGGCTGGGTCAGGCCATAGCAACGGCTATGGCGTCTTTTTTAGCTTGGTTACCACCCTACAAGGGCAGGTAATTTGAGTAGTTTTTTGACATCTAGCATGTGAGATCAAAGTCAATGCATTTATGAGAATTGGGTAAAGAATATGTAATTTAATCTAAAATCTTACATAAAATTTCAAAACCCTTTTTAAAGGTTGACCCTTATTTAGTTACTTTTGTGTGCTATGATCATTAAATGTTGGGAAACAGAAGGAAGAATACTGGAAACCATCTCTCCCTCTCTCTCTCTCTCTATTCTCCTCTCTTCTCCTCTCTCTCTCTCTCTCTCTCTCTCTCTCTCTCTCTCTCTCTCTCTCTCTCTCTCTCTCTCTCTCTCTCTCTCTCTCTCTCTCTCTCTCTCTCTCTCTCTCTCTCTATTTGTTTGTCTTTCTTACATTATGTCAGAAGTTGTGCTGCCTGGAGATGTGGCCCTTTGCTTCTGCCGCCTGTTGACCTTTCTGTGCAGAAGGCGGCACTTTTTCCCCTCAGGGCAGACCCCAGTCTTGGCAAAGTGTGGGCATGTCAAGGTGTGCATTTTCTGGCACTGAAATACACATTATCAGAGTGTATGTACACTTTGGTTGGACACAGAAAGAGAGTTGGATTAATTACAGTGAAACCCTGTTTTTAAGACCAACAAATTTGAGAAAATCAGGTCTTAATAAAGGAGGGAGTCTTAAAATTGCGGTAAATTTACTGAGGTTATGAACAGAACATTTGAGAAAACAGGGTCTTAAAAGGAAGGGAGTCTGAAATCAGGGGGGTCTTAAAAGGGGGGTTCCAGTGTACAAACAAAAGGAAAGACACTTTTCTAAAAAGATGTAGTAGGTAGCTGCAAAAGGGAAGTTGGAGCTAAACATTATCAATTTCAAAAGGACAGGACAAATTGCTTCCTAAAAAGATGTAGCGAGTAGCTGCCACAGGAAAGGCAGGACTAAATGACAATCAAAAAGAAAGGACAATTTTTATTTTTAAAGATGCAAGTGAATGTGTTCTTTTGTCCTGAATTAAACATGAACATATGCATAACAACCCACCTTCTCAGCAAGAGGACAAAATCCATTGACGAAGTCCTTGCAAATCTCTGCCCCCTGGCTGACCTTGACGTGCAAGTAGGGACAGTTTTCACGCGTGCACACCCCTCTCAGGAAGAAGGCACAAACTGGCATCTTCTCCTTGCTGACTTTGTGAGAGAAAGGGCAGTTCTCTACCTTGCACGTTCCTCGCAGAAACCTGCACAAAAGTGAAAAACTGAATGTCAGATGAGCATAATAATATTGAGGGGGGGTGGGTGTAGCGTTTACTTGGCGCCGATGACTATTTCCAACTTTGACTAAAAGTAGGGGTGAGTGGGCGTTTACTAGATAATGGGCATTCACAAGGAACATAACAGTTCATTTACAGTACTGATGCATTCAGCAAGGTCTTTGAAGCTTTTGTTGGCAATCAGGCATCTGGTTGGACAAAGGTTGTCATATTCTCTCTCAGTTGTTTTTACACAAAGTTCTGCAAATAGTTACCCAGCAACTTTGCCTCATAATCAAAAGCCTCTTCCCATGACTGTGACTGAAACAACACACTTTATAGCTGGTCATGCTTAGAGGCATCTATCAGCCATTTCATTACATTGTATAAAAGTTGTGATTTTTGTGTGTGCAACAAGCAACATTTTCCAAAGACAATTTTTTCACAAAGAATTTACTGCCTCTATTTCCCATGCTTCTCAAATGCAAGAGAACTCTCAAATTCTTGATGCTGTTATGAGCACTGAACATTGATTACCTTGTACAAACGGCTATCTTTTCTGGATCGTGCAAGAAAGGACAGCTATCTCCTCGGCTGCATTTCCCAAACCTGGAGTAAAACAGGCAGTTCTTTTTCTTGCTCTTGGTGTTGTCTTTCTTGAACTTGGCTGCCACTCTCGCAATGCTGCGCTGTTTCACACGACTGAAATGCAGGAAATGTGGACATGCAATTATTTTGTCTCACGAATGACTGAATGGTACAAACAAAAGTAATTACTAGGGTCTAAAGAAGTATTTCAGAAATTGAATTGTACCTTTGTTGGCATTTTACTCTTTTTACATATATATATATATACAACATATTCCCTTTTCTCTAGATTTGTCCTGATTTTTTCACGTTTCAAAATTAATAATTAATCTTTTTTCCCAGTCATTTATCTCTACTATCCTGACAGAAAGCCAACTTCGACTTAACTCAGTTTTCTTTTGCAGTGTTGCATTATGCTGGCAAAATCAAACACGGAGTGACTGACAGGCTGTCAAATAAGCCACAGTTTTGCTGAGACAGTAAATAAATCAGAAGGTAGGGTTGGATATGTTAATTTTGTCACAACTCGTGATATACTGGTCCAGCCCCCAAACCAGGCAGGCAAACATGGAGGCAAACAGCAGCTGTATCCAAAATAGTTTTCCTTGAACCTGTTTTAATGCGTTACTAAAATATAATTCGTACTTGATAACACTGCGTGACTGGTTGTCAGAAATCTTCTCCAGAATTCCCTCCTTGTTCTGAATGTAGGTTGTTCCACCAACATCCACTCTCGAAACAGCCGCAGACTTGTCTGAAAGCAAAGAGCATGCATGTCTATGTAAAACAAATATCAAGTGAGAACAAGAATGACATAACTTTAGGGAATTCATGGTTCTATCATTTGGAAGTTAATAGGTATTCATGGTTCTGTCGTCTGGAAATTATCATTTCATTTTCAAAACACTTTTCTTCTGCAAAACGCATCTATTGCAAGAACATTACAGTGGAACCCCCCTTTAACCTTCACCGGATCACGCTTTGGACTACACAGTCCGGATGATGTGGGTCGTGTACGACCCATACTTTCCAAAGAAGGAATACGTAAAAAGTATGGGTCGTACACGACCCAAGCCATCCGCATAAGGATAAACAGCGTAAAATTCCCTACGTAATTCCATGTGGGTCGTCCACGACCCACACCATCCGGACTGTATAGTTCAAATTACGTCATCATTTATTTGTTTGTTTACAAAGATAATTTGTCAAAAGTTGGGCAATAGGACGGTCGTATGGTGATTGGAGATTACATGAAGTCTCAATTAAAAATTCCAAATAGTTTCAGAGATAAAGACGATTTTGTGAGGCTCTGGGTCGTCCAAGACCCACGAAGCACGGTGAAGGTAAAAGACACTCTGGCCTTAAAAAGTATGGAGGCTTAAAATTGAGGTAAAGCTACAGAAGTTATGAACAGAAAATCTGAGAAAGCAAAATCTTAAAAGGGGGAGGATTTAAAAGGTTTTAAAACTGTAGTCAGAAAGAGTGGGGTGCCAGCAGGGATATGCTCGGACAACAGTGCAGTGTCATCTAGCAGGGCTCCCCAAAATGTGCGTCCCTGTATTCTGTACCCACAAGAAGCCGAAAAAACATACCAGAAATTCATGGATAGGGTCTCATGACGCACTAAACCTGAAAGAGCCATTCCTGAGACGCACAACATATACAGGGAGGTCCAAAAAAAGCGCCCTATTTTCTTCTTGATCTCATTTTTGACTGCGAAGAGAGATTTACAAAATGTGTTCACCAAACAATAGCAGAATGATGGGAGATTGTCTTGCAAATTTGGTAGAAACAGGTCTGTCCTTAGTAGTTGATAATATGCTCTATCCAAGCTGCTCTTCGTTGAAGAACTGATTATTTTCTTCAGCGACAAAGCTGACTGTGGGCACATCAATAGGCAGAACATGCGATTCTGGGCTCAGAAACAGCCCCATGAACATACCCATCGCCCACTTACCAAGGAGAATGTGACTGTGTGGTGTGCCATAGGCCGAAATGGCATCATCGGGACGGACTTCTTTGAGGATGGGGATGGGAATCAGGTGACACTGAACACTGACAATTGCACTCATGCAGACCAAGTTCATTCCTGCTCTAAGGAGGAAAAGGGGAAATAGTATGAACACAGTTACCTACCAACAAGATGGTGCACCGCCCCATTGTTCAAACAGATCTTTACTTTAGAATTCCTCCACCGATATTTCCCTGGTGATGGACTCATTTCATTACGCACTGACTTCCCTTGGCCACCCTACTCCCCTGATCTCAACCCACCCGACTACTTTCTGTGGGGGTACCTCAAGGACAGGATATACGGCAAGCCCCAGACCCTGGCAGCTCTGAAGAATAGCATCAGAAGGGAAATCAGGCGCATACCAGCTGACATGATTGGACAAGTCATGGACAATTTCAACGTTCGTGTTGCAGCAGTTCTTCAACGAAGAGGAGCCTGGATAGAGCATATTATTAACTACTAAGGACAGACCAGTTTCTACCAAATTGTGCAGTCATTATCAATATCAGAAAATGTTCTGCCAGATCTGTATCAACACAAATTTTATTTAACTGATAACGATAATGTTTTTGTGAAGGGCTCAGAGAATGTCCAAAATGTGGCATCACATTGACATAAGCGCTCCTAAAGATCATGTGTCGGTGAGTAATATGCCTTCCGAAAGCAAGAATATGACTACCCTGGTCTTCGGATCCTCTTTTAAGTTCCACTGAGGGAGTCAAAGGATCCTGCTATACATCAAAGTTGGGAGTCTCGGGACCCTCTAGGTGTAGCGTAACCGCAACACGGTGGCCTAGTGGCGTCCGCCCAGTGAGCGGGAGGTCGTGGGTTCGAACCCCGGCCGGGTCATACCTAAGACTTTAAAATTGGCAATCTAGTGGCTGCTCCGCCTGGCGTCTGGCATTATGGGGTTAGTGCTAGGACTGGTTGGTCCGGTGTCAGAATAATGTGACTGGGTGAGACATGAAGCCTGTGCTGCGACTTCTGTCTTGTGTGTGGCGCACGTTAAATATCAAAGCAGCACCGCCCTGATATGGCCCTTCGTGGTCGGCTGGGCGTTAAGCAAAAAAAAAGAAGAAAAAAAAGGTGTAGCGTCTGTGGATTCAAGCCCTGTCTAGTCTTACCTTGTTCATTGCTGGACTGGACTCGGCGTAACTTGGTACCCCTGCTGTCCATTGTGAAGCTGATGCCTCTCACAGTCACAGTCTGCATCTTGTGCTGCTTCACATCTGTTGCAACAACAAGCAGCCATAAAAGTTTTTGTTTTGTGTCAGTGTTCAACTGCAAGCACATTCTACAGCTGGTTGAGGAGTATAATGAAAAACAAAAACAAAGGTTGCATGAAAAAAACTGTATCATATGCTTCCATCAAAATGATTCTACACAATGAGAAGCTGTGTGTGTAATGCAAGAGCAAAACCAACAAGGCCTGTCAATTGGCATGCAGGGTAACTACCTTAACAGTCAGAAATAAAACTAAACAACAACTACAAACAAGTGTTCACCTCAAAATCAAAATTACGTTTTACCATGCATTGTCATGCAATGAACAACATACAAGTTGTTCACAAGTAAGGAGCATTTAATTTCTGAGTACAAAATATAAATACAAACATGAAGTTTGGCAGAAACACCTTTAAAACATTTAGTTTATTAGCTTACTTCTGACAACAACAGCACTGCTCAGCTTCGTTTGAGAGGCAGAGCCAAATGCAGAGGCAGACGCAGAAGCTCTAAACTTAGTGGCAGATGAAGAGGCTTTAGTCAGGCGCCTGGAGCTGGATTTGTACAAAATGCCGTTGATCATCACAAGGTTTTCCTGTTTACTGTCCTGTAGACTGCTCTTTGTAGGGCTGCTCTCTCTTCTGTTCAACCTTTTTCTGAAAATGAAGAAAAAAAAGTTCACTGCATGAAAAACAATAAAGTTCTGTTTTAACAAAATGATCAAGTTGTAAAGTGGGAAGAAGCCCTCAGAGCAGATTTATGTATGCATCTCTTCACCTCCTCTCCTCTGATTTGCCCAACATTTTATTTTAAATTTCTTTCTATTTTTTATTGGGACTGGGAGCAAGGCTTGTATCTCATCCTGTTCTTGCTCTTACTGGCTCTTTACATGAGTCAGCTTTCCAAACTGTCTTCTAAGACTAAGAGATGTACAGTGGAGTCCGGGTACAACGAATCTCAAGGGAGATGCATTTTAGTTCGTTATATCAGTAATTCGCTGTAGAGTTTTCAACCTCACGAGAGGGGTGACCACATCCATCTCACACGGCATTAAGTCTCAGGAAACATGAATACACGCATGCAGGAAAAAAAAAATATGGGTAGCGCCGTATGTATGGCAGCTCGCTTTCCCCGGGAAGAAAGCAGCCCGAATTTCCATGAGGGTAACCTCACTGGACTGTAAATCTTATCCAATCCAATCCAATCCCCATACACTCACACAGAGACACACAAACAACAGGATTGAGTCTATGCTAACCACTTCTTGTGGCTACTAAACAATAACAACAAACTCCTAATATTTCTTTAAACGTTCTGTAAAAAATGATTTGTATGAATGGTGTTGAAAAGAAGAGATAAAATAAATCCTCAAGGCAGTGACCGCACTCACCATGCACTGACATACGAAAGCAGCCACACAAACACAGCACAGAGGCACATGTGCAGATGCTTTGCGAGAATAACCTTGAAAACCAGTTTGAATAAAAAGCAGCATAGAGCTGCATGTCATAATCAAGTTATTTATTTTCTTTTTGTCTGGCTTTATTGACTGCATGCCGATCTTGTGGCTGTGACTTTTCACTCTTCAGTAGGAAATACACTAAACACAACACCGATCTCACTCTCCCTCGCTGCCTACCCTAAAGCCGTGACAACTTATGCTTGGAAACTGTGTGGAAGAGTGCACCTCTCTATTTCTCTCCAATGATCTTCCTGCTGACAGTGACACCAGACACCCCACTGAGTTTAGCCAGCTACCCCCCTCTCTCTCTCTCCCTTCCCCCAGCCATATATGAAAGGAGAACCACCTCTCATAGCTAAAACTAGGTCAATGACCACTGGGAAGAAGGTCGCTGAGTGTCTATAAACAAGGCCACCCAGCTGCCCTGTGATCTCGCCGCACACGCAGATCGTTGTAGCCTTGTGACTTTTAGAGACAAAGCGGCTCTGGGGCGATGAAAACGTGTTTGTGCCCGATGTGTACTGGTGTGTACTGAGCACAGTCATAGCTTAGCAGCTGATTGGAATAGTGAAAACACAGTGGCTGTGGCTGTTCCGTGCACCTCCCGCGGTTTGTTCAGAGTTCGCTCATCACGCGATGTGCACTTGTGTTTGTGTATTTTTGTCTTTGGAGACAATTATTGACATCAGTTCGTTGTAGCCTTGTGACTTTTAGAGACAAAACGGCTCTGGGGCGATGAAAACGTGTTTGTTATAAGAGGGGTTCGTTATGCAAATGAGTTCAAAAGGTTCGTTGTAGTCGGAAAGTAACAAGTAAGAAATAGAAGGCTGTCTGTTGGGAAATCAATGGCAGTTCGTTAAAAGCGGGATTTTGTTATACCCAGGTTCGTTATAGCTGGACTCCACTGTAAACAATATGGACATGATATTACTAATCTGCCCAAAGTGACCTTTCTCGGCAATACATCACTGCGCTGTCCGGCATGCTTACCTTGTCAGATTGTACTTCTTCATCCACTGCAGTCTCTTCAAGAGAAGTCTCTTCCGCTGTTGTTCCCTCTTTGCTTCAAACACCTTGGTTTGCCAGTGGTTATGCGGGAGTCCAGCTGCAAGTGCATTCATCTTCTGTTGCCTCTTCCACGCTAAACAGAAAAGAACTGAAATCCTCAGACTCAGAGTTTGCATTAGCTGGTGTTGAACTATACACACCACATTTGTGATGTCTCCAGAGTGCAGTGTTTGCATACAGAACCAGAATATTACTTTCAAGTCTTGTTAATTCAACACGTACAGGTGTAAACTGCTTGCATCAATATCATTTCAGAACAACACAAAGCTGATCTCTTCATTTCAAATTCTCTTCTTTTACTTTATCCACCTTTCTACCAGATCAGCTAAACTAATATAAAATATATATGTGACCATTGGTGACAAAGAGTAGAACTAAAATGATATATAAGTAGTGTTGTGTCAAATGCACCAAAACTGCATTTTATGTTGCAAACTAGAAACTGCTGTGCATGTGTGTATAATTTTTCTCTCTTCTAAATGATGGCGCAGACTAGGAATACAACTGGAATTTCAGCAGCCTTTACCAACCTGCAACTGCCTTGGCTCTGTGTGACTGTTGATATGAGGAGGTCCTCTGGTATGGATTTGTCCACCACTGCTTTGAAGAATAATAGTCAGTCTTCCTTCCGCTCCATGGCCCTCCATAGAAAAACATAGCACTGTTTCCTCCCGTATTCCGCCTGAACGGATACTGACCCTTGATAGCAGCAGCAAGGGCAAAAGTGGAAGTACTTTGGAATGGAAATCTCTGAGCAGTCACATAAGAGTAGCGCATGTTGTTATATTTGTCCATCTTTGTTTTCCATGCGAAAGGCTGGCAACTGTTGTAGCTTCTGTCTTTGTGGTAATTTGAAGAGTACTGCAGCTGTTTCTTGGGAAGAGAGTGATATGCAGGAGAAACAGGCAGCAGAACCGTCCTTATCTTGTACTTGCTCTTGATGACCCTAGCAGCTCTTTGTGAGGCTGTTCGAGGTATTGTGAAACTCCTGCTCACCTGCTGCGTGGAAGGCATTTCCCTGCTGCCAGACTTTATCAGTTTGTAGCGAGATGTCACAGTGAATTTTCCTTGTGGATTCTTACCACTAATTGCTGCTTTTGGAGAGCCTCTGTTGAGGCGCTGAAGTTTGTATCTGCCAACAAAAGGCTTTGCACCACCACTTTGAAGGCTGTTTTGAACAGGTAAAAGCTTACTGGCTGGTGGGTATTCTTTTGGTGTGCTGCTGGTTGCTCCACTGGGAGTTCTTCTGAGGCAGAAACGAGACTTCTTTACAACAAGGCTGTTCCTCTTTTGTCCCGAGTGTGGCTGACTGGAATGACTGGTCCTGGTTTCAGACTGCTTCAACTTTGACGAGTCAACTTTGTATGATGACTTGTGAGGAATCCTGACAGAGGGTGAGCTGCCGACTACAAGCAACGTCTCAGACGAAGATGTTCGAAGCGGAGAAGTCTGAGGTGTCCACCTCAAAGATGTACGGTTGGGGAAGGGCCTCTGTCCGTTATCAGTCACAGGTTGAGATTCCTGTGGCATAGAGCGACAGACAGCATAAGTACCCTCTTTTGGCACACATCCTTGTTTCGCAGCTGGCACTGAGATTGTAAGCAGGTCAGTCCTTTGTTGCTGGCTTGCTGCCGCTAGACTGCTCTTCAGCTGGCGAGATTTCTGTGGAGATTCCTTCAACATCACCCCTATCTTTTTCCTCATGTCAGACAATTTGACTTCAGTTGCTTTAAGTTCCTTCTCTAGGTTTGCCACCTTAGCTGAAACCTTTGAAGGGCTTTGACAAGCAGATTTTTCAGTTTCTCCAACATGAACAGCTGCGACTGGCTCTGATCTATCTGAAAAAGTGCTGCAGGAAGGTTTTGAATACGGCAATAGTGACATTTTTGACTGTGCTGCTTTGAATGTGTTTTGTGGGTCAGATTTCTGCCCAACCATTGCAGGGTGCTGTTTAGCGCTTTGCTTTTCTTTCTCAAACGCTGTAACTGCACTAGCTGACAAGAATTCTGAACTTTCTCTCTCGGTAGGTTTCAAATGTTCATTGCTCGGCTGCAGCTGACATTTGTTCGAAAACGCCATGCCATTCTGTGTCGTGTCAGTTTTTTTTGTGTGCCTATCAACTCCTTTCTCTCCATCTTCAGTGTCCTGTTTCCTATTATCCTCATTTGACTTGGAATGTCCTTTTGTTTTGATATCATTTTTCTTGCCAGAGGGATGACTACCAGTGGCAAGAGCTTGTTTCTTTTTTGCAGCCTCAAGTTTTGCCAAATGTAATTTCAAGCCGTCAAGCTTATTCTGCATGATTTCTCTTGCTGCCATGACTTGTGATGATTTTGAGATCAGTTCGACCTTACGAGAAGAATGCGAGTAGGCTGGAACACTGGAATTTGAAGGATGAGCAGAGAGTGTCTGTAATAACAAGGAACTGTTCCCTTTCACAGATGGAGCATCCCAGACATTTACATTTCTGACAGAAGACTGCACCTTAGCTCCCATAGTGGTGGCTGGAGATGCAATGCTTGTTTGAAGTATAGTTTTATCTGATGTCTCAGCTCTGTTCTTGATGCTGCCTGCTACGGTTGCAGACAATTTGCTTTTCAGACATATAGGCACTGTCATATTTGAGCAAGTACTGTGGTTTATTCCATGAGCAATAGCTGCCTTTGAATTTTTGAAATGAGCTTTTTGAGAAGTGGAAGCTGAGCTTTCTGAAATGCTTCCTGGCATAGCATTTTGCAAAGAACTGCTTTTGTTCAAACACTTTGGTGGTAATTTCTGGTTTATGGATGCAGTTGTACTGCTATGGCTGGTCACAGACTTTGATGACTGTGGTTGTGGTCCGTTCTGTACCTGTTTGTGGGGAGATGCCAAATGTGGTAAACCCTTTTTACAGCTTGAAGTAGAAATGCCACTGCCCTGGCACTGTGTGTGGCACAGATTCTGCCGACGGGTGTTTCCTGATGAAGAGTGCTGTGGACCCCTGTTGCTGACAGCACTCCCAGCATCTTTTTGCTTGGCACTCTTAATTAGATCTGTTGAATAGAAAATTCAGAATGTAAATATGACTTCGAGCCACAAAAACAACTGACTGGATGACCTAGCCTTAAATGCTCATTTAAACTATGGTAGTTTTTAGAAATTCCAGACTTCCTCTCTTATACACACGACTTTTTATTTTAAACTCTCTCTCTCTCTCTCTCTCTCTCTGATTTTCAACTTAAAACATCTATAACTCTCTTAATTCTTCAATAGGGTTTCATTTACTAGTGCGCCTTGTGCCATTGGCCCATAACATCTCAAAATGTCCCATTGGAATTCCCTTCAGTGCGTCAAAGGGCGCACTGAGATTCCGTACCACTGCACACTTTTCACGGGAGTACAGTGTTCGGAAAGACCTATGCAAAAACGGGAAACTTGCGAGTTTGTGAAACGCGCTGTGATTGGCTTTTAAAATATAATTCATTAGTATTCAACCAATCCTGCTAAGTATTGTGTGGGACCGATCTGTGCCGCTTGCGCGTTTACCTCTGTGGAAACTGTCAACACAAGCGATATCGATCAAAACACAGACCCACGTAAAAAAGCAATGCCTCCAAAGAAAAAAGTAAAGTTACTTCCTGGTCAAGGAATGATATCCTTTCAACTGCCTCGCCCATCAACCTCAGATGATGTTCACATTGAAACAACAGAAGAAGATGGGGGTGAAAGTGTCGAACAACTAGCTTCTATTTTGTCTTGTTTCTCTCTCTCTCTCACACACACACACACACTAACATTCGCATATCATCATATGGTACCAAATAGAACTATTTTGCACCTTTCGACAAAGCCTGCTTTGAGTTTTTTGCCTTCGACTATGTAAATTGTAATGTCCCATCAGAATTTGGTTGAGGGGGACAAATGTCCCATTGTCTTTTTCTTCCTGCTTCATCAATATATATTGATAATTTTGGAATCAAAAGACACAGTAGGTCCTGTACTACACAAATGTAGTCATATATATACCGAGCAACAAAAGAAACGCGAAAAAATTCTGCAATGTTTGATTGACAAAATCTCGAACAATTGTGGAGTTAGAATTATCAAACCACAAAATTTTCATGAAGGCATGTTTGACCTAGCTGTTGCATGATTATTTTGATGCTGCGACTGTTTTAATACACGGGACAAGTAGGTTTAACGTTAACGAAGTTTTGGAGGTCTCGCTCAGTCAGCCTTCATCACGCTCTCTGGCCACTGATCGGACACTGGTTGCTTCCAATGATGTTCCTGGTAGTGTCAGCGGCTGAATTGAATCGATGTCGAAGACGTTGTGGCAGGAAATTGCGATCTTGTCTTATTGGGGTAATGCGAAAAAATCCACCGCGTTGCATAACTGCAGTGCTTCCAATGTCACCAGAACATTGCAGAAGGTGATAAACTGTTGGAATATGCACGTTTAAAGCACATGCCAGCGCTTCTGGATCACCCCCAGCTTTAAATCGACCTGGAATTTTGGTGGTATCAATCTTGGCATCCTGGCTGTTTCAAAAGTGAGACTGGCAGCAAGCGTGCCATGGTCTCTTTTGATTGCTAATGCATTAGTAAACACATCTCACACATCAGATTTCTCCTGCTCTACTTGCACTTGCTGCGAGCGCGCATTATGTGTTTAACGATAAACCTGCTTGTCTCGTGTGTTAAAACAGTCACAGCATCAAAATAATCACACAAAAGTAAGGTCAAACATGCCTTCATTAAACTTTTGTGGTTTAATAATTCTAACTCTATAATTGTTGGAGATTTTGTCAATCAAACAATGACGAATTTTTTCGCGTTTCTTTTGTTGCTCGGTATATATGATAAAGCTACAGTGGAACCTCCCGTAACGACCTCTCCCAAGAACGACCCCCTCCTTTTGCCGACTGAATTTCTCGGCACGGATGCCTTTCACACTGTAACTAACCTCCCAAGAACGACGCCCTCCTTTTTTCGACGACCAACCTACCAACATACGGACAATAACGACTTTAACCTTTTTACCAGTGAGTGTCAAAGTTCGTAATTACCCAACACACGCGGAACACGCACTCCATTAGTAACGCATTAAGAGTCAGGGGTCAGTCTGTAGTCAGTAGTGCGTGTAAGTCCAGTGGCCTATACCGCTGTCCTCTTCCCACCTATAGCTGACCCAGGTTACAAACACTGACCTTCTCACCCGAGGCCAATGACTGAACCAGACACATTTTCTGCATAGCGCTTGCATGCCTCTTTGAAGCCAACCGCCACCGATAAGTAAGTGTGACTAGCAGCCGTTTTTTGCGTTTTAGATTCAGAGTTACACAATAATGTGCTATTGCAGATACAGCCAGTCACATTGAAATCACAAACTGACGACTAAATGGTGAAAAAAGGAAAGTGGAACAAACTGGTCCACGATGGCTCAGGGGTTAGATAAACCACGAAAACTGGGGTGTGGTTTACGCGAGCTAAATAGCCATTCAAACAAACTGTGTCATTTAATGCTATTGCAAGTGTGGTCCATAAGGTTAGAACTGCTTTTTTCATGAGAAGATTTAAATTGTTCTGTAAACTATTTGAGGCAGACTGGGGCTTTAAGATTGTATCACAACTTCCCTGAATTTACAACGCTAAAGTTCAAGATTACCACATTCAGACTAAAATGACCACAACCGACAATGCTTGGTAGATGTTCCAAACACGTATTGGAGGCAATTAGATAACGGAAACAGTGAAAGGCAGGCGAAAATTGGGTTCATACTTCATTACATTTACAACGAAGTTTCTAACGGTCGGGTCAGTTTATCACAAGTCGCACAGAATACAAGTTTTGCATTCAAATTTCTCCGAAAGAATATGTTTTTTAAAGCACTCTCAATAAATGTACAAAGAAATGTGCTGATACCAGATTCTTACCAGTTAAAAACCGTATGTCTTTCAACAGTTGTTGTTTTTCGAGTTCTTCGGCCATGTTGATTCTGTACACTTCCGGTTTCATCGCTTCAAACAAAACTAAAAACTGCCGAAGTCGCTTAGACCGCTATTATTGTATTACCATGTAAGGAACTTTTGATAATTGCTCTCGAGTTGATGACTGGCAAAGCAGCTGTTGCTTTCACTATGCGTATTAAAATCAAATGTGTTTCTGAAACGTTCAGGTTTTTCACCGTGTAAATCATCTTAGCCAGAGGTCCTGAACAGGCACCTGCAAAACAGTCAATGTCAGGGGCCTGTACATTTTCCTCTTCTGGATGCCAGTCAAGAACACGCAAATGAGTCAACTGAGACTATGGGTTAATATAAAAGTCCTCGGCAATAGTTTCCTTTTTTCTTTGCTGGTAGACTTTCATCGATCATTACATTTAGTCAAGTCAAGTCCTTCAGTGGATACCAGCACACTGCGGAATCTCTGGTAACGAGAAGGCAGACAAGCTCGCCAAGAATGGCAGCAAGATGGAACAGCCAAACCACTGCCAGTCATATCGAGAGGCAAAGACCCTCATAAAACACAGATGGAAAGAGAAATTTACCAACAAAACCTCTGGCTACAAGCCACACCAAGACCCCCTCCATCTCCTAAGCCGTGCTGAGCAGGCTATCATCTTCCGCCTCCGCACAGGACACTGCTGCCTCAAAGCACACCTAAGGAGGATAGGTGTAGCAGAGTCTGCCACATGTGACTGTGGAGAGGGAGATCAGACTCCAGAACATGTTCTCCAAGCATGTCCCCTCCTCCACCAACTGCGGATCCAGACATGGCCTGACCCAACAGATCTGAGGACCAAAATGTGGGGAGCACTGGAGGACCTGGAAAGAACGTCCATGTTCATGGCATCCTCCAGATTCCGAGTCTGACACAACCGTCGTACGAAGAAGAAGAAGAAGTCAAGTTTTGACTAAATGTTTTAACAAAGAGGGGGAATCGAGAGGAGGGTCATGGTGTATGTGTGTGTGTGTGCGTGTGTGTGTGTAGAGCGATTCAGACTAAACTACTGGACCGATCTTTATGAAATTTGACATGAGAGTTCCTGGGTATGATATCCCCGGATGCTTTTTTCATTTTTTCGATAAATGTCTTTGATGACGTCATATCCGGCTTTTTGTAAAACTTGAGGCGGCACTGTCACACCCTCATTTTTTAATCAAATTGATTGAAATTTTGGCCAAGCAATCTTCGACAAAGGCCGGACTTTGGTATTGCATTTCAGCTTGGTGGCTTAAAAATAAATTAATGACTTTGGTCATTAAAAATCTGAAAATGGTAAGAAAAAAATAATACAAAATCTAAAACGATCCAAATTTACGTTAATCTTATTCTTCATCTTTTTCTGATTCCAAAAACATATAAATATGTTATATTTGGATTAAAAACAAGCTCTGACAATTAAATACATTAAAAATTATGATAAAAATTAAATTTTCGAAATCAATTTAAAAACATTTTCATCTTATTCCTTGTCGGTTCCTGATTCCAAAAACATATAGATATGATATGGATTAAAAACACGCTCAGAAAATTAAAACGAAGAGAGGTACAGTAAAGCGTGCTATGAAGCACAGCGCAATCGCTACCGCGCCAAACAGGCTCATCACTTTCACTGCCTTTTGCACTAGCGGCGGACGACGTTCAGTTTCATTCTATGAGTTCCACAGCTTGACTAAATGTAGCAATTATTTTGCACATTAAATGGCGGGGTAAAACGGTCATACACATAAAAACTCATTCTTGCAAAAACATGAGTGAACGTGAGAGTTTCAGCCCATGGACGAAAAGAAGAAGATTCATTCTTCCTTTTCATTCATTCATTCATTCATTCTATACTGAATTCTTTCTTTCTAATCTTTCTTTCTTTCATTCCTTTTTACATTTGGTCAAGTTTTGACTAAATGTTTTAACATAGAAGGGAATCGAGACGAGGGTCGTGGTGTATGTGTGTGTGTGTGTCTGTGCGTGTGTGTGTGTGTAGAGCGATTCAGACCAAACTACTGGACCGATCTTTATGAAATTTTACATGAGAGTTCCTGGGAATGATATCCCCGGACATTTTTTTTATTTTTTTCGATAAATACCTTTGATGACGTCATATCCGGCTTTTTGTAAAAGTTGAGGCGGCACTGTCACACCCTCATTTTTCAATCAAATTGATTGAAATTTTGGCCAAGCAATCTTCGACGAAGGCCAGACTTCGGTATTGCATTTCAGCTTGGTGGCTTAAAAATTAATTAATGACTTTGGTCATTAAAAATCTGAAAATTGTAAAAAAAAAAAATTTTTATAAAACGATCCAAAATGACGTTCATTTTATTCTTCATCATTTTCTGATTCCAAAAACATATAAATATGTTATATTTGGATTAAAAACAAGCTCTGAAAATTAAAAATATAAAAATTATGATCAAAATTAAATTTTCGAAATCAATTTAAAAACATTTTCATCTTATTCCTTGTCGGTTCCTGATTCCAAAAACATATACATATGATATGTTTGGATTAAAAACACGCTCAGAAAGTTAAAACGAAGAGAGGTACAGAAAAGCGTGCTATCCTTCTCAGCGCAACTACTACCCCGCTCTTCTTGTCAATTTCACTGCCTTTGCCATGAGCGGTGGACTGACGATGCTACGAGTATACGGTCTTGCTGAAAAATTGCATTGCGTTCAGTTTCATTCTGTGAGTTCGACAGCTTGACTAAATGTTGTATTTTCGCCTTACGCGACTTGTTTCTTCTTTCTTCTTTCTGTGCTCGAATGCATTGTTTTAATTTGTTCTGTTCTTTATTTTTTTTAAACTTTTTTTTTAATCGTTTGTTATTTTATTTGTGTGTATTCTATTTGCCTAAAATAAATACAGCCGAAACAACTCGCCAGCCGGGTAGGTAGAACATGCTAACCAGGCCGTACACTTGTTTCTCTGCACCGTACGTGTGTGTGTGTGTGTGTGCGTGTTTGTCTGTGTGTGCGAGTGTGTGTGTGTGTGTGTATTTTGTGTGTGTGTGTGTGTGTGTATTTTGTGTGTGTGTGTGTGTGTGTATTTTGTGTGTGTGTGTGTGTGTGTGTGTGTATTTTGTGTGTGTGTGTGTGTGCCGACCTGCAGGCAGGGTCCGTCCGTCTGTCTGTCTGTCTGAATGTCTGTAGGTCTGTCTGAATGACTGTCTGTCTGCCTTCCTGCCTGTGTGCCTGCCTGTCTATCTTCTGTTTGTCTGTCTTTCTGTCATTTTGTCTGTCTGTTTGTCCCGCTCTCTCTTTCTCTCTCTTCTCTGAGTAATGTTTGTATTTTAGTGTCAAAGATCTACATGTAGCACCTTCTGTCAAAATAAAGGCATTGGGCAGATTCTAAAGCACTCAAGGTGTTTATAACGCCAACAGAGTGCCCCATGCAAACTTTGCTTCAACACCTTGGGATAGCTGCAGCAAAGTTTCTCTGTATCGCTGTGCTGCTCAGGTTATTAACTGAGGCTCCTTTCAATACCCTTGAAAGTTCAAATACTATCTTTGTGTATTACATAACTATTGACTATGTTCCTAAATGTGTACTATAACAAGTATATATTTGTTTGTGGTGTGTCTTCAAGAATTGGCTGCACTTACATGAAAATCATACAATGTTGTGTGTGTGTGTGTGTGAGTGTGTGTGTGTGTGTGTGTGTGTGTATGAATAAAAATGTTTAATCTGAAAGGCCAGCATACATTTTTACTTTCTCATGTTGCCTTTGAATATTTGATTAACAGTGACCAGAAAACATTTCTTGTAACTAATATGATGAATACCACTGATTATGAAGTTCTTTCTCATCACTTGTAACTTATAAAATGGATTCTAGCTGTTGTGTGTTTGTCTTCAAGGTTTGGCTGCATGAGCCTACATGAAAATCAATTTTTGTTCTTAAATATGTTATAATTATGTTGTGCCCAAACGCCCGCCCATTACGCAAAATCGGCTGCGTTTTGCCGAAAATGCATAAAGGCCTCTAAAACATGTGTGTGCGTATGAACATTTGTCTTAATCTGAAACAGAAAGGCTAGCATACTTTATATGTTTGCCATGCACAAACACAAGCATGTTCGAGAACTCTGCTCAACCCAAGTATAAAGTAAATCAATCTCGCACAGACATACAATGCAACCAAGTTACAAATACTTAGACAAGTCTTTATTCAAAGAAAAATATAAAAACATTCTGAATCAACATTTTTTTCAATTTCATTTTTGAATTGACATTCAACTCATGAAGCAACAGTTGCAGAATGTATTTCATGAGAAGCATGCAAAGTCTGCCTGAACATTTTTAGGAGCTCCCAATATCCTGGAATGGCCATTGCGTTTTTTATTTTCCTTGCCAGAACAACTACGAAATCATCTGAATTGCAGATTCCAGCCCATGCAGCCACATGAGCCCATGTCTTAATTCTAAACTCATGCATAAGTCTGCCTGACCGACATTCTGCACACATGCGCAAGTCAAACTTGCCTGAACAATTCCTTGGTCAAGTAGTAATCCTCTGATAGTTTGACCATTATAAACAAACTTTAATGTATGAAACATGCATACAGTGGCAATTCATTCACAAAATGTGGGCAAGCTCTGTACACATTTATGAATGTTTGTATGGGAGCACTGTAAGGAATAATGACAATCAGCTGCCATGGTGTGGTGCTACCTATTTTTACCCCCATCAAACCCAGCTAAAGATTACACACATTCCTGTGTTTCAAAAATGTGACCTTAGGAAGCACTCAAAAATATACAAGGAGGATTATGGTCCCAAATGGACCTGTCTTTACTTTAATTGGTGTTTAACATCGTTTTCAACCGTTCAAGGTTATATCGCGACGGGGAAAGGGGGGAGATGGGATAGAGCCACTTGTTAATTGTTTCTTGTTCACAAAAGCACTAATCAAAAAATTGCTCCAGGGGCTTGCAACGTAGTACAATATATGATACTGGGAGAATGCAAGTTTCCAGTACAAAGGACTTAACATTTCTTACATACTGCTTGACTAAAATCTTTACAAACATTGACTATATTCCATACAAGAAACACTTAACAAGGGTAAAAGGAAAAACAGAATCCGTTAGTCGCATCTTACGACATGCTGGGGAGCATCGGGTAAATTCTTCCCCCTAACCCGCAGGGGGTGTCATCAAAGACATTTGCATCCAAAAAATGAAAAAACTGTCTGGGGATATCATACCCAGGAACTCTCATGTAAAATGTCATAAAGATTGGTCCAGTAGTTTACTCTGAATCGCTCTACACACACACATGCACAGATAGACACACACACACACACACACACATACACCACGACCCTCGTCTCGATTCCCCCTCTATGTTAAAACATTTAGTCAAAACTTGACTAAATGTAAAAAAAAAAAAAGCAATGGGCAACTTCCAAAATCTTTCTTAAAACACTGCAATTCCATCAGCATCTTTTTGTAACAAAGTTTTGTCCAGCCCACCAGTTGCTGTCTTTAATAAAAGATTGTAATTTGTATACTTTTTTTTTCATTTCAAGTGAACATATATAATATAATTACTGTCCAGTAGGCTTTATAAAACACAGAAAAATGCACACACACACACACAAAAGTACATCTGGAGTCGACAAACCAAAAAAGACAGTCACTCGCAAAAAAACACACACAAAAATTGAGTAAAAGAGGCAACATTGACAAGGTATTCTGTACAAAGCATTTTGTACAAAAACTCCTTAGCAAAGAAACACACCTCTTAAAAGCGAGACAGAGCAAAACAAATGTCATGCAGATTAAAATAAAAAGATCGCAAACACCATCCTTCAATCCTGTGAAAACAAAAGATAAAAGTGTGCCGGGTGACAAAATAATAAGGAAACACCCGTTTGACATACAGAAGAATGCAAAAAAACTAATGAACAAAAATAAAAATGCCACACTTTGAACAAATGACGTATTTCACATATATGTAACTGCAGAAATCTACAACACAACAAACAATGCCACACTTGGAACAAATGACGCATCTCACATATATATATGTAACTGCAGAAATCTAAAACACAACAAACAATGCCACACTTTTTACAAATGACGCATCTCACATATATGTAACTGCAGAAATCTAAAACTACAAACAATGCCACACTTTGAACAAATGCACAAATGACTCAAATCAATCACATATGATACATGTAGATGTAAACAAGAAAAGCAAACACTTACACGACTCGCCTTCAAAACAAACAAAACAAGTTCTGAACAAGTCAAATCGGAACACTTGTGTTTACACATGTTAACCTGAGTCGACATCAAAGTATATGCAGGAGAAGCTCCCTTTAGCCACACACATTTCAACATACATGTATTTTCAGGTGGACGGAAATGTACAGTCAATAACCAAAACACACAAAGCATACAGAAACGTGCCTAAGCGTAGACTTCACTCTTACCTTCACACCAAGTATACAGAGAACACAATTTTTGTTACCTGCACAGACAATCGTATATTTGAACAGATTTAGTTTTTATTGAAAAAATACATGAATTCCTCATTCAAACCAAAAATAGATTCACTCATCATCATTATACCTTGGTACTCTCTTATTGTTTACCCACATGCACACCAGCTTGAAAGACTTTGTATTGTACTCATCCGAGATTTACAATTTGTACACACTGGTCACTCAAGCCATTGTTCACAAGTGCAGACACAGAGCGCATGCACTTATTAATGTTGAGCTTTTTGAATCAGCAATCATGACAAACCACAGGTATATTATCTACAAGTTCATATCCCCCTGCATTGGCTCTGTCGCCGCCTGTTTTTAACCGCTTGCTTCCCTTTATATAGTAAACCAACCATAGATCGTCGTCGTCCCCAACTAAATCTTCAAAACCTCAAAAACCATTTGGAATTCTGGGTAGGGAAATCCTTTCATGCAATAACGTCAGTGCCTTTCAGCGATTGATCAATGCATTTCGGAGCCGAACTGCAATGTCGGTCACACTTTACATGAATGCTACTTGAGATTGCTTTTCCAAACATAAAAAGTGAAAGGTAGCAAAGGGTCAGTTATCAACTGAACTTACCTCGAACAGCGAGATTGACACGAACGTACTGCACACAAATACAAACGGAGATACTCGGAAACCGACGAGTCGACACATGCTCGAGAACTCACGTGTAATGTTCGAAATTCAACTTTCTATTTTTATCTCATAGAACTGTGTGGCGGGTTGGCTCATTGGTATAGATAGCGCTTGCACACTGACGGGTTCGAATCATTTAATAACTGGCAAAAATATATAAAACTGTTTTTTCATTTTTCAACTTTTTTTTAATATTCAGAACTCGTAATTCTCTAATTCTCGTATTTTATTCATTTTAATTTATTCCAAAGGCTTAGCGTGGTGTATTGAAAATCTAATTTAGTACATAACTGCCCTAGAACAGCTGTCCCACAATCCCGTATACTATTTTTAGTCCGGGATACCCCCTGTCTATTTCTTTCTTTCTTTCTTTATTTGGTGTTTAACGTCGTTTTCAACCGTTCAAGGTTATATCGCGACGGGGAAAGGGGGGAGATGGGATAGAGCCACTTGTTAATTGTTTCTTGTTCACAAAAGCACTGATCAAAAATTGCTCCAGGGGCTTGCAACGTAGTACAATATATGACCTTACTGGGAGAATGCAAGTTTCCAGTACAAAGGACTTAACATTTCTTACATACTGCTTGACTAAAATCTTTACAAACATTGACTATATTCTATACAAGAAACACTTAACAAGGGTAAAAGGAGAAACAGAATCTGTTAGTCGCCTCGTACGGCATGCTGGGGAGCATCGGGTAAATTCTTCCCCCTAACCCGCGGGGCGTCCCTGTCTATTTGTAGAAGAGGTGAAAGGGCATATATGTATCACCTCGCGTAGACTGAAGGTAATGGTGGTTGGGGGCTGGTAAGATCATGTGCTTGTGAACAAACCGGTATACAAAAATGTGAACAATATCTGAAGTTTGGTCATATTAAGAAGACAGAGCTCAGTTGATTCTGGGCTGATGTTCTTCTTCTTCTTCTGCGTTCGTGGGCTGAAACTCCCACGTACACTCGTGTTTTTTGCACGAGTGGAATTTTACGTGTATGACCGTTTTTTCCCCCGCCATTTAGGCAGCCATACGCCGTTTTCGGAGGAAGCATGCTGGGTATTTTCATGTTTCTATAACCCACCGAACTCTGACATGGATTACAGGATCTTTTTCGTGCGCACTTGGTCTTGTGCTTGCGTGTACACACGGGGGTGTCGGACACCGAGGAGAGTCTGCACACAAAGTTGACTCTGAGAAATAAATCTCTCGCCGAACGTGGGGATGAACTCACGCTGACAGCGGCCAACTGGATACAAATCCAGCGCACTACCGACTGAGCTACATCCCCGCCCTTGGGCTGATGTTGAAGTAAAAGAAGACAGATGACAGCACGTTATAACATTTCACTACACATAATTAAATAGTATAAATTCAGATTCTGTTGGTGAGCCGTTGTAATTGACACTCTGCACACAAACACCTCTTTCACACAATCAGCTGTCACGAAATTTCTAAATCACTTAAGTATCTGTGGACAGAGAAAGTACATGTACCTCACAGAAATCCTTGGATAACACTTTTCACAATTTGCGCGGAAAGGGTCAAACGATCGATCCTTTTACTGGATCCGGTGCCGACAAAAAGTGGAACCGGAATTTTACCGGCACACAGTCTGGAGTTCACATTTTGGTGGCAAACTGACTTCAGATTTCAGTTCGCGTGTACGTGCGTCCAGTGTTCTAGATGATCGAACGTGTAGCAAAGACCTGTACGTGTAAGTGTAGATATTCCGTCACCCGTGACTCACTTTTTCTCTCCAATGTTCCAAATCATATGTTGTTTACCAAAACTGCAGATCTCGGCTCAAACGCGTGACGTAAAAACTAGATTTGATGAGGTTACCCGTACACGTTCCTGTATATGTGCTGAAAGTGGCACATCTAGATCTGTTGCAGACGAACGCTTCGCGCCAAACACTTTTCACACAGTAATTTTAACTACACACCCCTAAATGTACTCGCTAAAACAAGAAGAACTTTTTGTTTATTTCTCTTGATATTTCATGCTCCTTCACGCCGCACCAGAACACGTAATCTACTTACTTTACTTTCTAGATTCGTTCTTTGTGCTAATCCGTTCCATGATTTTCCGAAACGGCAGCGCGATGAAACTGCTCGTTCAAAAGTATCGTTTAAAAGGATCGATCCTTTTGCACGATCCTTTTACTCGATCATTTGACCCTTTCCGCGCGTCGGACGGAAAGGGTCAAACGCGAAAGGATCGATCCTTTTGATCGATCATTTGACCGATCATTTGACCCTTTCCGCGTGTCGGGCGGAAAGGGTCAAACGCGAAAAGAATCGATCCTTTTCATCGATCATTTGACCCTTTTCGCCTTCCATACCCCCCCCCCTCCCCCTTACAAAATTGACGGGCTATACCGGAAATGTCCTTTTCTCATTCTGAAGCGCATGAACAAGAACACACTCTAAGGCCTAACCCTTTGATTGCCAGGAGTTGTATACTTTAAAAGAGAACCCAAAGATTGGACAATCATACAATTAGAAGACTAAGATTTTACAAAAAAGAACCAACCCATGCTCACTCAAAAAGAAAGAAGAAAGAAAGACAGAGAGAAAAAGATACAGACAGACAGACAGAAAGTTAAAAAAAACACAGACAGAAAGTAAGAAAGAGAGAAGTTAAGAAAGATATAGCTTACAGACCGTCTAATTTGTTTTCTAACCAGAACGTTTCAGACTTGATATACCTCCACCACCTCCCCTTACCACTCTAGACCTTTCTCCCCAGTTTCTTTTTCATATATTTTCTCTACACAGTTGGCACCCTTCGTGGTAAAACAAAAGTCTTAGAGAAATAGCCTTCAGCAACTTTGATTGAGATCCGCTACTTCCAGCCGTATCGTTCCACCATGCGCTGAAAGGCATCCTTGGCTTCTGCCTCAGTGTACAATGAGTCCGCCAAGGTTTGGTGTAATGACGCCTTGGGGTCGCTCAGAATCTCACTCCTCACCTGTACCAGGATCCCCTGAAGAAAAGAACAAATGTGATTATATTATCGTTGCACTCTGAAATATAACTAGTGATTGTGCTAGCCAATACCCAAAACTGGTATTACTTTACACGAATCACGGCTCTCACAAAAAAAGGTCACTCTGTTAAGCTGACCATGAAAACCAAGTCTAAAACACAGAGATTATATTATGCTTGCCAGGAAGGAACCAAGGAAAAGAAGTAACAACCAGTATGTATGACTGGTTACCAATTGCATTTCCAGTGTTTTGAGGAATGTTCTGGTAAAAAAACTGTAAATTCCTAGTTGACGCAAGCTTTCTAAAACAAAAGTCTGCATGAAAGTAATCTGTGCAAGCCACTGAAGCTTGAAACAATGTCCCCATTCTGTATTCATAATGTTTGATCCAACTTGTTTTGCTGTCTTATTCCTTTATTCACATTAGTCAAAGCCGGTGAATCATATCTTAACATTTGCAATTGTGCAGACATGGGAACAAACTCTCCTTGTTCAGAACAATTCTTACATAATATGTTGCAAAAATATGGGTGTTTTTTCCCACTTACTTTCACAACAAGAAAAGCAACTGCATTATACGACCCCCCTTCGTCATGTCCAATTACAGCCCCCCCCCCCCCCCCCCCCCCCCCATAGAATACTCCCTCCCTTTTAAGACCCCCCATCCCTGTGACCTCAAATCTAACAATGACATCATATTTGGATAAATTAGAGACTTGTTACCTTGATAGTTCAGCGGATAGTTTTAGTAGTAATACAGTAGAATCCGCTTAATAAGGCCATGTTTAATAAAGCCACCCGCTTTTTGAGGCCAATTTCTGACTGCACGGATTTTTTTCCTTATGTTTTATGCTTAAAATCACCCGCTTGCGTTAGGTGTGAAAAGCCGTAACAGTGAGTCTGTAATCGCTGTCTGATCACCCGCAGCTAATGCATGACTGGTTTTCAAACAACCTGAGACGTTTTGGCCAGCCTCTTGTGAGTTTGAAATCACGTTAAGTGCAAGTCAGTGGTCATAAACAACTTCCAACAGAAGCATACTTCTGAGCTTTTGTTCATGTGCATGATTGTTTATGATCGCATTTCTGTCACATACACTGCCAACAAGTGTTTTGTCTGAATCTGGACACCAGTAACCATGGCCACCAAACGCAAGAGAACAGACATGACCCCTGTAGAAAAGATCGCAATCCTAGAAAAGTTTAAAGCTCTGCCGTCTGTCTCTATCAGGGAAGGTGCTGTAATTCTGGGAGTTTCACGTGGGATGCTGACAAATCTGTGACCATACATGTACCATATCTCGTATTTTTCTCTCCCTCTGCTATAAACTTTTCTCAAGAACGGATTTGAGCGCTTTTTGCTTTATTTGCTTCATGAATAAGCTGTTTATCAAAATCGCCAAGTTGTCTCTCTAATGCTATTTTATTAGCTTTTGTAAGGATGTTTTTCTGTTTAATAAAAGAGATGCACACAGAATGTCTCTCCTTTGTTTTAAGGCTCTGTTTGCCTGAAAACCATGAGTTCCTTTTATTAAATCCACCCGCTTAATATAGCCACTTTTGTCCTGCACCAAGGTGACCTTATTAAGCGGAGTCTACTGTAGTAGTGATACATTTGACGAAAACAAGCCAAATTTATGTAATTTCTAAAGATCACCAAAACCTACAAATGTATAAAATGTTGAGGCCCAGTAACTTCAAAACATCAGAGAAATCCTCAATATTAAGCATTTATTAATCAAACATGACCCTGCTGTGACCCCTCAATTTGATGAGGGTCAACCAAATTAGGGTCATGTCAGGAGATCATCAAACCCTAGAAGTGTGCAAAGTTTCAAAGCTCTAGCTTCAAAAACATCCGAGATAACTTTAATGTTAAGTTTATTGTCCATGCACAGCCGGCCAGATTACTCAGGGGAGTCAAAAATAGCAGTTTGGGGTAATATTTGCATCTACAGTACATGTACTACCAAGTCTCTTTCCTGTACAACCCATGCTCTTCTAGCTACAAGGATTTCTTCTTTTTTTTAAAAGGGAAAATGAGCATAGATACTTCATTGTTGCATTTGCCCTGAGATGCTATAATAAAACTCCCTGGATCATCAAACGTTTTTACATAATCAGCTATAACTTTGTATAAGCAAACGCTTTCTGTCTCTCTCTCTCTTCCCTCCCCTTCACACACAATACACACAAATTGTGACCCTCCACCACGAAGTGTGTCGCATGTCACCTTTGCATGATTTTCATATTTTTACATTTTCCTAAAGAGTTTTTTATGCTCTATCCAGTGGTGAAAACCGTTTTAGAAAAGAGCGAAAACTGTTTGACTTATATGCCTGTGACTAAGGTGACCCTCACACTGTTACAAGACACTCCCCGGACTTGTATTAAGCCTAGCGCAGAACCGCGCGAGGTGACATGCGACTCATTTCGTGGTGGAGGGTCACAATTGACACCCACCTCAATATCATTGCAGGGCCTCCAGCCAGACTTGGTCAGCATCTCCATACATATACTGCCTCCAATTGTTACATGGCCTGCACAATCAACCAATCAACCTATCAGACAAAATTAATCATGCAGTACACAGCAAATAAACATAAACACATTTACAAAAAAAAAGCAAGTTTTGTTTACATATTACACTTTCTACTAAGCTGGTCCCCTTTTGTGAAAAGAGTAACAAACAAGTCGCGTAAGGCGAAAATACAATATTTAGTCAAGTAGCTGTCGAACTCACAGAATGAAACGCAATGCCATTTTACTCGTAGCATCATCAGGCCACCGCTCATGGCAAAGGCAGTGAAATTGACAAGAAGAGCGGGGTAGTAGTTGCGCTAAGAAGGATAGCACGCTTTTCTGTACCTCTCTTTGTTTTAACTTTCTGAGCGTGTTTTTAATCCAAACATATCATATCTATATGTTTTTGGAATCAGGAACCGACAAGGAATAAGATGAAAGTGTTTTTAAATTGATTTGGACAATTTAATTTTGATAATAATTTGTATATATTTAATTTTCAGAGCTTGTTTTTAATCCGAATATAACATATTTATATGTTTTTGGAATCAGCAAATGATGGAGAATAAGATAAACGTAAATTTGGATCGTTTTATAAATTTTTATTTTTTTTTACAATTTTCAGATTTTTAATGACTAAAGTCATTAATTAATTTTTAAGCCACCAAGCTGAAATGCAATACCGAACCCCGGGCTTCGTCGAAGATTACTTGACCAAAATTTCAACCAATTTGGTTGAAAAATGAGGGCGTGACAGTGCCGCCTCAACTTTCACGAAAAGCCGGATATGACGTCATCAAAGACATTTATCAACAAGAAGAGCAAACGCTCGATCGAGTCACTTTCGCAGTTCTGAATATTATATGAGGCATCAGATGGACAGGAAGAAATTGCTATTCACAACACAATGAGTCACGTTCACATAAAATTTGAGCCCGGTCACTTTTATAGTTTCCGAGAAAAGCCCAACGTTAAGTTGTGTGTTGCCGAACAGAAAAGGCTAGTTATCTCCCTTGTTTTTCTGATAACGTTCGTAAAAGGCTACAGATGTATATACTTTGATGTAAAGAATAATCCTACAAAGTTTCAATCACATCCGATGAACTTTGTCAAAGATATAAAATGTCTAATTTTTCCTTTGACGCTGACCTGTGACCTTGAAAAAGGTCAAAGGTCAACGAAACCATCGTTAAAGTGTAGAGGTCATTGGAGGTCACGACTAAACAAAATATGAGCCCGATCGCTTTGATAGTTTCCGAGAAAAGTCCAACGTTAAGGTGGTGTCTACGGCCGGCCGGCCGGACGGCCGGACAGACTAACACTGACCGATTACATAGAGTCACTTTTTCTCAAGTGACTCAAAAAAATGAAAAAAACGTTCGGGGATTTCATACCCAGGAACTCTCATGTCAAATTTCATAAAGATCGGTCCAGTAGTTTAGTCTGAATCGCTCTACACACACACACACACACACACACACACACACACACACACACGCACGCACACACGCACATACACCACGACCCTCGTTTCGATTCCCCCTCGATGTTAAAATATTTAGTCAAAACTTGACTAAATATAAAAAGTGAAAAAATGTTGTTGCTGTTAAACAGACTATTTTAAATGTAGTTTCAGCGTGTGAAGTTTCAAAACACTAGCTTCAAAACATTTTTTTTAACCTGAAATCAACCCTACATTGACCTCAAAACTTGAGCTAGGTCAATAAGACTTGCGCCATAATATTATCTGGACATCATCAAACACTAAAAGTGTGCGAAGTTTCAGTTTTAAGACTCATTAACATTCGTAAAAAAGTCATCATTAATTTTCTTTGTCTATGAACCATAACAGTTGCGACAGGATAACTGTCGTTTTCATTGCATGGGCAGCAGATGTAAAACAAAAATAGTTTCTCTTCCAACCAAGCATTTACGTACAAAAACTTTGCTGCTTTAATTGTTGATGCTGTTAGCAGCGATACATCAACAGTGGGCCGGGTTTTACTGCACATGAGTTGGTGTTATGACATAAATATTTACAGCATAATGGGTGTGACATTTGTGACACCATAATTATAAGGAAATATAACGTTGCATTGATTTCACTTTAACTGTTCTAACTTTATTTATCATGTAGATTTGTTTTATTATTTTATTTATTTTCTCAACCTTCAAACTTGCATGACGCAGCCTTACCGTACTTTCGGGACTATAAGGCGAAACATTTTTCCTCAACTTATACCCCTGCACCTATTTATTTATTTATTTGGTGTTAAACGTCGTTTTCAACCACGAAGGTTATATCGCGACGGGGAAAGGGGGGAGATGGGATAGAGCCACTTGTCAATTGTTTCTTGTTCACAAAAGCACTAATCAAAAATTTGCTCCAGACCCCTGCGCCTAATTGACCGGTATCGCCTTGTGTATGGCTAAAGAAGAGTACAGATGTACCAACATCGCTATAGCTATACATGTACAAAGAAAGGGAACCGTCCCACTCTAGTAATATTCATGTTTCTGCTTCTGTGACCAGCCCATAATTTTTTTTCTCAGACACAAAGGCGTCGGTGTCATAGTTAAAACTAGGTCACTGACCCGGGGTCAGAAGGGCAGTGTCTGTGAACTAGGGCAGGCAGCTGGTCTCAGCTAAAAACATGGTCATTGACCAGAGGTCACAAGGCCAAACAGCTCTCAGAATGCAGACTGTTTGATCTCACCGCACGAGAAAATGTATTTCCATTCTGTTTACATGTACTTTCTTTGACTTGCGCCCAGTACCCCAGAAGCGCCTATTGTGTGGATTTTTCTCATTTCAAACACCAATATCCCTTTTTCAAACAAAAACATTGTTGGTATTTTGATGCACAGCTATAGCTTAACACAGAGTCAGTTGATGTGAGCAAAACATGCTATGCAGAACTGTTGTTTAATTTTTACATTTAGTCAAGCTTTTACAATTTACTATCGTACTTGACTACCATTCAAGGTAACCACTCTGCATGATTTTTCCCCATTTTGGGGCATATCTTTTATCACACATCTTCAACATCGATGAAAATTCTTGAGCAGGTCGCAACCAACAATGCGTTATTCAGTTTTTGTGTGAAATTGAGGAGCATGAAACAGAAGGACTCCAAAATGAGACCAGCATTGCAGAAAGTACCATTCATGACTCAAATTCTTACCAAGCCGTCGTAAATACAGAGTCAGAAATGTATATGTTAAAAGTCTTGTGGGACACACTGACCAATTCAGCGCTGAAAGTCCACAAAATGGGGCACTGGCCTTTGGCTAGTACTTCTCATAATTTACTAGCCAGAGAGCAAATTTTACTCGCCAAACCAACCATTTGTTTCAGCAACTTTACTCGCATTTGGCAAATAGATTAACATTTCTACTCGCCATTTACCGTATTTGACGGACTACAAGCCGCAGATTTTTTTATTTTTAAATCGCATTGCGGCTTATAAAAAGATGCGGCTAAAACGTTACCTAAACTTGAATAGCATTCACCTAATGGAAGACGCCGCGGATTTTCATTTCGCTCGATTAGCGATTACCGGTACTTTATTAGCTCTCTACTCAAGACTCGGCGCTTTTCTCTTTCTTTCGCGAATCTTCGTTTGTCAACAAGTCGTCGTGACAAGATAGCGTACAGAGAAACACCGGATGTATCAGGATCTCGCGCGCGAGATTTCGTTTTTTTGTGTCTCGCGATAGTTGGAGGAGCGAGAGCCGCCATGTTGTGTTTTCGTCTGCTCGAAATGTGCGCAAAAGTCGTAAATCATCCCAAAAAAGCTTATTCCGGGCGGGACTACATGTGTGTGTTGGTTACAAATTGTGTGTGTGATATTTTTCTTCAAACTTTTTCACTTTTCTTCTTTGTTTCACTTGTTTATTCTCGGAGCCGATTTCGCCAAATACCGTACTTTCGTTTGCCTGGTTGTTTTGATTGATTGACACAATCTGATTAAATTTTTTTTGACGGCGGCTAATATAGTGACACGGCCTATACGTGGCTCATCCCAATTTTTTTGTTAAAGGTCGGGGGTGCGGCTTATAAAACGGTGCGTCTTGTAATCCATCAAATACGGTACATGTTTCTACTCGCCATGGCGAGTAAAATACTCGCTTCTTTCAGGCCTGCAATTACTGAACCAAAAAAACTGTCGCAGCAGAGACAAAAATCAAAATGTAATGCCTCATACAAGCTGACACTCTGAACTATAAAATCTACGATGACAAGATTCACAGAGAACACTGAACAAACCAACAACAGTAATTAAAGTGGCAGTAGCTACTGACCAGTGAGGAATTTGAACCTGGGTCGGAGGACTCTCAAGAAAGGAGGGCTGAAAGGGTAGTCTCCTGGGAACTGCATTTCCATTTCAATGCATTCCTGTAATGGTCAGCAGAAATTAATCAGTGGCACAGTAGTTGCCCCAACTTTGAAGACCTAAAAAATCTGAGAAAATCAGGTCTTGCGCAATATAAATTGCATTAAAAAAAAAATTAAATTATAAAAAAAAAATCCCTGCGCTTAGAACTGTACCCACGGAATACGCGCGATATAAGCCTTCTTCTTCTGCGTTCGTGGGCTGAAACTCCCACGTACACTCGTGTTTTTGCACGAGTGGAATTTCACGTGTATGACCGTTTTTACCCCGCCATTTAGGCAGCCATACGCCGCTTTCGGGGGACGATATAAGCCTCATATTGATTGATTGATTGAGAAGAAGTCTTAAAATGGAGGCAACTTTACTGATGATATGAGCAAAAAATCGAAGAATGCAGGGGCATTAAAGGGAAGGGTGAGGTTTGCATCAGGAATGAAGGTGGGTTCCTTAGATCAGTAAGATCATGAATCTGCAGGCTAAATGGTACCTGGAAAAACACCCAATGACCCATAAATCTCAAGGTTACGTACTCAATTTAACAGTTAAAAAGAGGGACAGACAGACAAACACACAGGCAGATAGAGAGTAAGATCAACATCAATGCTTTAAATATCACTGTAGACTCATAGAAATAGGGGTAAAAAAGCAATCTGTTCTTGCCCATACGCCAGAAACTGATGATAATGATATGGAACTAAAGTAAAGGTTTTTAAAATAACATCTGTGAGCTACCATTTCCCCCGATGTTAAATTGTGCCAAATTCTCTTGACACAAATATAAGCATATCACATCCACAAGCGATTTGGAGGCAATTGATGGGACCCGCACTATAGAAAAGTTATTTATTATTATTATTATTATTATTACATATATCTTCCACCAATGTTGTGTTTGTCAAAAGCTTACCTCTCTATTGTATTTATGTGCATATTTCTTGAGATCTCTGCCCAGGTTGCTGTCTTCAGGGATGTTTATCATCTTCACATCCTGTTGTTAAACAAGGGTAGATTATTAGTTAAAACACACTGCTTCTTGACCAAAAAGAGACTGTGTGCATACACAGGCAGAAATCTACGCATCACCTGTGTACAATGCAGAACATACGGGTGATATGCATCATAAGTCCTGGTCTTACAGTTGCATGCACTTAAATTTTCAACATCTTATCCTCAGGCAAGCAAGCATGTAAAGACAATCGTACACAACTCATATGTCACACACTTTTACACAAAGACATTTTGACAGGTACTAGGCCTCATCTCTCTCTCTCTCTCTTTCTGTCTGATCTCTCTGTCCATTCTTCCTCCCCCTCCCCCCCCCCCCTCTCTCTCTCTTTCTGACACATAAGCACACATGCATATATATGCTAACTATACTTACCCATTTGAAGAGATTATTTCCCCTTGGTCCCGCAGTAAATCCATATTTATCCCCCTGTTTGCTGATGCTCTTCAAATCTGCAGAAACAACAAGAGGATTTCATACAGCAGTCCCTGCAATGTACGGCCCCCGGCGTGAGCGGACACCTGACATGTACGGACACATTTGCTCGGCACGGAGTGTTTTCCTTCTATATTTGCCCCCCCTTAAACGGACACCTGCAAAACGTGGACGCGGACACTCATTTTCGGTCCCAACAGCAGGTCATACCTCCAATGTACGGACAGACCATCGTCAAATTTTCACCACAACAAAATCGATAACAGAGCAGTCCGGCTCTTGGTACAAAGATCACAGCCGCAATGGTGTGATGACAGTCACTGATAACTTGAGTGCACGTGTACCCATCGTGTGTCTGTGTGTAACCTCTTTCATTGACAAGATACTCTTGTTTCCCCTCAGCCTTGACCAGTGAGTCGGTTGCCTAATCTATGAACCCTTCAGTTGTCTTGCTTTGTCAAAAGTTACGACACAGTCAACTGGTTTTGCTCTGAGTGAACAGTGCAGCTGGCCTCTCTGGCCACAGCCCCCAACAGTACATGGCTGGAGGGGTGAGAGAGAGAGAAAGGGGGGGGGGGGTGGAGGGTTAGCTGGCTAAACTCTGTGGGGTGTCCGGTGTCACCGCATGTCAGCAGGAAGAGCATTGGAGAGAAATAGAGAGGTGTACTCTTCCACACAATTTCCTAGCATCAGTTGTCACGGCTTGGGGTAGGCATTAGTGAGGGAGAGTGGGAGCTGTGTTATGTACAGTGTATTTCCGACTGAAGAGTGAAAAGTCACTGCCATGCCACATGATCGGCATGCAGTCAATAAAGCCAGACAAGAACCAAATAAATTACTTGATTATGACATGCAGCTCTATCTGCTGCTATTTATTCAAACTGGTTTTCAAGCTTATTCTTGCAAAGCATCTGCACACGCTCCTCTGTGCTGTGTTTGTGTGGCTGCTTTCGTATGTCAGTGCATGGTGAGTATGTTCACTGCCTTGAGGATTTATTTTATCTCTTCTTTTCAACACTTTTCATACAAATCCTTTTTACAGAACGTTTAAAGAAGTATTAGGAGTTTATTGTTATTGTTTAGTAGCCACAAGAAGTGATTAGCATAGACTCAATCCTGTTGTTTGTGTGTCTCTGTGTGAGTGTATGGGGGAGGGGGTGCATGGTGTGGTCACCCCTCCCGTGACCGGACACCTGCAATGTACGGACAGTTTTGCTATGGCCCAAGGGTGTCCGTTCATGAGAGGGACTGCTGTATAAGAAAACTGTATTTTCCACCTCCTATGTAACATTTTCTAAACACATAAAGTGATTAACAGTTTTTCTACACAAAACCTTAGTTTTTCTTCCATTACAGCATGCATGTCTCAGAGAGGTTTCTTTGCACCTGGAATTTAACAGAGAAAAATACTTTCTACATAGGTCACTCACAAAAGAAGACGACAAACCATTTGGTGTTTAAATAAAATTTGAATCCAAAAGAACCAAGGCTAACAGTAACAGTTGAGACCCTTATTTATCTGTTTTGTCAAATTGATTCAATGGAGAAAAAAAATAATGTACACTTTTCATACTTCAAATGTATTGACAGTGATCAATGTCTCCTTGACGGTTGAAAGGGCTGTTGTCCATGGAGGACAAACATAGCAATAACGATCTGAATCCATTTCTTTCCCATTGTGGCCTACTCATCTTTCTATATCTATATACGGCTTGTGTGTGTCTGTCTGTCTGTGTGTTCGCTATGCACGGCCAAAGTTCTCGATGGATCTGCTTCAAATTTGGTGGGCATATTCAGGTAGACCCCGGACACAATCTAGTATAATATATATTGAACTGCTACAACATGCCTTCCCGAGTTAGAGAAATGCCTTGAAGTAGACTTCTCAACTCATGGAGTTTCTCCTTAAATGTAGTGCTAACAAAAAGAAATGAATACAATTCAAACATACACCAAAATTGTGACTTTTCAAACACGACGCCGTAATCCTAAGGCTACACAGCAAGATGATGCAAGAGTTTGATGAATGGGAAAACTTCCATTGACTGAGAGTATAACTTTACTTCATCCTCCTCACCTTTTGTCAGACGTTGTACAGAAGATGGGGTGGCTCCCTGCGCAGCGAAGAAAGTGTGCGTGTCCAGACTGCAAACAAAAAATATCAAAACTGTCAAATGATATTCCAAATACTACAGTCAGGTTTGGCTCTTTTCGGTGCCTGAATTCTGGTTATAAAGTTGTTTATAATCAGTTTTGTTGCATGTTATTGAACAACTGCCACTAACAATTAGCAGCACAAGCAGTGTTCTTTATCTTACAGGAAACACAAAAACTAATCTATCATCATCAGTTCCTTGACTTCAGCAGTTGATGGGGGTACATGTCAGCAGAAGAATCACATGTCCCCCTCCTACTAGTACTACTACTCCTAGCTGGCCTAATCTACCAACTGTGTCAGAAAATGGATATGAATTACAAGATGTGAACAGCAATACATACTCCTCTTCCTCTTTTTCCTCATCCTTCTTAGGTTCCTCCACATCAGGGTCAATGTCTCCATAGTAGTAGCCATCGCTATCATCTTCCTCATCCTCAAACTCATCAACATCATCTTCGTCATCGCTCTTGTCAGCTCCTCGGCCATTGCACGCCTGCTCTGTCTCACCCCCTGACAGCTAGGAAGCAGAAATAAAGTAAGGCTAGCAATTAAACCTTTAGAGGTGACCATGCAAGACAACAAAGCATATGGTACAGTGGAACCCCCTTTTTAAAACCTCAAAAAATCTGAGAAAATCAAGTCTTAAAATGGAAGGAGTCTCAAAATGGTACATAGTCTAGTGGATAACACACTTGCAGGTTGAGTCAAACTCAAAGACTTACATCGGTGAGGCTTTTGCTGATGCGAGTCAGAACCATATCCACAGTGAGGCCTTCCTTGGAATCCAGATACTCCATTGTGTCTTGCAGTTTTTTCAGCACGTTTTCATTTTCACTACATACACTCTGAAACAAGACCACAAGATTTATTATATCAGCTGCTCAATTCATGTATGTTCCTATATAACTGCACTTAGTTTTGTTTACACTTTATGACTGAAAGTGAAATCAAACCACTAACAGTAACAACACCGCCACACCTTGTCAATGCCGGAGTGTGTTATACTGAGAGCCAATGTTAGAAGAGATGAAAGCTGTTTACCTGTTAAGGATTACATTAAGAAGCATATCGAGTTATTTACATTAGAAGAAAAGTAAAAAGGGACAGCATTAGTGTTTACTTTAACACAGTCAAAACAGGATGTCATACCCAAGCTTCGCCCTTGTTGGGACAAGTGATATTGAATGACGTTTTCGTGTCTGGGGTGCTGAAAATAAGCCTGTTTTCGTTTTCGTCTGCAGCAGTCAGTTTGAACTTGCTGTTGTGTTCTCCTAGCCAACGTTCCGCACTTTCTTTCATTTCCACAAACTCCATGTTCAGTCAATCAGTGTCAACAGTTTCGATTTCCTGCACCGAACGTTTCGCTTGTAATTACAATTATAAATAGGCGTTACAGGCAAAATAGAATCTTGCTGTTGGGCATAGGAGCTGCTGCTACAGCTTTTCCCTCCGTGGTGTGCTCCTTTTTTGGAGTTGAAGGTCTAGACTGCCTTTAACTGCATCTTTACATGGGTTCTTTCACGAATGCCGAATCTCAGTGGACAATACAGTTGTAAGGGAGGCTACTCTAATCGAGTAACCGATTATTCCAAGCCAGTACAAGCCAGTTTTAGCAACCCTGTATCGGAATACCAAGTTGAAGGATAGATACTTGTATAAATTTGGTTTGCAAAAAAAGATTATTGTCCTTTTGTTTTGTTTTTTGCTCCCTGTTAAACGTGATACGTGTATGCAAAATAAATTTGCTATGTACAGCCTGCTGAGACTCAGTATTAATTTGGGGTAAATCAGTTATTCCAGTGGCAAGACAAGTGGCTGAACTTCTTCTTCTTCTTCTGCGTTCCGTGGGCTGAAACTCCCACGCACACTCGTGTTTTTTGCACGAGTGGAATTTTACGTGTATGACCGTTTTTTACCCTGCCATTTAGGCAGCCATACGCCGTTTTTGGAGGAAGCATGCTGGGTATTTTCGTGTTTCTATAACCCACCGAACTCTGACATGGACTGATTTTCGTGCGCACTTGGTCTTGTGCTTGCGTGTACACACGGGGGTGTTCGGACACCGAGGAGAGTCTGCACACAAAGTTGACTCTGAGAAATAAATCTCTCGCCGAACGTGGGGACGAACTCACGCTGACAGCGGCCAACTGGATACAAATCCAGCGCGCTACCGACTGAGCTACACTCCGGGTCCCCGCCTAAGTGGCTGAACTGACCGACTTTGTGGCTGGACTGAGAAAAGTGATAAACTGTTTCTAAAACTAACTTTGACTTTTATTTAAGTTGAAGCCAAAAATAACAAATAAAATAGGACTTAACGTGCTAATTTACAAGATAACGAATGAAACTTGGAACTGTCGTGGGCTACTGATATAGTCAGACTGATTTGACCACAAACCGGCAGCTCAGTACTGATGAAATGTCTTCGATTCTGTTGCATGTTGATATTTAAACAAATCAACATTCAAATTATCACACCCTGAAGAAAGGGCGATTGAGGAACAACATAGAACACACACACAAAATAGTTAATTTTCTGGTAAAGGGGAACAAAGATACTTGTGTACGCGTCAGTGTTTGTCCACACAAACATTGTAGTCAGTCCAGGGAGAGACCTTAAACACATCATCATAACACGATCATCTCATCAACATCATAATCGATAACTATTCCATCGTATAATCAAACCTTCCACAAAGGGCTTAAAAATTAATAACCGAACCCACCACAGAGACTTAAAGGAATATTGCCCGTACAGATGTTTCTCTGCATCAGTATGAAGGACTATAGGGCTTACGGTCACACAAATGATCATGCGCTGTGTTGTTGGAAATGTGTCGGTTAGGAGCGTTTGAGTCTTCTTTTCTGTGTGAGTGACACAAAGAAGAGACATCAGTCAAGATGAGACAGTTTTGCAGCGAACAAGCATTAATTTTGAGCTGTTATAACGTATGTCACTCAGTTCAGTTAAAGATAGTACACTCGAAGGCACCACTGATTTTGGAAAGTTTTCTGACGATTTGGACCTTAAAAAGTTCAAGGGACATTCGCTGTAGGCCTACTGTAATTTAGAAACACCTGCAACGATTTGCTAAAACCTGCTCCGAAACTATGCCAAATAGTTACAGGGGCGGACGAGGGGGGGGTTTCAGGGGTTTCCGGAAACCCCCCCCCAGCCAAAATTTTTTTTTTTAAATGGTGTTTTTTTGGGGTATTAATCAGTGACAAAATCTGCTGCCTGAAACTGGTAATGATCATCCTCAAAATGCACCAGATTGCACCATTTTGCATCCTTTTTTACAAAATTTTCCGGGGGGGCATGCCCCCGGACCCCCCTAGCAAGCTAGGCGCTTTGCGCCGTCGGCTCGGCGCTTCGCGCCTTCACACCCATATCTTCACAATATACTTTTGGAAACCCCCCCCATAAAATGAACTGATCCGCCCCTGAGTTAAATGAATTTTAATCAGGGAGCGGTTTGCTTCGCCCAGGAGTCAGTCTCCTGTGTCAGGAGCAGGATTCCGATCGTCATCATATCTTATTTCGTCCCGAGATACCCATTCGTCAAAGCAGTTTAAGACCGTTGGATTGAGGAAGTCGATCAAACCTACAGTCTAACTAACGCAGGCACTGATTTTCCGTGCAATACAGGACTAAAACGCTTTGCATAATATAAACAAACAAACAGATCGTTGGAGAATATCACGGTCTGAAATGACTACCAAACACAGTATTCAGATTTGAACAATAAAATGCTCAAACACTAATTCTAAGACCTTCCTCGTGTTTGTTTGTTTGTTTGTTTGCTTAACGCCCAGCCGACCACGAAGGGCCATATCAGGGCGGTGCTGCTTTGACATATAACGTGCGCCACACACAAGACAGAAGTCGCAGCAGTGACAGGCTTCATGTCTCACCCAGTCACATTTTCTGACACCGGACCAACCAGTCCTTCCTCGTGTGTGTTGTCATCTAACCTACTTAACACCCAAAACGAACGCTGTACGTAGCTCTCGGATCAATTTTTAATCTGTATCTCTAGGAATAGCGCATGAAATACTCAGGGGCGAAAGGTAGGAGAAAAACTATGACTTTCACAAAAGAATTATTCTGTGTGAATTATAAAAAAAATCATAAAAGTATAAACAAAATTATTCTGTGTGAATTACAAAAAAATTAGTATTGAAAAATTAAAATAAGTATTAGACAGAGAGAATGTCTGCCGTGTGCTGACAAAACCGATTAAGTCCATTTTTTAAAAAAAATGATATTTTTTGTTCATCAAAAAGAAGAAATCAATGCGCATCTTTTGTGTTAATTTCTACTTTTTAGAGTGCTTAGATAAGCAGATATGAACAAGTAAGTCCACAACCAAAAACAACTTTTTAAGTGTGCATGAATGTTTTGACAAAACCAAGTAAGTCCAAGGGTTTCCCAATTTTCGTATAATGGTAGTTTCAAAATTCTTTCAAACGACTCATACAGAAAAGACGTCATTTTAAGTTTAGAACTCACAAATGACGTCATTTAAAGTTTAGAACACACAAATGACGTCATTCGATAAAGCGAGACATAATGACGTCACCTTATGACGTTTTATTTCAAACATTTTTCTTCTCTATATGATTCATCTGACGATCCATCTCTCTTTCTATCCCTCCCTACCTCTCTCGCTATCTCTCTCCCTCTTCCTCACTCTCTCAATTTCCCTCCCTCCATCATTCTCTCTATCCGTCCTTCCCTTTCGCTCTCTCTTCCCCCCCCCCCCCTCTTCCGTCATCCCTCTCTCTCCCTACCGCCAACAATCGACTTTTCTCTACCTCCCTCCTTCCCTCTCTCTCCCTCCTCTCTGTCCCTCCATCCCACTCTCTTTCTCTCCCTTCCTCCCCCCTCTCTCCCTCCTGCTCTCTTCCTCCCTCCTTATCTCCCTCCCCCTCTCTCACTCACTCCCTCCCTCCTCTCTCTCTCCCTCCATCCCACTATCTATTTCCCTCCCTCCCTCCCTCCCCTCTCTTCTCTCTCTCCCTACTCCATCCCTCCCACACTTCCTCCCCCCCTCCTCTTCTTCCTCCCTCCCTATCTCCCTCCCTCCCCTTCTCTCACTCCCTCCCTCCTCTCTCTCTCCCTCCATCCCACTATTTCTTTCCCTCCCTCCCTCCCTCTCTCCCTCTTCTTTCCTCCCTCCCTCAATGCCACTAATTCTCTCCCTCCCTCTCTTTCTCTCTCTTCCTTTCTCTCTCCCTCCCTCCTTCCCTTCCTCTCTCTCCCTCCCTTCCCCCTTCTCTCTCACTCAATCCCTCAATCCACCCTCCCCTCTCCCTCCCTCGGTCCATTCCTATATCTCTCTCTTCCTCCCCATTTATCTCTCCCTCCGTAGCTCTGTCCCCCCCTCCCTCTCACCTTCCCTCTCTTTCTTCCTCTCTCCACCCCTTTTTCCATCTCTCTATCTCCCTCCCTCCCTTTATTTCTCTCTCTCCCTCTATCCTTCCCTCCCGCTCCCCCCCTCCCCCCGCCCCTGCTTTCTCTCATCTCTCTCACTCCCTGTCTAGTCTCTCCCCTCTCTCTCTTTCCATCTTGTGCAAATTCGTAGTGTTATTTTCACTGTTTTGTCATTTCTCTTGACAACGCTTCTTCTTCCAAATGTTCTGGTAAAAGGTCCGCTTGCTTAGATCTGCGCATTTTTTGTTAGATGTGATATTGGGGGGGGGGGGGGGGGGGGGAGTGGTAAAACCAAGTAAGTCCACAAAATGTCCAACAAAACCAAAACCATCCATCAGATTATTATGAAAATCGGGTTTTAAACGTAAATTAATGCTATTTATCTTATTATCTCGGTGGTTTGATCTAGATAATCATCACTTTTGAGACATTTTATCAAACAGTAAAAGTCGTTTATCTCGGAAGTAGGTTCAGTGGACTTACTCGGTTTTGTCAACACACGGCAGATGTCTCCCTCATGCTCTCTTGTAACTTGTAAGTACTACTACTATTGTATAGCTGATAAAATATCAGTACTCTACGATTGTATTGAAACACATGATTCTACATGATGCACTGAGAACATTTTTATACAAACAAATAATTATTTGTTATAATACTCCATCATTGCTTGAGAATCATAATGCATCTTGAAATGTCTTTTTGATTGTTGGACATGTGATGTAAATTGTACTGTAGTTAACTTAACTTTTATTTCTTCTTGTTATTGAGTTACCCTCATTTGGGCAAGGCCCGGATGGAAAAAAAGCAAGTTTGCATTGCTTATTCTGTCACCCTCGAAAAATAAAGTTCAATTCAATTCAAGTCTCTATCTTACGCTCTCTCTGTCTCTGTCTCTGTGTGTCTCTCTCTCTCTCTCTCTGTCTCTCTGATCCCTCTCTCCGAGGCGCGCTCTCTCTCTCTCTCTCTCTCTCTCTCTCTCTCTCTCTCTCTCTCTCTCTCTCTCTCTCTTTTACATACACAAACGTGCGCACGCTCTCTCTCTCTCTCTCTCTCTCTCTCTCTCTCTCTCTCTCTCTCTCTCTCTCTCTCTCTCTCTCTCTCTCTCCCCCTCACGCTCTCTCTTTTACGTGGTTTTTGGTTCACGTAAGTGTAGCCTATGCGATGATAAACTTTGTCTGTCTGTGCGTGCGTGCGTGTGTGTGTGTGTGTGTGTGATAAAAACTTTAACATTTCCGAGTCTATGGATAAAGCTCGCATAAGAAGATTACGTCTCGGTCAAAAGTGTTTGACGTGTGTGATAGAAAATATTTGAAGACGTCACATTATGACGTAAGAGGGTTAGACGTCACGCAAAGGAATTACTGAAAGTCTCGGTCATTGTTATTGTGAGCGGGCCGAGACTAGTTGGCAGATCCAGGGCTCACAGTTTCACCTATGTGAACAGCTCAGATCATGGGTCAATAAAGTGTTACACAGATGGTCAAAATTAAAGTACAAGATATTGCACTGGAAGTGGAACTACACTGTTGCTTAGTGTCTGTATGAAGCTACAAGGTGAAAATAGAAAAAGAAAAACACGATTCTTGACTTTGATGGGCTTTTTCTGCTCGTAAGCACACATTCTTCTACTCATCACAGCATGCCCCATTATTGAGTTTAAAACACCAATTAAATTTGTTTTGAATAAAACTCACAATTTTACAATAAGAATTTAGAGACCTGAATCAATTAGGTATATCCTACTTAGTTTGACTTTTGCAAAACTAAGTAATTACACATTTAATTGAATCAGTCAGACAGACGGAGACATAGAGAGACAGACAGAGGGCAAACAGAAATCTGAGAAAGAAACCCCTTTAAAAATGTTACCATGTTTGAAATGAAACATCGCAAGGTGAAGCCATAATTCATCACCTTTCAGTATGACGTCATGAGCGTGTTCCACACTTGAAATGACGTGTTTTTATCATGTTGTCAGCTGCACGGAGCTTGGAAGTATAATTTCCATTCAACGATCCGAGTTTGTTAAGTTTTAGCCTATTTTCAACGTCAAACACCATGAAACTATATATATTTGGAATCAGAAAATGGTAAGGAATAGATAGAAGTTGTTTTTAAGTGTCTTTTTTCATAAATAAAGATAGTGGTTATTTATCTTTTTTTTCATTTTTAAGCATAATTATCAATACAAAACAACAAAACAATATAGTTTTAGATACAGGACGCAATAGGGAATACACCAATATAAATTTTTTGTTTCAAATATTAGTTTTTAAAAATTTGAAAAAATGACATATTTCGAACAAACATTTCAATAACAAAACTTTAAGTGACCAAACTGAAATGCAATCCCATAATCCGGCCTAGATCTGAGATTGTGTGATAAGAAATTCGATCAAATTGATGAAAAACTGTAACTGTGAAAGTGCTGCCTCGACCTTTTGGCAAACGGTAAAATATGACGTCATCAAACTGTCCTATCAATAAACGGAAAAACCTTCTGTGAGAAAATCCAGTCAAAAATATCCATATCAAATTTCATAAAGATCCACTCCGTAGTTTTTGAGATATGATCTGCAGTGTGAAAAAACGCCCATAACGCCCAAAACGCAAACTCATTTGTCATGATTTGGTCGTGTTCTGCTGATACTATAATGTTTTTCTTTCCTAAAACACACTATAATAGTAGCCTTTCCCAATGTCTATGCTAAAACTGACTTGTCTGTGTTGTCAATGATTTTGCTACAGTGTGAGAACACAATCTCACGCCCATAACGCTGTGACACGAAAACTCATTTGGTCGTGTTCTGCCGATACTGTAATGTTTTTCTTTCTTAAAACACACTATAATAGTAGCCCTTCCCAAATGCAATGCTAAAAATGACTGGTCTGTGTTGTCAATGATTTTCTGCGAGAATGCGATCTATCTGTTTGTCGTAAAGACCGTGTGACACGAAAGTTATGAGCGGAAGACAAATCTGCTGAGTGCAATTACGTTTCAGAAGATAGTTGGTTAAAACAGTTTATCACTCAGACACGCAAAGGAACACTATAACTTTATTATCCAGGCCATATTTGCTTTCCTTTGTCATGTATGAAAGTACTGGCCTTGGTTGAAGAAAGTGACCTGTCGCTGTGCAACAAATTTGTCGCCATTTTCCGCCGTGTTTTGTAAATAAAACGTGTTTACTACCCACACATACAAAACGATGCTGTTGGTTCTTTTTATTTTCTTATTGTTTGATTCATGCTTAGCAGTTTAGTATGCTTTGTTTTCTTCTCAATTCAATGGATGGCTATAAAATAAGCATTTAAATGTGAAGGTGTTAAAATTACCCATGATCTGAGCTGTTCATCTATGGCTATGCTTACTGTGTGTGTGTGTGTGTGTATGTGTGACGGAGTGATTGAGTTTGTGTTACTGTTCGTCAATTTCTTACGTGAGCCTTGAAGGCTTCGCCTCTTGTTTTGTGGTTTATTTCGCATTTAGGTCCCAGGTAACATTGTGAAGTTTTAATACGATCAATCGGACCTATTATCAAGTTAGTGTATCAATTTTTGAACGAACTGCGCCCAGTAGTTTCCAGCAATAAGCTGTTAAGTCGAGACACACACACAGACAATTAAAGTCTGCTGGACCCTAGTACTAGCGTACTCGGGGATAAAACAAATTTGACGGAGAGAGTCATCTACACAAAGAGTCATCGAGAAAGACAGACATCTAGACAGACAGACAGACAGACAGACGGACAGACGGACACATTAAGTTGCAGAGATTTTTTTTTCATTTTGAATTGTTTACTATACGGCGTGTTGTGTTGGTAGTCATACACAGTGGGTACTTTATATGAAGTCTTATATCGCGCGCGTATCTCCAGACTCGGACTCAAGGCGCAGGGATCTATTTATGCCGTGTGAGATGGATTTTTTTACACAATACATCACGCATTCACATCGACCAGCAGATCGCAGCCATTTCGGCGCATATCCTACTTTTCACGGCCTATTATTCCAAGTCACACGGGTGACACTTTTTATCTATGCCAATACAATTTTGCCAGGAAAGACCCTTTTGTCAATCGTGGGATCTTTAACGTGGACACCCCAATGTAGTGTACAGGAAGGGACCTCGGTTTTTTGTCTCATCCGAAAGACTAGCACTTGAACCCACCACCTAAGTTAGGCGGAAAGGGGGAAGAAAATTGCAAACGCCCTGGCCCAGGCTCGAACTCGCAACCTCTCGCTTCCGAGCGCAAGTGCGTTACCACTCGGCCACCCAGTCCATGGGTAGTGGGAGAAGTCAGGATAAGTATCACTATATTCACATCCAGACTTATATAGATACTCTCTTGTCACGTCAGTAGAACATCAGTCTGGCAATCAGTAGCACCAGCAGCGTACGATCATTGCTTGTTCTAAAAAATTTTTTTACTTTAACAAGTAGTCATCTAATGTGGTTTCGTGGTATAATGAATTAGACATACTTTACAATGAGCTGCACGCTCTGACAATATGTAACATTCACAAAAATGTTGATGAGCACTGAATCATTTGAATTTGTCAGTAAGTCTGCATGATATCACAAATGACGTAGCATTCTCTGTATTATTACCTTAACCCCCCCCCCACCCCCCCCCCTTTCGATGGGGGAGAGGGGGGTCGATAAGCCTTTTTGCATCTGCAGGTATATATTGCATTTTACTCGCCGTGATCTTGCTGCTTGTGAACTCGGACACCTGGCCTCAAAGTTTTATCCTTGACCAGTTAACTAGTTACCCTTTTCTGTGTGATGGCAGCAATAAGAGAGAGGGAACGAGAGAGAGAGAGAGAGAGAGAGAGAGAGAGAGAGAGAGAGAGAGAGAGAGAGAGAGAGACGGACAGACAGACAGAGAGAGAGAGAGATGGAACTTTATTTTTCAAGGAATAGAGGTTTAAGGCTACGCCTTTTCTTACCACCGGTCCTTACTTCAAATACAAAATTCTAATAAATGATAAACAAGTAAATCAACCGGGTAAATAAGCAAACTAAACGAAAAAACAAGCAAACAACAACCGTACAAATAACCAAACTAAACGAACAAACAAACAACACAATGACACAGTAAGCATACACACACAAAAACAAAACAACAACATACAAATCAAAAATGAAAAAGCAATCAGCAAGCAAGCAAAACATGCAACATGTTGATTGAGGTTACACATAAAGTGATCGACGGTAACATTCACACGATACCAACGTTGACACTCAGTAATGCCTACAATGATAATAATGGTTTTTAATGATGATGATGATGATGATGATGATGATGATGATGATGATGATGATGATGATGATGATGATGGAAATATCGCAGAGAGAGAGAGAGAGAGAGAGAGAGAGAGAGAGAGAGAGAGAGAGAGAGAGAGAGAGAGAGAGAGAGAGAGAGAGTTGGGGATGGAGAGACAGAGAGAGAGAGAGAGGGTTGGAGGGAGGGAGATAATTGAATTGAACTGAACTTTATTTTATTGAGGGTGACAGAATAAGCAATGCAAACATGCTTTTTTTATATTTAGTCAAGTTTTGACTAAATATTTTAACATCGAGGGGGAATCGAGACGAGGGTCGTGGTGTATGTGCGTGCGTGTGTGTGTGTGTGTGTCTGTGTGTGTGTGTGTGTGTGTGTAGAGCGATTCAGACTAAACTACTGGACCGATCTTTATGAAATTTGACATGAGAGTTCCTGGGTATGAAATCCCCGAACGTTTTTTTCATTTTTTTGATAAATGTCTTTGATGACGTCATATCCGGCTTTTCGTGAAAGTTGAGGCGGCACTGTCACGCCCTCATTTTTCAACCAAATTGGTTGAAATTTTGGTCAAGTAATCTTCGACGAAGCCCGGGGTTCGGTATTGCATTTCAGCTTGGTGGCTTAAAAATTAATTAATGACTTTGGTCATTAAAAATCTGAAAATTGTAAAAAAAAATAAAAATTTATACAACGATCCAAATTTACGTTTATCTTATTCTCCATCATTTGCTGATTCCAAAAACATATAAATATGTTATATTCGGATTAAAAACAAGCTCTGAAAATTAAATATATAAAAATTATTATCAAAATTAAATTGTCCAAATCAATTTAAAAACACTTTCATCTTATTCCTTGTCGGTTCCTGATTCCAAAAACATATAGATATGATATGTTTGGATTAAAAACACGCTCAGAAAGTTAAAACAAAGAGAGGTACAGAAAAGCGTGCTATCCTTCTTAGCGCAACTACTACCCCGCTCTTCTTGTCAATTTCACTGCCTTTGCCATGAGCGGTGGCCTGACGATGCTACGAGTAAAATGGCATTGCGTTTCATTCTGTGAGTTCGACAGCTACTTGACTAAATATTGTATTTTCGCCTTACGCGACTTGTTTATATTTAGTCAAGTTTTGACTAAATATTTTAACATCGAGGGGGAATCGAGACGAGGGTCGTGTTGTATGTGCGTGCGTGTGTGTGTGTGTGTGCGTGTGTGTGTGTGTGTGTCTGTGTGTGTGTGTAGAGCGATTCAGACTAAACTACTGGACCGATCTTTATGAAATTTGACATGAGAGTTCCTGGGTATGAAATCCCCGAACTTTTTTTCATTTTTTTGATAAATGTCTTTGATGACGTCATATCCGGCTTTTCGTGAAAGTTGAGGCGGCACTGTCACGCCCTCATTTTTCAACCAAATTGGTTGAAATTTTGGTCAAGTAATCTTCGACGAAGCCCGGACTTCGGTATTGCATTTCAGCTTGGTGGCTTAAAAATTAATTAATGACTTTGGTCATTAAAAATCTGAAAATTGTAAAAAAAAATAAAAATTTATACAACGATCCAAATTTACGTTTATCTTATTCTCCATCATTTGCTGATTCCAAAAACATATAAATATGTTATATTCGGATTAAAAACAAGCTCTGAAAATTAAATATATAAAAATTATTATCAAAATTAAATTGTCCAAATCAATTTAAGAACACTTTCATCTTATTCCTTGTCGGTTCCTGATTCCAAAAACATATAGATATGATATGTTTGGATTAAAAACACGCTCAGAAAGTTAAAACAAAGAGAGGTACAGAAAAGCGTGCTATCCTTCTTAGCGCAACTACTACCCCGCTCTTCTTGTCAATTTCACTGCCTTTGCCATGAGCGGTGGCCTGACGATGCTACGAGTAAAATGGCATTGCGTTTCATTCTGTGAGTTCGACAGCTACTTGACTAAATATTGTATTTTCGCCTTACGCGACTTGTTTATATTTAGTCAAGTTTTGACTAAATATTTTAACATCGAGGGGGAATCGAGACGAGGGTCGTGGTGTATGTGCGTGCGTGTGTGTGTGCGTGTGTGTGTGTGTGTGTGTGTGTGTGTGTCTGTGTGTGTGTGTAGAGCGATTCAGACTAAACTACTGGACCGATCTTTATGAAATTTGACATGAGAGTTCCTGGGTATGAAATCCCCGAACGTTTTTTTCATTTTTTTGATAAATGTCTTTGATGACGTCATATCCGGCTTTTCGTGAAAGTTGAGGCGGCACTGTCACGCCCTCATTTTTCAACCAAATTGGTTGAAATTTTGGTCAAGTAATCTTCGACGAAGCCCGGACTTCGGTATTGCATTTCAGCTTGGTGGCTTAAAAATTAATTAATGACTTTGGTCATTAAAAATCTGAAAATTGTAAAAAAAAATAAAAATTTATAAAACGATCCAAATTTACGTTTATCTTATTCTCCATCATTTGCTGATTCCAAAAACATATAAATATGTTATATTCGGATTAAAAACAAGCTCTGAAAATTAAATATATAAAAATTATTATCAAAATTAAATTGTCGAAATCAATTTAAAAACACTTTCATCTTATTCCTTGTCGGTTCCTGATTCCAAAAACATATAGATATGATATGTTTGGATTAAAAACACGCTCAGAAAGTTAAAACAAAGAGAGGTACAGAAAAGCGTGCTATCCTTCTTAGCGCAACTACTACCCCGCTCTTCTTGTCAATTTCACTGCCTTTGCCATGAGCGGTGGACTGACGATGCTACGAGTATACGGTCTTGCTGAAAAATGGCATTGCGTTCAGTTTCATTCTGTGAGTTCGACAGCTACTTGACTAAATATTGTATTTTCGCCTTACGCGACTTGTTTTACATTTAGTCAAGTTTTGACTAAATGTTTTAACGTAGAGGGGGGAATCGAGACGAGGGTCGTGGTGTATGTGCGTGTGTGTGTGTGTCTGTGTGTGTGTGTGTGTGTGTGTGTGTGTGTAGAGCGATTCAGACTAAACTACTGGACCGATCTTTATGAAATTTGACATGAGAGTTCCTGGGTATGAAATCCCCGAACGTTTTTTTTTCATTTTTTTTATAAATGTCTTTGATGACGTCATATCCGGCTTTTCGTGAAAGTTGAGGCGGCACTGTCACGCCCTCATTTTTCAACCAAATTGGTTGAAATTTTGGTCGGGTAATGTTCGACGAAGCCCGGACTTCCGTATTGCATTTCAGCGTGGTGGCTTAAAAATTAATTAATGACTTTGGTCATTAAAAATCTGAAAATTGTAAAAAAAAATATGTTTTTTATAAAACGATCCAAATTTACGTTTATCTTATTTTCCATCATTTGCTGATTCCAAAAACATATAAATATGTTATATTCGGATTAAAAACAAGCTCTGAAAATTAAATATATAAAAATTATTATCAAAATTAAATTTTCCAAATCAATTTAAAAACACTTTCATCTTATTCCTTGTCGGTTCCTGATTCCCAAAACATATAGATATGATATGTTTGGATTAAAAACACGCTCAGAAAGTTAAAACGAAGAGAGGTACAGAAAAGCGTGCTATCCTTCCCAGCGCAACTACTACTACCCCGCTCTTCTTGTCAATTTCACTGCCTATGCCGTGAGCGGTGGACTGACGATGCTACGAGTATACGGTCTTGCTGCGTTGCATTGCGTTCAGTTTCATTCTGTGAGTTCGACAGCTACTTGACTAAATGTTGTATTTTCGCCTTACGCGACTTGTTTCATTTTCCTGAGAGAGGAAGAGAGACAGAAAAAAATGTAAACAGGTTTTCTGCAGCATTTAGTACTGGCTCTTGGCGGATTATGACATTATTCAGTTATTCTGGAGAAAAAACGAAATGCTGGAGAAAAACTGTCTTTTCTGCAGCATTTCTGCATAATGTCATCTTTCGCCGAAGCAACGTTTTTTTACTGCAGTAAAACAGTTTTTCTGAAGCATAATGTTTACTTGGTTTTCTGCAGCATTATTGCGATTACCCTTTTCTTCAGAATAGTCTGTCACAGTTTTTCTGGAGAAAAACGAACGACCTTGTAATGTAGCGTTTGTATTCGTCGCACCCTGGGATAGTATAATAGTTTGTTCTGCCATTGTTTAATTTGAAACTTTGAACTTCCGGCGGAAAGGAAGTCAGACAGACAAAATACATTCGTGTCACGCACAACTATTGGTAATTCTGGATGAGTCCATCTCTCGACAGAGGGGGGCTCGCGTGCTCCAACATTATAATGAGCCAGTACAAAATGCTGCAGAAAAAGTGTAAACAGGTTTTTTGATTTCAATTTTACTGCAGTAAAATGTTTTGCTCCAGAAAAACCCGTTGCTTCGGCGAAAGATGACATTATGCAGAAATGCTGCAGAAAAGACAGTTTTTCTCCAGCATTTCTGTTTTTCTGCAGAATAACTGAATAATGCCAAAATGCTGAAGAAAAAGTGTAAACAGTTTTTCTCCAGTAAAACAACATCCCCGTTTTACTGCTGCATTCTTGATTTCAATTTTACTGCAGTAAAACTACCGGCACGGTTGGCCTAGTGGTAAGGCGTCCGCCCAGTGATCGGGAGGTCGTGGGTTCGAACCCCGGCCGGGTCATACCTAAGACTTTAAACTGAATTGGCAATCTAGTGGCTGCTCCGCCTGGCGTCTGGCATTACTGGGGTTAGTGCTAGGACTGGTTGGTCCGGTGTCAGAATAATGTGACTGGGTGAGACATGAAGCCTGTGCTGCGACTTCTTGATGCCCAACACCACTACAGACCAAAGGACCAATAAAATTGACTGGGAAAATAGGCCATCATATACACTGACCCCTCAATCGCCTCGACGGTCCACAGCAAATAAACAGTTCGTCTCACGTGGGTCATTCCGTTTTAGCCTGGAGGATTATTCAGCACATCACCCGTCTCTGTCACTGCATCATTTCTTTGTCAGGCCAGGATCTGAGGATGCTGCAGACACTCAGTGAGTCGATCGCCGCTAATGTCATCAGGTTCACCCGACTGAAATGGTTTCTCTGTCAGCCTGTTCGATCAGAAGCAAGTTGTACACATGCCACCAATAAGTTTGCTGCTAGGCGGCATTTATGTCAAATGTATCGGTAAACATACGCAGGTTATCCTGGGTCGGTGACAAACGAAGGTTCAATCATTACCCGTATGGCCGCCGAATGATCATGGGGAAATACCTGTGCTAATTAGTGGTATGAGCTTCTTCTTCTTCTTCTTCTTTTTCGGCGTTCGGCTATAATTAGTGGGCTGAAATGGCGAACTTTAAGACTGACTGATTACCCGGTACGTAAAAGACAACCACAATTTGCAAGACAAAGTGTAGTCTGAGTCAGAACCATATTTAAGGTTGGGTAACTGTGCCGCAGGCTCATGTTATTCTCACAGGAGCTTGTATCCAATCGCCGGTCGATCATTATTTACAGTCCACTACTACGACATACTACTACAATATATATGGAGAGAGATAGAGACAGAGACAGAGAGAGACAGACAGACGGACAGACAGACAGAGAGAGAGAGAGAGATGGTGATGATGATGGAACTTTATTTTTCAAGGAAGTAGTAGTAGTATGTCGTAGTAGTGGACTGTAAATAATGATCGACCGGCGATTGGATACAAGCTCCTGTGGTTATTCTGTGACCAGAAAACATAAGAGAACTTCCTATCATGCCACTACAAACCCTGCTACTGGAGTTTAAGTACCAGGTTGAAGATGACTGATGGCTTTCAAGTCATGGAGTGGATCACTTGAAACGAGGGGGGTAGAGGAGGGCTATCCTTAGCGGATTATGACTTTATTCAGTTATTCGTGCTCAAGTTTATTGCTGATTCGTAATATCATCATGTATGCCATTTCATCAGAATCAACACTGACAAAGTGCAACATGTAAGCGTTTAGGTGTGCACATACACACTCGCAAGGACACCGAAGACCTCGAGCCTTTTGCCCTCCAGTGTGGTCAGTGGCCGGACCCGTTTAATTCAGTGTTTCTGTGCAGGATCTCAACCCTTTTTACAGTTGGACTTCTTGTCAAGACCGTCCTTCTCGTTTTGATGAAGCACAAACAAAACAGGTGTCCAGCACGACCTTTAATGAGTGAAAATTAAATCGACATGAATACAATTGAAAGAGAGACGGATGAAACAAATTTCCCGGCCTCCCGCAGGGCTCCCCACGGACGCCTAGAGGGTCCCGGGACCCCCACTTTGATATCTTAGAGGGTCCAAAACTGCAGGAGCCTGAAATTCAAAGCATGGCAATGTCAGTCCCTCTGAGTGTGTGCCTCTGAACGACTGTGATTTTTCTTAAGTGTTAACATTTTCTTTACACAACAGTGAAGGACGAAAAAAAGGGAAGACAAACGTGATAATTAAGAAACAAACAAAAAGTGCGATTTTTACTTTGTTCTGAGGTTGTCCCTCAAGTTAACAAATCGTATTTGATTCTCACAGCTGAAACTGAGCCTCATGGGTTGTTGACGTGCAAGAAAATATTTTGCAACTGGAAAAACATTTGAACTGACCTGCTTCATCAATGACTTTGACCCTGTAGTTACTGAGACAGATTTTTTTTTCATTTTGCAAGTCTTCTCCCACGATGGCCGTTCATTTCGCTGCGGCCAATTTGATGATCACAGCCTGCTGTTGTAGGAAGTATGGTAATCTTGCAGCAGATGAAGGAAGACGGGCAGTAAGACACAAGCAACGACTCTTGAAACAGCGTGATAGCCGGTAAGAAGTCTGACGTGGACTGGGTGGCCGAGTGGTAACGCACTTGCGCTCGGAAGCGAGAGGTTGCGAGTTCGACCCTGGGTCAGGGCGTTAGCAATTTTCTCCCCCCTTTCCTAACCTAGGTGGTGGGTTCAAGTGCTAGTCTTTCGGATGAGACGAAAAACCGAGGTCCCTTCGTGTACACTACATTGGGGTGTGCACGTTAAAGATCCCACGATTGACAAAAGGGGGTCTTTCCTGGCAAAATTGTATAGGCATAGATAAAAATGTCCACCAAAATACCCGTGTGACTTGGAATAATAGGCCGTGAAAAGTAGGATATGCGCCGAAATGGCTGCGATCTGCTGGCCGATGTGAATGCGTGATGTATTGTGTAAAAAAAATTCCATCTCACACAGCATAAATAAATCCCTGCGCCTTGAATATGTGCGCGATATAAATTGCATAAAAAAATTATAAAAAAAAAAATCCCTGCGCTTAGAACTGTACCCACGGAATACGCGCGATATAAGCCTCATATTGATTGATTGATTGATTCTCTTGCTAGTTAATTCGGCATAGATAAGATGATGTTGTTGTTGTTAATTGTTGTTGTTGTTAGTTGTTGTTGTTGTTAATTGTTGTTGTTGTTTTTGTTGTTGTTGATATTGTTGTATTGATCCCGTTGTTTTTCCCCTAAATATTTTACCCATCAAACCGAAAACCGTGCGTACGTACGCTCAGCCCTAAGCCGGTTACAAAGTTCAGTATGATGCACTGACTGATGTAAGACTGACGCGGGTCAAACTGACCACAAGAAACATCAACACGTTTTAAGTCTGTGTTTCTGTCATTTTCTATAACGCCGTTACTTAATAATAGATTGCTTTGTGTTTAATGTAAAAATCAAAACAAACAACAATTGGAATTTGGCGTCGACTGCCGCCTTGGCAGGGGTTTTCGGAAAGTTACAGTATGCCTAAATACGCTTTGATTTTTGCATGGGCTGCAAAATAACGAATGATTAATTTTCACTCATTTATCACAAATACGATGCATTACAGTTGTGCTTTCCTTGCCCGGGCCGAAATCAATGTGAAAATACAGTGCAGGAATTGTTCAAGTTCAGTACAACCCGCAAGTTAACTCGAATAAGTTATTTGAGTTCCTTGTTCGGCGTTTGAGCTACAAAGTGATAGACAAGTCAGCAATACCGTAAAATATGATTTAGTGTCGGCCTCTCTTTTCTTGAGGACGCTCTCCCTCTCTAGCAAAGCCACTCTTTTTCAATGCATGCGTCAGCACTCCCCTGGCATCACCTGCAGACGATCTTTTGGAAACGGGTTTTAGAGTGATTTCCCTTGACGTAGCAGACGACACCAGCGCGCAGGCTCAATCCACGAGATCCACAATATGAATGTTCGCGCGAACCCCTGCTGGGAAATCGCAAGCACAGCAGACAAGCGAGGACTGGAGGCTTTTTCGCTCCCCGAGGACACGGGATTCGTGACATGTGTTATCTTGAAACACGGCTCTTTCGCCAACGACCAAAAATAACCGGGCTATTATGTTCCCCAGGGGGTGGCATGGTCGGCTTCAATCACGCAGGCTCGGCGCGGCCCATGCAAAAGGTTGGGTCCCCGGGGAGTCGCCCCTTGGGTGTTGTTAGCTCTCTGGCAATTCAATATTCATTTCATGACGTAGCCTCATCCCACATGCCGAGCGAAATGTTGCTTTGTGCCCGGACTCCGCGGCGAGCCCCAGTCTGTGCGATGTAGCCGGTGTGCGCAGCAGACACCCACCACCACCGCCATCGCCACCACCAGCGAACCGCGGTAGTTCCGACTTTAGCCATTCCCAGCGCAGCAACCGCAGAGATGTCACGCAGGAAGCAAGCGCGTCCTAAGTCTTGTAAACGTAAGTGGGAAGAACTTGTGTTTTTTTCTGGAAAATGTTATTATCTTTTGCTTCAGACTCGTGTGATCAGGAATACTTACTTTCACTTTGTGTTTGCTGATCACTTTCGTGTTTGTTGATGGTGTGTAGTCTCGTATCGCTATACATGTACTGATCACTGCCGTCCAATCGGGTGTTTTCCTGATTGACTCCTCAAGGTGTCCGCGTGACCCCAGAGAGGCCCCTAAATGAACAGGTGTTGCTGGAACTGGTAAAGCTAAAGGAATATTATGATCTCTGTGTTTGCTATTGATTATCAATTAGATGTTATCTGCGAAGCACTGCACCGGGTAGCTGAGATGTTGGGTTGTAGGGGGAGAAATCAGAGATTGTGCTGTCATTCACTGATTCAGTGACACTGACATGCAGTTCAGATCAATGAAAAAAGGAAAGGGTGATCGAATCAGGGACAAGTTTAGAAAGAGAATGATTTCAATTTACAGGCTTAGTGATCAGATTTTTTAAACCTTCAGTAAATAAACTGTAGAAGTCATAGCTTTGAAATTTAGTATTTATTCAGCATCATTTAGATAGTTCTTAATCTGATGATGGATATCTCTAATCACTAATGTGACTGAATTTGCAGTGTGAATCACTGAATGCTAAGTTTTTCTTCATCTATTCGGATCATAGTTTGTTGTTTTTGATACTGTAGACAGTGACATTTTTTACACAGGATATTCACTGGCCAACCTGAATCTTAGTATCATAAAAATTACTGTGAATTTTCTATTATAATATTGATCAACTCTGAACAGATACGAATTGGCCTCCTCAAAACAATACAGAAAAATCTAAGTGTGTGTATCTCTCTTTCTGTCTGTATGTGTGTGGGTGTGTGTGTGATATTTATATTTTGATGTGTTTGCCAGACCTTTATGAATATGAAAATCACAGTAACCAAACCTTTGCCTAAGAATGAAATTACATACCCAAATTAGACATACTTGCACAGACAGACAAGCTCTCTCTCTCTCTCTCTCTCCTCTCTCTCTCTCTCTCTCTCTCTCTCTCCTCTTTCTCTCTCTCTCTCCTCTCTCTCTCCTCTCTCTCTGTCTCCTCTCTCTCTCTCTCTCTCTCTCTCTCTCTCACACACACACACACACACACACACACACACACACACATTTGTCACTGTTAAATCAATGCCGTTTTCAACTGTTGTACAAATACAAATGTACTGAGCTCAAGAGGAGGTAGAAGTGCCTGTGGCCACTTGAGGGATGAACACTACAGCAGCTCTGTGGCTGGCAGCCCGCACAATTTTCTGTCATGTGTCAAGCCACCCAGCCAGCACTGCTATACACCCAGACCCCAGGGGGGCAGCGTTCCCATGGCAACCCACTGCAGCCCGTGTTTATCAGAGGCATGAGGGTGGAAGGAGGGGGCCGTACCTGGGTAGTCAAGCGCTCAGGCTCACCTGGGCAGCTATAGTGTTGTGGAGAGCCTCCCCAGGGGGTTTTCCCGCTGGGATTCGACCCCAATCCCCTCCCGATAATGGGCCTCGGCGGCCTAGGGCCTGAAGACAGGACCCAAAAGCTAGCAGTGGGTGGGCCCAGGGTTTGGGTTTTAGGGAAGTAGGAGAAAACAGAGCGAGGTTTGTGTTGGGCTGTAGTAGGTGATCTGCATGCTGCAAACAAGGATGTTAACATGGTAAAAAAACCTTCTTTTTTTAAATTGAGAGAGAGAGGGGGGGGGGGTCCGTATTCTAACCCACCAATCTTCCATCCAGACTTTTCTCTTTCTTTCTGATGTTAGTTTGATTGATTTTCCGTTAAAGTAACTGATAGCCACCTGCAAAAAAAAAGTTTACTATTGTATGCTCACACATGTGAGAAAAAAAAAGAAAAAAAGCACAGGATTGGAATTCAAAATATTTGCCACAGCCTGTTTTAAATAGAAATGAGAATGGAGGGGTGGGGGTGACTTTAAACATGGAAACTGGGAAGCAAGATTAAACAATCAATCATATGCCACTTTGAGCTTGTGTTTTTGCATTACAACAGACCAGACCTCTGTTAGTGTTCATTTCTATACATGTCACTGTATGTCTGTTTGTTTGTATCCTTGAACAAGACTGAATACAGCAAACCTTTGACAAATAGCCATTGTTTATGTGTGCTTTATGTCAAACCTCACACAGGGATCTTTAGTTTGTAGGTGACTTTAGAAAACAGTTTGCTCTACAGGGGGTTATATTCAACCACTCAACCAGTGCTAAGTAATAAGCTGTTCCCTACACCTAGGCCATGCACAGTGGTTTCCTGTATGTGTGTGTGAGAGAGAGGGGGGGGGATAAATGAGAGAGAGAGAGAGAGAGAGAGACATTATTTTTTTTTATAGAATTAGCAGATATGACAAAATGTGAAAAAGAAAATAAATGGAATACAAGCAGACATTAAACAGGCTTTTGTTCCTGGACTATGGCATTCATGTACTAAAGTATGATTCATGTCAGATATACTGTGGGAATCATTTAGGTTTATTCCAGCGTCGCGGACGACGCTGGTATCTGCGGTCGGGAAGACTTTCCACGAATTTGCCTGCAGGGCGCCGCCATGTTTTCTGTGCTCGACTGCGAGCAGACCACAGGCACATTACACCCAAAATTCTTGTAGGCATACACAGACGCAACATAGCATATACAGACAATAACACCCACAACACTTCAACTGCATATGAAAGGAATAAAAATAAATCCGCAAATCAGTCGCGCACAATACACCAGTTAGAAAAACAAGGAGTACCAAAGCGGCGTGCAGAAACTAAACTGACTCGGAGACTGAGAAGAAACATTTATCACACGATGTGGATAGCAAACATTAAAATAAAACAGATAAGTCAAGCAAAAAATAAACACAAATATCGAAAACACAATAAACAAAGGTAAAGAAAACAAAAAGAGATGCTTGCCGACAGTCAGTGTGTGTGTGCGTGGTTTGCCGTGTGCGTCAGCGGGGTGTGTGTGTGTGTGTGTGTGTGCGTGCGCGTGCATGCGTGCGTAGGCTACGTACTTGCGTGTGTGCGTTCGAATGAGAAAGAAGAGAGAGAGAGGATTGAACAATGAGGTCACGTTCTCTGTCACATGAATACATATACACACACTGAAGGCTACTTCGGACACGAACACTTGCCAACAACTGTGGTTGGACATGCTTTTGAAATGTAATATTTTTTCGACATGATTTCTGGACATACGAATGCCGCTGTGTTGCCTACTGATGTTGCGAATGATGAAGGTTTTGAGTTGACTGACCTTGAGGAGGGATTGCATCAGGCGTTTATCGTCTCAAATTATATCCTTGCTACTTTTCAGGAGTCAACTATTGCCATTCATGGTAACTTGGATAGTCAATGTTTTTATTTGTTTGATTCCCATCAAAGAAACAGAAATGGTAACCATTCTTCAAATGGCGCTGCAGTTTTGATGTCATCAAGTTAATTCCTTTGCAGAATTGATTGATTTTCTCAAAAGCCATTATCAATGTGTTTATCAATTAACACCTGTTCATTTCTGTCCAACTGCAATGCAAACTCAATGTGGAGGAAACAAGGATTCATTACAAACAAGTCATCCCTGTACAACAACAGATTTATGTACCTCAATCAATACTGCTAGTATGAGTGACAGGAATCTAAAAGAAAAAACAACCAAACGCAAATGTACTACTACTTCTACGACTCGTTTGAATGTAAAACAGAAATGTAACACTATCTGTGACAATGACGGTTCTACGACTCGTTTGAAGGACAGTATAGATCGAACCTTAACCCACAACTACGACAATTTGTGTCAGACTTTTTTGAACAGGAAAATATGCCTCTGTTCAACAGTAACCAAAACATGGAAGATGTTTTTGAAACTTTACAGAAATGTAACACTAGCCTATCTGTGACAATGTTGCTTTTGAATTGAACCCACATTTGTTGAACAGGAGAGAATGTTCCTGTTCAACAGTGCCCAAAACACTGAATCTGACGTTTTTGAATCTTTTCTGTCATCTAACTGAATCTGACGTTTTTGAATCTTTTCTGTCATCTAACCCAATTGCTCATGACTTCATCGATCTTGAACATGCCTACTTTTCAAAGAAAGACAGACAAAAGCGAAATCTGCATGTTAGCCATCTGCCTGAAATGGTCAATGCACTTTTGTAAAATTGTCACAGCTGTTATGCACTTTTGTGAAATGGTCAGTGCTGTTGTGCACTTATGCAAAACTTGGTGCTGTGCTGTTAACATTTGAACAAAATGCATTTTGTTCAAATGTTTAGTGCAACTTGCTACTATATAATCGCTGTATGCGCTTTGTGGTAATAATGCACTGTTGTGAAAAGTTTGCGCTAAATGTTGGCACTATCACTATGCATCATTGTTGGAGCACCCTCCTGTAGATGCACCATTCCCGCAGTGGGGCACTGCGGTTATGAAATTAAAGGCCCCTCCTGTTTTTGGAACCGCAGGAGCTTTCTAGTTTGCTGTTAGGTAGATTTTTGGTTCCTCTTTCCTGTCATGCTCTCTTTTTCTTCATGAATTCTTTTCTTTTTTCTGCCTTCTTGCTCATTCACCTGTATTTTTTCCAAAAATCTCTTCTCTTGCCGCTTGTCTCGCGATTCATGTATAGTTTAATCTGTTAGTGTTCTGATGTAAGTCCAGCAGTAGATAGGTTAAGCCTATTTTAACATACTGGAAACTGGTAATCTTCCAGTAGGTATTAATTTAGTTTTACTAAAGCCTGCTGGGACACAAGTAATGGGTTAGTGCATTTGTAAACAGGAATCGCTTGACAAGTGGCCCCCTTCATCCCCCCCTTCCTCGTCCTGATATGGCTCTGCGTAGTCGGCTGGACGTTAAGCAACAAATAAACAAACAAACAAGATGCACCATGCTGAAAAATGTACTTATGAATCAAGCATTGACTGAAATAAACAATTTATATATCCAGCACAACATGCAATTCATTAACTTTTGACCCTAACCTTTAACACTTCCCAAAATAAATCTTTGGTGGACATTGCATCGACGCTGTTCATTTTGAATGAACATTTTTCTTGTAGTGACTGCTGAGTGACCAGTGGTTTGCTCAGGGGGGGGGGGGGGGGGGGGGGGGGGATGGGGGCAGGCTGGTTAGGGGAGGATAGTTGGAAGAGACTGACTGAAATCATCATTGAGTTGGAGTTGTTTGTATGTGAAACAGAGAGAGAGAGAGAGAGGTTGAATTTAATGCAACAAGGTGATACCATGGAACCTGTTTTCACAGGATAGTGTTGATGTCCCCATCTGGCTGTCGACCACTTCAGATGACTTGGTGCACATTCATATAATTAATAATACAGTAAATCTTAAATAAACTGAAGCAAAACAGGTGATTACATTTGATTCTTTGAAGGGTAATGTCTGTAATTAGAAGAGCTCTAAAAAAATACATTTCCGATACCGTAGTAAAGATTTGTGATTAGACTTTGGGAACAGCCGGAAGTGTCCCTATATTGCAGATGTCCTTTCACTATAGGATTTTAGTTACTAGATGAAAGGTGTCCTCTCATCAGACCTGGGGCCTAACAATACACATACCACTGAAATAGTTGCTGTTGTTGTACTCTCTTGTTAATAACTGTTTATACCTGTGATTTAATCAGTTCTTTTTGTATTATTTGTTACAGTAGAGGGATTGGTGGACAAGAGAGAGGAGGAGGCAGTGCCATCATTGTCACAAGAGTTGTCTTCCCCTCCCTCGTCTGTTGCGGTCTGGACAAGGGATAGCGCTAACCTGAATGAAGGTGAGAAAAGAGTGAGCACTGTGAGACTAAAGGGCTGACTGAAGCTGGATCAAGAGATTTAAACATGATTCATGGTTACATTTTTAATCTTTGCTCATAAAGTCTTTAAAAAATCAGTGTTTCCAGTTACCCCTCCAACCTTATTTTTCCTCCCGACCCTAAAACCTTTTTTAACTCTTCAATTCTTTTTTTAAAACAGACAAAACTCGTGTTTGCAGACTTTACAAGGAAAGCTACTCTTCTTTGACAGGGGACACAGCTGGCACGAGTTTCAGCCAATAAGATTTTAATCGGAAAAAAATAAAAGATATCAACCTGCCCTCCCTAAGTTTTGTTTGCCTCGTCATTGGAAACAAACCTTTGTTTTTATTTTGATTTAATTTTAATTTATGTGCCTTATCAGTCGCACTAAAACTGAAGCTGAGAGTCTTCATGAAACAATGCAGGATGGCGCAACAACTTTATGTTGCATATCAGACTTAATGAGCTACAAGCATGTCAATCAATAGGAAGCTGCTTCTTAGACATTGTGTATGGAAGCAACTGATTCCTATTTACAATCCTACCCCATGCAGGCACACATGAAAGCTGTTACAGTGGAACCCTAGTTTTGAGACCAAAAAATATCGATGAAAATCAGGTCTTAAAAAGGAGAGAGTCTTAAAATAAGGGTAAATTTTCAGAGGTTTATGAACAGAACATCTGAAAAGGGGGTAAGTCTTAAAATGGGTGGTCTTGAAAATGGGCTTCCACTGTACAGCAATTCCAGCGAGCTTTTTGCCTACATTTTGATTTTCTACCCTCCTCCAGCCTTTCAGCTATTACGAACTTAACAGTAAATGCCAAAAAGAATTCTTTTTACATTTAGTCAAGTTTTGACTAAATGTTTTAACATAGAGGGGGGAATCGAGACGAGGGTCGTGGTGTATGTGTGTGTGTGTGTGTGTCTGTGTCTGTGTGTGTAGAGCGATTCAGACTAAACTACTGGGCCGATCTTTATGAAATTTGACATGAGAGTTCCTGGGTATGATATCCCCGGACGTTTTTTTCTTTTTTTCGATAAATACTTTTGATGACGTCACTGATGAAAAATAGGCTACAAGACCAATTTGTCCAAACCTGGCATTCAGAAATAAATAACAATGAGTTTTATTATAATTATAGAATGTATAAAGAGAATTTTGAGTTTGAAAAGTACTTGTCCATCCTGCCGGTTAATTTAGCAAACGCTGTTTTAAAATTTAGAACACTGAATCATAAATTGCCTATACAAAAAGGTAGGACTCTTAGTATTCCCAGACAAGACAGAATATGTCACAAATGTTCATCAGGTGACCTTGGGGACGAGTTCCATTATATTTTTGTATGTCCTTTTTTTACCAATTATAGAAAACAGTTGTTACGGTGCTATTATTATGCCCGCCCCAATTCAGTTAAATTCAGAGAGCTTTTTTCCACTACAAAAAAGAGTTTATTGCTAAAACTCGCAAAGTTCATGACACTTGTCATGGACTGTTTGAGAAGCGAGTAAAATTTAATTCTCTTTTAGCTTTATACTCCGTTATCTGTTTTGTGTTGTTTGTAATAGTATCTTTGTCCTTATGTTAACTCACCCATCACCCCCCCCTCCCCCTTCCCCCCATTTCCCATAGTAAAGAAATGTATGTAATTACTTTGTGTGTTTTATTATTATTATTATTATTATTATTATTATTATTATTATTATTATTTATTATTATTATTATTGTTGAATTGTTTCTTGTATTGTTTTTGCTCTCCCTCACCCCTCAACTCCCTTTTCTGTACATAGTCTGATTTCTTTTTGTTTTAGTTCCTTTTATTTGGTGTTGAATGAAATGTGTTTTTATTGTGTTTTTTAATTTTCCATGTACCCTCACGGGGTTTTATCGGAATAAAACTTGACTTGACTTGACTTGACTCATATCCGGCTTTTTGTAAAAGTTGAGGCGGCACTGTCACACCCTCATTTTTCAATTAAATTGATTGAAATTTTGGCAAAGCAATCTTCGACGAAGGCCGGGGTTTGGTATTGCATTTCAGCTTGGTGGCTTAAAAACTAATGAGTGAGTTTGGTCATTAAAAATCGGAAACTTGTAATTAAAATTATTTTTTTATTAAACGATCCAAAAACAATTTCATCTTATTCTTAGTCATTTTCTGATTCCAAAAACATATACATATGTTATATTTGGATTAAAAACAAGCTCTGAAAATTAAAAATATAAAAATTATGATCAAAATTAAATTTTCGAAATCGTTTTAAAAACTATTTCATCTTATTCCTTGTCGGTTCCTGATTCCAAAAACATATAGATATGATATGTTTGGATTAAAAACACGCTCAGAAAGTTAAAACGAAGAGAGGTACAGTAAAGCACAGCGCAATCGCTACCGCGCCAAACAGGCTCGTCACTTTCGCTGCCTTTTGCACTAGCGGCGGACTACGTTCAGTTTCATTCTGTGAGTTCCACAGCTTGAACAAATGTAGTAATTTCGCCTTACGCGACTTGTTATTTAGTTGTGCTAGATCTTGCTGTCTTCTGCATCAAGGTCTTTTGCATCAGTTACATAAATTATAAAAAGTTAGCTGCAACTTCATTTGTAACCTTATACCAGTTCAGAAAATTCTGTTTGAAACTTCTTGAATGTTTGATTCCCACTGGTGTTTGGGTTTCACTGAAAAAAACACAACACTTTGCTGTATTGCAGTCTCAGTTACATTTCTCTACAGTAATGTTATGTATTTTGTAGAACATTTCCTTAAAAAAAAAACACAAATAGTTTAACTTGTCTTGTCTTGTCCAATATTGCATTTTTGTGGACACGCTGTTGAGTTTTCTTTCATTAAGAATGAAATTACTGCTTCGAGAAAGAGAATGACATCAGTTTTTAATATGTAGCTTTCAATTGTTTGAACGTGAATTCATTGTCACCGTAAGAGGTGAGCTAAATGTCAAAGTCTTTTTCATGGATGGTATTTCACAACTGATTCTACAGTAGGCTACACTCGGCCACACCCACTTGCAACTATTGTGTGTAAATTTATAAGGATACTTCTCTGCCATAATTCACTGAGTAGCAATCGAGAGTTATAGAAGTATTCTTTTTTCAATTTTTGAATTTATCTTCTACAAGTACAACACAACTGCAGTAATTTGCTTGCCTGTGCACTTCACAAAAAGGGAAAGAATGCTCTGGTAGGGATAACTGGGTTTTACAGGACACTAGAGGATATGGACATGTTTTAGAAAGAGTATTATTTGGCAGTCTGTGTGACATCATTCTGAAACCTGTTGCAAATTCACTTTCATCCATGTCAGGCACAAATATCTGAAGATTCAATACGGGTAAGAAAACCAAAGCTCTCTTCTCTTCAGATTTTCTAATGTAAACCGTGTACACAAAAATTGGTTTAACATCACAAACAACTCATATTGTGATGCACAATTTTCTCATATTTTGATGCATAGGTTTTTTATTAAAGTGAAATATTGTATTAAAACACAATGAAGTGAAGTAAATGTTTAAAAAGTGAAATCAAGTAACATTATAACTGCAATCTATTTTGGCGTACATGTATTGACAGTAGAGGAACTGTTCCTAATGGAAACTTAACTTTCATATAATCACCTTTGAGAAGTCAGCTAAATGTGTGCTGCACACACATTAATGCAGCACACATTAACGCACAGATTGTCACCAGAGCTTTTTTCATTATCAATCAACACAACATTGCAGGTGGTCCTTCAGTATCACCTGTGCAGCCTGCAGACGACAAAGAGATGGCACCGCAAGAGACAGGGGCAACAGCAGGCATGGACGCCAGTTCTCCTGTCTTTAGGTGTGAAACCTGCAGTGCTGTATTTGACACGTTGGACAATTTTATGGATCACCGAAACTTCGTCTGCACTGCTGGCATGGGTGAGTGGACATTTTGGGGTGTGGGTGTGTCAGTCTTCTTCTTCTGTGTTCGTGTGTTGCAATTCCCTCGTTCACTCGTGTTTTGCACGAGTAGGCTTTTGCGTGTATGGTCGTTTTTCCCATTTGTGTGTTGTGTCAACTTAAAGTTAAAAACTGCAAAACATCTTAACGGTTTTGTCTGTATGTGACAGGAATCATAAAATCTAGCTCAAAATATGCTTGTATCTGCCAGCAAAGATACAGACACGTTTGTGGACGTAAAACAAGTAGGACAGCAACCAGAAATTAGAATATATCCAATTTTAGCCCAAAGAAAAGAACTGCTGTGGACAACTTATACCACATGAACGTCATGCTGAATCCTCAAGTGTATTCCTTATTATTGCAAATGCTGCTGACTAAATGTTTCATTTTGTTTGGTCAGCAAAACCACATAATAAGTCTTGTCTGAATGGACTAGTACTCAAATGTACTGGTTTGGAAATCATGCTGCTTGCTGGATAAATGGCACTCATTGTTGGGTTTATGTGCATAAAGGTCTGACCTTGCATTGACCTTATACTGCGTAAGCCAATGTACACTGAGCTTCTATTCTTGATGTTGACTTTTGCACCAATGTTACCCCATCATTCACTGTTTGGTCCATGCAGCAAGTAATTGTCTTTTGAAGTTGACTTAAATATGTGTACTTTTACAGTAAAAGGGAACAAGTTAGCAGTGCAGCATGTATGCACACCAAAGTCACCTGAACCTTGTACAGGTATTGCACTGTTTAATAAGTGTATACTTTATTAGTATACAGGTTGCTGAGCCCAGTATTTGGCAAAGAGGATGCTGAGTGTGTGAAGCTACATGCGCAGTTTCTTTTGAACAAAACTCCTGCTGAGAGCAGTTGGAGCAGTACCTGTATCCAGGCCAGGTCCTCAGGGAACAGATATGTTTGCTTCTTCAGTTCACTGTCCTCAGCCCTCAGGGGCTGCTCCTGAAAAAAAAGTAATGCAATGCTATTAGGAAGAAGAGATACATGTAGGTATCCAGCACTATGGTTCGTTGGAGACTATGGTCAGTATTCTGTCATGAGCTGTCTGAAGCTGCTTCTCTAGAAAAGTTTGTTGTGAAGTGCTGGTGTATTAGGAATCAATCAATCAATCAATCAATATGAGGCTTATATCGCGCATATTCCGTGGGTACAGTTCTAAGCGCAGGGATTTATTTATTTATTTTTTTAAATTTTTTTTATGCAATTTATATCGCGCACATATTCAAGGCGCAGGGATTTATTTATGCCGTGTGAGATGGAATTTTTTTTACACAATACATCACGCATTCACATCGGCCAGCAGATCGCAGCCATTTCGGCGCATATCCTACTTTTCACGGCCTATTATTCCAAGTCACACAGGTATTTTGGTGGACATTTTTATGTATGCCTATACAATTTTGCCAGGAAAGACCCTTTTGTCAATCGTGGGATCTTTAACGTGCACACCCCAATGTAGTGTACACGAAGGGACCTCGGTTTTTCGTCTCATCCGAAAGACTAGCACTTGAACCCACCACCTAGGTTAGGAAAGGGGGGAGAAAATTGCTAACGCCCTGACCCAGGGTCGAACTCGCAACCTCTCGCTGCTTCCGAGCGCAAGTGTGTTACCACTCGGCCACCCAGTCCACTTTGAGGAAGAAGTCTCAAAGCTGAAAACATGGGTATCCTACACCATCATGGGTGGAGACTTTTTAGGTTCTGTCTACTGTCCTCATGCCTCTGGATCTGCTTTTTGAAGAAAGGCATTTGATGCTAATGTTAGAGGAATATTCCACATCAGTGAACTGCATCTCTGTAATAAAAAAACTTTCCTAGAAATTGATTTTTCCAAGCTTGTGTGGTAGGTAAACTTCAGTTGTTTGCCTTTAAATGATGCAAGCTGTCAATTGGTTTAATATTTCACTGTATTATTCATCACCAGTATTTTATTGCTAAAAATGAAAGAAATGATAGAAATGATTGCACAGTTTATTCCAATCAAAGTGGAACGTGTTGCAATAAACCAAGAGGACAAGAGAGAAAGAACAGGAAAATGACACCAGCATTTAACTCCACGAAAACCAATGTGAATTCGAAGAAAGTGGTATTTAATCACATCTCTGAGCAGAGTTTTTCTTTGAGCAGAACTGATTTAAATGGGAGATTTTATTTGATTTAAAAGCTGGTTGAGCGAGTTCCCTGACAGAGCAATGCTGAATTGATACCTGCCCCGTGGGGGATTCTCTCACCTTTGCATTTTATTGATCTGCCGTTAGAGTGTATTGTCAACAGAATGATAATGCACGACTTGTTTGAGCTGCACATGCTGAAATAATGATAAGTGAACCTTTCTTCGTACACCTACGTGGATTTTTGCAGCTGCGCAATTTTGTTCGAAACTTTTTCGCCTACCTTGAGGAAAAGAAGGATTTTTCTCCCTTTCTATACAATGACAATTTCTGTCAGTTTCCTGGAAGCGGTTGATGCACTGAGATAGATTTTGGGCAAGGGAAAGCCACTTTATTTTAATTTTGCTAAATGAAACATGACTTGTATTAAGGTGGTCTAATAAATCAGAATGGTTTTCAATTTTTTTTCTTCATATTTAACATTAGAGCCTCGTGATCACACTCCCAGCGGGAGTTAATACCAGCATTTATTTTATGTTTTGAGGGGATTTTTGTCATTTGCTCTGATGCAGCCCAAAGCTTCATGGGAGAACTCTCTCTTTCTCTCTCTCTCTCTCTCTTTCTCTCTCTCTCTCTCTCTCTCTCTCTCTCACACACACACACACACACACACACTGACACACACACACACACACACACACAGCAAGCTTCAACAAACTATAGAACGTTTCATAAATGAAAAATCCCTCCACGAATTTAGAGAAAGAGAGTCTTTCATGCAACGTGAATAACTTTCCCACACTTTGGCAGGCTATAACCTCTCCAGGGGATTCGAACCCCCAAGCTTTTTTTTTCTGCTGCATTGAACCTTAGCGTGAAACAAACACCGCACGACTCTAGCTCCCAGTGTTAGGGCAAAAAAGCGTACGCCTCCAGGCCGCCATCTCCCAGTCCCCAGGGAAGGGGCAGTAAAGGGGGAGTTTTGAGGACTGCAAGCCAGTCACAAACAGCGCTGGGCCCCCCGAGGGGGGTGGCAAAAAGCTGGTTTAATTACGGCCTACGTCAGCGAGCAGCCTCCCCGGGGGACCAGCTCTGATGACTTTTCCTCTCTCGCGCTCCCAGCAGGTTTTCCTGGCTGCCATGGCAGCGCTCTTCCCTCTATACACCCACCCCCCCTATCCCTCCTTTCGTTTCGTTTTCCATCTCCAACCTCCCCCTGCTTCAGCCAACCCCCAACAGATGTGTGAGGCTCCGTACAGGGGGTTGATCAAGTACAGATAATCATCATCAGAGAGATACACAACATTGAATGTACTGTACAGTACTACTAAGCCGGTTTAGATTGTTGAGTACGTACGTTAAACCAAAACAGAAACAAGACTGAAAGGGTGTTCGGTGAGGTCTTACATGAGCTGAGAGAGAAAGTTAAGTTGAACAATCCGACAGATTTTCGGGCGCTGGTGGCAAAGAAGGAATTGAGTTCTCCTTAATTCTTTAACAGAATTCTAATGAATCCGTAATTTGAAAGTCAAAATGTATTTATAGTAATGTTTTTTTTGAAAGGCCAAGAGGGTGTTGACTAATCCATCACACGACAGTCAGTGCAGCATGCACATTTCTCATTGCACAAACATATCTGACCCAGATTGGCAAAAAGAATAAACCTTAGTGTGGTTAAAACAAATATTCTGTAATACAAAAGTAATAGTGCACAGTCATTTGAATTGAACCGACCGCTGCGACACCGGTTCTCTCACAATAAAACGCACACACAAAACACGCCCCAAAAAAGCAAATAGTTATTTCAACAAGAAAGAAAATGGCCTTTGCAGTTGCAATTCAACCCCAGGACTATTTCTCATTTAATGTTATTTGTGGCCTGGCGACGAGCCCCCAGGGTGACCTTCAGGGGAGTCTTTATAACGTAGTCAGGTGTGTCTCGCTCCTGGGGAGTGTGGTCTAAGGTCAATTACCTCCCATCGCACCAGGGAGCGGACTTATCTCCCTTTGCTGGTGGGGGTTGCGGGCCCTGACAAGCCACGGGCTTGTCGCACTTTCAGGTTTTGGCTGTACACACGCAATTCTGTGGTTACTTACAAAAAATGATCGAAAGAAAGAAAAGAAGAACAAAAAGTATGACGATGAAGAAGATTGAAGAACACAAGTGAAAGATATAGTTTTTGTTGGGTATATGACAACAGTGTGTTTAAAAAAAAAAGTGTTTTCTTTACATAATGATTAAGAAACAAGAGATAAAGAAACGAATAGCAAACAGAACCGCTTTTGGACATGTTTGTAACTGCATGTATGAAAAAACAGTCACGCATTCAAGCCGCATACGACGGACAGGGAAGACATTGTATGTGGTTAGAAAACTTTCAGTGCAACTAGAACACACACACTAGTAAACACCCACACACACACACACACTCTGACACACAGGCACGCACGCACGCACACATTGTACGTGACATGTACAAGTAGGCCTACACATAAGAGCTGTGCAGATAGCCGACTTCAAACCAGTGTCAATGGTAGTGACCGTGGGTTGTAGTGCAGCAGAGTACGATCCTGTCATGCCGTGGCTCGTTCACCCATTCTTCCTCCATCCCCATCCCCCACCCCACCCCACCCCACCTCCTCTGCCCCAATCTGGTGCACATTTCTTTGGCCTCCACCCGTCCAACCGCAAGAGCTGTTGAAAGCGTAGAGTTCAAGTAGTGACAGGGGCAAGATGGTCGTTTCAATCAGCTGCTGTCCCAAACATTGTTGAGATATTGATCTGTTTTCCTGAGAGAGAGAGAGAGAGAGAGAGAGAGAGAGAGAGAGAGAGAGAGAGAGAGAGAGAGAGAGAGAGAGAGAGAGAGAGAGAGAGAGATCAAATCAAATCAAATCAAATTTTGTTTTACGAGGGTTGTGGCTTAAGCAATATAAACGAGCTTCTTTTCAACCAGCCCTCGCCCAGAGAGGGACTACTACACTAGAGAGAGAGAGAGAGAGAGAGAAACTGAAAGGCAGAGAGGAGGGGTAGTAGTATGGCAATAGGGAAGAAAACATGCAACTCAAATTTTGGCATGATTAATAGAACATGTAGGGGTAAAAAAAAAGTTGACCAGGAACTGTTAACCAATTGTGTGATCAGTTCAAGAAACTCAGAGTTTCAAGCAGTAATCACTCGTTACCACAGCAGGCAGGTCAGCATTCTATGACCAAAAAAAGTGTTGCACATATTCTTGGAAATGAAAACAGCTTCTCTAGATGTAATCAGGTCAGAAGAATCTTAAGCGTCATTCAACATTTATTTTTCACCTAGCCAACAAGATGATTTGGGCTCAGACATTCTTGTCATTCAGTAAAGAATCGGCAGCTTATATGGGTCGGATTTTGTTATCAGGTACCTTGAACGCATTGTGTTCCTTTTCCAATCTGAAAAGCTATCTGCTGCCATCCAAGCCATCCATCTGTCAACTGTAAGAGTCAGGAAGGTTTTGTAGAAGTGGGAGAGTTACTGTACCTGCTAATGCCGATTTTGTCAATAGATATATCTCCGCGTATTTTTTGACGTCATATGAATCAGTTTTTCACACTTAGCCAGGCTCCAGGGGTTTCAACCAGTTCTGGACAGTGGTCTTTTTTTCTCTTTTTAATTTTTTTTATTTTTTTAGATCAGTGATCAGTCCATTTTAGCAGTACCAGCTTTTAGGGTTTCTGATCACTATTAACCCCCCCCCCCCCCCCGCATTTATGTTACAAGGTTGTGGCCCTCCCCACCCCACCCCACACACTTGCTTACTGCCGAGATCTTATCAGGGCATTTAACCTTAAAATGAAGTATATAGACTGTAGCACAGATTTAAAACCAGAAAAGAGACACATTCTTATATATTCAAGCTGTTGCGGAAAACTCATCCTCAACGTTTTATTTTTTTCTGTTAGGCACAGTTTTTTCTTGTCCCCCTTGATGTGCGTGACAAGTTTGAGGCGCAATTATTGATTTTTACAGCACGTGAAACAAGCCTGCCTTCACCAAAAACGCACCATGTTTAACAAGCAATTTGCACTTTAATTTTACACCACCAAGGAAACGTTTCTCCGGGTCCCCAAGTTCAACTCAGGCGGGGAAGAAAAAAAAGTTTTTAAAAAGGGAGTGGAGTGAGGGGGGGGGGGGGGGGTAGGTAGAAAAGGGAAAAGAAGAAACAAATCTAGAGTAAAAAAGAAAAGAAAAGTGGGTCTGCACGAAAGCTTTTGTTTTATGGCCCTTGAAGTCCACTCCTCCTCAGGGGGTGCGGGGCTGGAGGTTTGAGGAGAGGGTGGAGGAAGTGTGTCCTCCTGCAATCAGAACGGGGGAGAAATGGAACCCTGTCAGGTTCCGGAAATCATTCCAGCCACCCCGGTTTACTTTCCTCCCCAGAGCTACCTGCGTGCCTTCCAGAGGGGGGATAGGGTGGCAGCGGGGACATTGCATGAAATGGACTTCATAATGGTGATAGATCACTTCTGCGAAGCCATTGAGGGGCGAGACTGGCCTCCGCTCTCCCCCGCTGAGGGAGCCCGGGCACTGGTATTGGCAAGTGCCCGGCGGGACGGGCAGGAGGTGGAGGCTGATTATACATTCACCCGGCCTCTCTCTCTGGGGACCAGCCTCATTTGGGGCCCGGCAGGTGGCGCTTGCTGAATTGCAAGGGCGGTAATTATGGCGTTGCCACGGCCACCGGCTCCCCTAGGGGATTCTCCTCGTTCCCTCCTCTCCCTCTGTCCTTTTCCCTCTGTCTCTGTCGGCTAGCTATTTGCTGCTGCTGCTGCAGCTAGTACGTTCTGTTGCTGTGCAAGGCTTGGGAACTCCTGGCTGGGGTGGTTGAGCTGAGTGCGTGGGTCTGTGCAAGAGGGTTGAGGGTTGAGGGGACGTAAAAGGAGGTTAACAGAACTGAATAGTGAGGACGGGGCACGGAGATGATGGGGACGGAGATGATGGGGACGTCCTTTCGCTTTGAAAGAAGAATCCCGCTGGTAGTACTGAGTTGATCTCAGGATGTCTTTCTTGTGTATGGGGGGGGGGGGGGGGGGGGCAAGGGGTTGACAAGGGGTTGACAGTGGTGTATAGAAACTCAGTGATTGGGTGTCCGCTTCCTGTTAATGGTGGACAGTGCTGACGCAGAGTTAGACCTTGTGAGGGAGGGAGATAAAGGCATATGGGCAGAAACTAAGCAGTGAGGTTTGATGTCTGGGCTTTGCTGGTTCTCAATGAAAAACAGGTTCAAGGTTGATAAAGCATAGGCACCAAGTTATTTGCTGACATTGCGGGTTTGGTTCAAATCGCTCCGCTGTCCTACATTCATTGTTGAAGAGCTTCATCAGTAAGCTTCTGAGCCCTCCTCGCCCAACTTGCTGGCCGTACACAGCATGAAGAAGGGGACTACTTTGCAAGGCTTAGAAGCTCTGATCGAGTTGGGCTCTGCTTTCCGGGGTGTCTTCCTATCCAGCAACTGCGTCTATATTAAGAACTGGAGTTAGTAAGATTGTCCCCAAACAGAGGCTTTCTGCCCGTGTCACAACGCAGAGAGAAAGAGGTCCCAAGTTGAAACCGATAGTTTGGTGGCAAGGGGGGAGGGGGTTGGCGGTAGTGTTTCAGGGGACGGTGATGCGAAGATTGTAGTCGAGTTCAGCGTCCCACTATCCCATGGGACAGTGACTTTGGCTGGGCTGAACTGAATCCCCAGTTCTCAGTATTGACCGATCAGTCTGCTCAGTCCTGAGGGAAAATAGTGAAAGTAGCTCAAGTCAGAAAGGAGAGAGAATGGTGTGAGTCCGGAGTTTATCCAGTGACACCCACCCCCTTTCAAGACCGCCGAGAATCTGAGGTCAATGTGAGTCTTATAAGGTGTAGATTTATATATCTTAGGAACAGAAAAATACAGTGATTACCCCCCCCCCCTAGGAACAGAAAAATAAAAATACAGTGATACACCGCTTTAAGACCGCCGAGAATCTGATGTTTTAAAAGAAAGGAGTCTTAAAAAGGTTGCAGATTAACAGGCCGAAGGAGCAGAAAAGGGGGGAATTAAGTTGGTGGTCTTTAATAAGGGGGTTCCACTGTAATACTGCCTGAAGAAAAGTGCGCAGCATGGGGTGCTCGTGGACGTTCTTGCTGCCTCACTGTGTTTGGCAGGGGCGGAGGTCACCCACTGGGTGTGCCTGTAATACTGTATGAGGTCAGCCTTGCTCAGTCTTCAGTCTTATTTAAGTTGTCTTCTTTACAACTGCTCCTTTCTTTACTCTGTGGGTATATGGCATGACCGACAGTGTTGAGGAAGGAGATGATAGGTTTATGACACGATTCAAAGACCACCCCTAATCTCTCTCTCTCTCAAAAACATCCTTTTTTCTCTCTTTTAACCGCCCCTCTCCCCATCTGTCTGTCAGTTTATCTGTATTTCTCCCTTTCTTGCAACGAAAACTTCTCTATCCTGTTCTGTTCTAACAGAACTTGTTGCCCCATTTCTAACAGTATCAATGACCTTTTCGAAACCCTCATAAGCAGTGATCAGTTATGCAATGTCTTTGATGTTTCTTTCTTCTCAGCCTCCTCTGTCTGTTCTCATTCCCAGTTTTACCATTTTTATTTCCCTGCCACACCTACCCTAGTCTCTTGAGAGAGATAAGCAACAACTTTTTAAGATTACTTACTCTGCTGACTCCAGCTGCGCGTTTTCCCTGTTGGAGGGGAGTGGTGTGATACTCTCTCCTGCTGGCTACACCCACTCACCCTCACCCCTTCTTTGCTCCAACCACCCCCACCTCTTTTGTCTCCCAGGGGACAGTGGGACATCAGACATCTGACTGTCCTACCCTTTCCACTCAGCCTCTCTTCTCCCTTTCTTCACCGCCACGGAGTCTCTAGAGAGACCCCCACCCCATCCTCTGCTTATCCCTCCCTTTTCATGTGTTTCAAGCCTCTGGTTGCCCTGCCTCTGGTGCTTCCCCCCCCCCCCCCCAACACCCTCTCCTCTTCCTGCCACCCACTGTGACTTCTCACTTGGGACAACCCCCATGGTTCTTGCCCATAATCCTGCCTCCAACTCCACCTCACCTTCACCCCTGTCTCCCCCCCCCCCTCTCCCTCCAACCTCACCCTTGTTTTCGTCCATTTATTCACAGCCTTCATCTCTCCTCTGTACTGTCTGGATTCTCTCCTGAGACAAACCCCATAGTTTTTGCACTCAACCCCCCCCCCCCCCATCCCCCTTTATCCGGGTTACTTCCCTGTCTCCAAACCCTCTTGAGATAACCCTAATGGGTGGTATTGCCCCCAATCACCCCTTCCCTCTGCCCAATAACCCCCCCCCCAGTTTAAACTCTCTCTCTCTCTCTCTCTCTCTCTCTCTCTCTCCTGGAACAACCCCCATTGGTCTAGCACCCCCCCCTCCCCTCCACCAGAACATTACTCCCCCTCCCCTCCACCTACCCCTTCCATCACCCTCGGTTTTCACCCAATACTTTCCTGCCTTCTGAAACAACCCCCCATGGGTCTACCCCCCCCCCCCCTGTCCTTTACCCTCCCCCACCCTGCCCCCCAATGAGGACTCCCAGTGTGGGTTGGGGGACCTTTGTTGCGGCAGCTTTTGTTGGCAGGGGAAGCACCCAGGGGAACATCCCTTTCTTCTCCATTTTCCGACCTGAATGCCTGATCAGATGAACTTTAGAACATTGCAGCCCCCAGCTCTGCCCTTTGTACTTTAGAGAGTTTTGAAATCTTTCCTGTTGTGAACTTGAATTTTTATGTAATCCTTTTTTTTCTTGTCCAAAGTTGTCTTGACAATGTTTTTGTTGGTGTTTTTTTTTGCCACAAGACAGAGTTTATTATTGTTCTTAAAATGAAAATGAGCTTTTTCAAATATCTCAAAGTTGTCCTTTTTGGAACAAAAACTTTGCTTATTCAAAGAGATAGAAGTGTTGAGCTGACAGACACAGACACACACCCTCGTGCACTCACACACACACACACACTCACACACACACACACACACACACACACACACACATTTTGTCTCATCACTTGCATCAATTTATATTCATGTCCCATGTGACACTTGCTCTGCATCTTTGGTCATTATGGGTAAAAGTTTGAAAGATGTAAAATTTATGGATTCCGGCTACGTATATTGCGACTGTGACTCACGTACCTTCGGGACGTTCTAAAGAGCCCAAGGAGGCCCCTGATGGGTGGAATGCATTCATTGTCTCTGTATTATTCATTGAAATGTTCTGCTGGACTGTATTCATTAAAAGACGCCAAAACGTTGCCCTTAGAAACTACAAGCGGAATACCATACAGCTTGAGGGAATTGTGATGGCTTCTTGCATTGTAATCCCCCTCTTGGGCTTTGAAGGTTATTTGTGCACTAAGTTTAATCTTGGATAATATGTGGAGGTGACTTTGGAGTAGCACACATACACCAACACAGATTCTCTCTCCCTCTCTCTCTCTATCTTTCACTCTTTCTCTCTCTCCCTCAATCTCTCTCTGTCTCTCTATACTCTCTCTCTGTGTCTCTCTCTACTCTCTCTACTCTCTCTCTCTCTCTCCCCCGCTCTCTGTTTCTCTTTACTCTGTCTGTCTCTCTCTGTCTGTGTCTCTCTCTCTCTCTCTCCCTCCCTGATGCATAACTTTAGGATTCAAGACTGAAATATCTGTTGAAATGTGCTCATAATGAGCTCTGTGGATCAATCTGATTATCCATCTTACCTTAGTTCCTCTTTCAATGTCTTCTGACAGAGGCTGGCATAACCTGGTCTACACAGGACAAATCAGAATGGAGTGGATCTGATTCGGGTTCAGGCTCCCCAGTGGCCCTCAACCTTGAAGACGGTATCAGCTCTCCATTACCTCTTCACCTGAGCGAAGAGCAGTTACCGTTCGCCATAGGCATCAGTGAAACCAACCCCCATGGCTGCCAGTACTGCGAGAAGGCCTTCCCTCAAACCAGCTATCTACATGTGCATGAGAGGGTGAGTCAATTTGGATGTTTACAGCGTATTTTTTTCTTTGTGGAAAGTGTATAATATAAGATGATTGTGCCTTGGATGTCTGCAGTGTGACATCTGTCTTCGTTGCTACACCCCTGTTGAAGGATAAGTTTTAAAATCGTTTAGAATTCTGCACTCGAAACTGGTATCAAATATAAGTGTATTTCTTTGTCAACAAAGTTCAGAACTGTTAGCTCAAGCAAAACATGAAAGCAGAAAATGTGCGTATCATCCTTGTAAATTCTTTCATTGTGGTTGCCAACAATGCTTATGATTATTTCTGCACAAATTCTTTAAAGAACACCCCCCTGACCTGTATGTATTGTTTGCCGTGTTTACAGATGCACAGTGACCAACTGCCCTTTAAGTGTGACCACTGTCAGCGTCTGTTCCAACAAAAGCGTCATCGTGACCGTCATGCCAGACTGCACGCCAGCCAGCGCAAGCTGAAGTGCACCCAGTGTGATGCCACTTTTAACAAGTAAGCTTTGCAATAAAGGATTAGACTAATGTACAAGATGCAGCCTCAGCACAAACACACATGCACAAAAATCCAGTGCAAAAGCAACCAACATTTCTCTTACTTGTCAGAAGTTTTCTTCTGCTTTTGGTTGTCTCTGATACAGTATTTTTCATATATACATTACCATAGCTCTCAGTGTATTGGTTTACCTTCAGTATACCAGAGTAACAGGTTCTACTGTGCTGATGATTTCCTTTTTCTGGAGTTTTACCTGGAATTGATGGGAAATTTGTGTGAGGGGGGAGGGGGAAATCAGTTGCTGATGGAGTGACCGAGGTGGAAGCAGTTTCATCTCTTAATATACATCCCTGATTTCATTTTATATTTGACGGCACCAGTGCTGCGTAAGGTCAATCATATTCATCTCCACAAATTCCACCTGAGCGAGTTTAAAACGAAACCCTTGAGAGGGACAGGAAAGAAGATTAAATCAGCCGCATGCAAGTTTATGAGCAGCATAAAAAATAGAAAAGAAAGATGGGGAGAGAAAAAGGCAACAAACAGCTCACTGAGAGTGAAGAATGTTGGTGGTATTGAAAAGTGTGACATAACTCTCGGCAGCGTCCTCTCTCTGCCTGGTACCCTCCCCTGTGCCCTGTCTCCTGCTTGCCAACGTAATTGCATCCAGGCTGTCCTGCCCGCTGATTTCCCCGGAGTTGCCTCAGGCTGCCTGCCGCATCTCCCCTGGGAGAGCGGAAATCACAGCATGGGGCCGCAGCAGGCCTGAAAATGCATCATCAAAAACATTAACCTTTTCCGCTGGCGGCGTGATTTATTTCCTACCTCCCCTCGTCATTTCAAAAACTCGTTGAAGCATCGAGGTCAGAATTTCTCCCCTGCCCCCAGGCGTGCTCGGTGTGTTTCCTTCTGTGAAGAAAGATCATTTTTCTATTCATCGCGTTTCTGGAATCATATTCTGCTGGCAGTCGTCTTGGGGATTAGAGGGTGAATAGAATGTGGGCATTGCGCAGGGATGAATGAATTCTCATATTGTGCATGCAGGGGAATTCATGTTTTTTCCCAGAGTATTGATCCGTTCATGTGAGGAATGATGATGAAAGGCTGTGCTTTTAAATCAGTGCCAATGAGCGCTATTCTTCAGGCTGTCCTTAATTATTTGCCTTCAAATCACTTCCAGTAGTTGCACATGTGAAAAACTGTTCCCCTGTTGATAGTCATCTTAGTGCTGACCTTTCATTCAGTGCAAGAATTAGTATGTTGGTATGTGTGTGTATGTTGGGGTGGGTATTTGAATGTGAATGTGTGTGCTGTTTGTTGGTACATATATTTGGTGGGGTGTTTTGGGTTTTGGGTTTTGTTTTGTTTGTTTATTATCATCTGGATTGGCACCATTTTAATGTAAATTTCTATTTTTTTATATTTTCTTTTGCAATTGCTCCCATGAATTGTAGGGATTTTCTTCAGTGGGAGCCCTGATTAGTTAAAAAATATTCATAAATATTTCACTTGATGTGTTAGTTTTGTGAGACTGTTATGGTTGGAAAATGCTTCCATAAATAGCCTTCGCATCAGATAAGGAGGAACAGCATAAAGGGACTTGCACTTGCTTGACTGGAGGTAAATGAAAAGGTCTGTAGATGCTTTCAAAGCTGAATTTACATTTTATTTCCTTTGTTTTCAGAAAAGAAGAGCTCAAGGCACATGTTCGAACTCATGAGTCCAGCAAGCCGTACCAGTGTCCTCTTTGCCAGTCTGGCTACTTGTCCGCCGTGGCCCTCACTGCCCATCTGGTCAGCCACCAGACGCTAGAGGGTACTTCCTCCACGCTGTCTCTAGCAGGTGATTTACTGGCCTGTGTCCAGTGTGGTCAGAGCTTTGAGACCAGTCAGCTGCTGCGGGAGCACATGTCTATACACACTGCCGCCATCAAAGTGAGTGTGATGTGTTGTGGAATACATCTCTCTCTGTCTCTCTCTCTCTGTCTCTCTCTCTCTGTCTCACATTATTTTAAAGAGATCGATGATGCACGACTGTCGCTTCTGACTTTCATCAAAGCCTGTATCATTTACATGGGCTAAAACTTTTTCGAGACAGATGCAGCGGGTAATTCAGAGATGTAGAGGAAATATCAGTGAAGTAAACAATGTGCCTTCGAGCGGAACTTTTCAGTAAAAACTATGTACATTACCTGGCAAGGATACCGTGCTAGAGAAAGTATGTAAATAGTTCGTGTAAATACGTTCATTTCTAATATTTCATGTAAATATGTTCATTTTCAATTGCGTGTATTTCCACTGTTTTGTCGATATGGCTTTAATTAGCTGAAGACAATAAACTGTCAAAGCGTCAAAAGCGTCTCTCTCTCTGTCTCTCTCTTTCTCTGTCTCTGTCTCTCTCTTTCTCTGTCTCTGTCTCTCTCTTTCTCTGTCTCTCTGTCTCTCTGTCTCTCTCTCTCTCTCTCTCTCTCTCTCTCTCTCTCTCTCTCTCTCTCTCTCTCTCTCTCTCTCTCTCTCCCTCCCCAGGACTGCTAGGAATAGGATGGGATATGAGTGTGAGTTGTGTTGATTTTTGTTCAGCCCTTTGTTCAACTCCTGGGCTGAGTCTGCTCATCATAATTAGGACTATAACTGTCTCACAGTTGACTGCATCACTTATTAATGTTTTGACAAGGCCTTAAAAGTGCACATTTTAAAACTGTTGTTTATCCTTTTTATTTATTTATTTTGTTGAAACATTTTTCTTGCAGATTCTATTTTAAAGATGCCCTTTGTCTTGTAAATGTAACCGAGTGTTGGAACACAACAATCACCTTTTGAGGCGAAGTCCAATCAAACAGGATTGAGAATTTTAGAGCTAATTTCTTAGCCCTATAAAAACTGTTATGGTTACACTAAGGCAACCAAGAACATACAAGGAGACCGCAGCAGCCAGACCCTATCGTAAACAGAACTCTATAATGCACAGGTGTGAGCAACGTATAACAAACGTCAAGCTATAAATAGCTTGCGCTCTCAACGGCCAACAACTGCAGAGCCTGCTGTGAAAGGTGACGCAGTAGTCTCTCACATAGAAGAGAATGTTAATCAATATATCAAGACCTGTTTTTATATGTAGAAGTCCTGAGTTTTATGCAGTCAGTATTAAGGGGATAAGAGCTAACAGCCCATTCATTGCTGATTTGCTTTCAGGTTGAAAAGCTGTCATGTGATGTATGCAGCCAGCAGTTCAGCAGTCAGGATGCCCTTGACACCCATATAGAGCATGCCCACTACAGTCGCCAGGATATTGTCAACACACACTCAAATCACACCCGCTATGGCTCCAGCCACCACCATCCCATGGATGTAGACCCATCGGCCCTCATGTTAAAGTGTCCCATGTGCCCTCTGAGCTTTGCCGACACCCTCTCTCTTTGCCAGCATCTCATGACCCACACTGCCACCGCCACCATGACCTTGAACACTGACCTTGACCCTGCCACTTTGACGAGGGGCGGAAAGGACATGCTGGAGGCCTCGCCCAACAAGGACGGGTCACGGTCCCACACCCCGAAGCGATCAGCCGCGGTGGCTGACTTGTCACCAGGTGGCAGTTCCCGGCTTTCAAAGACGCCCCAGTCGTTGGTGTGCCCTTACTGCATGAACGACAACTTTGACTCCTTGGAGTCGCTGGAGCTTCACATGCAGAGCATGCATTCCGTCAAGTCCAATGAGATCTACACGTGCAACTACTGCAACGCCCCCTACCCAAACCTGTACAGCCTGCATGACCACATGAACGTGGTGCACCGCAACCACCCGGGCATTGGCATCAAGTACCCCTGCAGCCTGTGCAACAACCAGTTCCCCAGCATAGAGGCCCTGGCCAGGCACAAGTCTCTCTCCCACAGCTACCCGGATGGCAACGACGCCAGCAGCGCTAGCAGCGGAAGTGGTGCTGGTGGACATTCTAGTGGCATAGACTCAGCCTTCTGCGGTCAGTGTTCTCTCACCTTCTCCACCGTGAGACAGCTAGAAGAACACATGGGAGCTATCCATGGCGCTAACGTTGACAAGAAGCCAGGTAAGACTAGAGGGCGGAAATCGACAGGCAAGGGCAACAAGGAGAACAAGCAGGGCCTGTCCAAGAGCAAGTCACCGCGACAGACCTCTACGGCCTCGTCAAGCATGGTAGATGTCACCTCCATCCCCACAAGCCCGGCCAGGACGCAAGCAGCGGCTGCAGAAAGCATCACCTGTGATGAATGCAACGCAACCTTTCACGAGCTGGCCAACTTCCAAGCCCACATGAAGCTTCATCTGGATGCTGCCCTGGCCAAGTTCACCTGCAAGAAGTGTGGGCAGCAGCTGGGGAGTCAGGAACAGTTGGAGGCTCACCTGTCCCTTCACTACCTGTGTCTGGCCACGGAGTATGGCTGTACCAGCTGTATGAAGCTCTTCTCTAAGCCTGACGAGCTGCAGAAACATCTGATGGATATTCATGCGCATCACCTGTACAGGTGAGAGATTTGTCCGTCTTGTGTTCCATTTTCACTTTCTTTTCTTTGTAGTTAAACTTGCATTAGAGTATGAACCTGCTTCGTGAAGCCTCAAATATTCATTCACATTTTCTATTATACATCTTACAGGAATTTTTTTTATTTTTGTCTGTTTCGTTAAGTATTCACTTGAAAGTGTTTACTTGATACCTTTTGGTGATCAGTTTGTGCATCAACAGGGATTGATTATGCTGATGAGTGATAAAAGGAAGAATGAAAATGAAGCACTGTATCATGTATGCAGTGATAAATTTGATGTATGTTTTAAGTTTTCAAGTCTCTTTGAACGTTTGAATCATCAAATAATTCCAGAAAGAAGACAGATTCTTAAGTAGCAGGAGTGACTGATCTCAAAATGATTGTGTTGTGTCTGTACAGGTGTGCGCTGTGTAAAGAGATCTTTGACTCCAAGGTGAACATCCAGGTGCACTTTGCCATCAAGCACAGCAACGAGTGCAAGCTGTTCAAGTGTACACAGTGCTCTAACATCTTCAGGTCTGAGATGGAGTGGCAGGTGAGTGCAAGAACTTTTTATCTATATCTTCCTTACAGATTCCTGTAAGAAATTCTTCAACAATCAAGGAGGAAAAAGGTTAATCAAACCATTCTAAGAAATATGCATGGTGCACTCATGCACAAAAGTCAGCAAGGCTAAGTTTGTTTAGTCATTCATTTACTTGTTTGTAGTTTGAGACGGAAGGCCTATCAGAAGATTCAAATTTTGTGAAAAAAAATCGGGTCTGACAAATTTTGCATGAAAATCATCTCGGGCTATGTTCTATGCTTTAGTGTGAAGCAAAATATTAATATTAAAATATAATACCCTTGTTTTTGAATGAAATTGTGTTACTGTTCCAAAGTATGAATTGTGCTCTGCATTCTAAGTTTTGTGATAGGAGATGTTTTACCTGTGAAAAGTCTTCAAAAGGGTACATTCATGTGTCAGTAGTTGTTTTTAACTGCATTTTTTTCTCTCCTGCAGGTACATGTAAGGGTGAACCACCTGCACCTGGCCAAGCCATACCGCTGCCTGTTCTGCGCGGAGAGCTTCACCAGCGAAATGGAACTGCAGTGCCACTTGACCACGCACAGCAAACCGTTCCGCTGCACCATGTGCGATCAGGCCTTCCACATCGAGTACCTCCTGGACCAGCACATGCAGACTGCACACGCTGACGCTGACACCAAGGCTGCCGTAGCCGCTCTCCTCTCCCCCACCCCCACCCCCCTCACCAGCATCAGCATCAAGGAGGAGGCCGACTCCTCCACCTCCATCCTCTCAAACCTCATGCAGGCCAGGTCGCCGCGACCTCCGTCTCAGAACAGCGACCCGCGAAAATCCGTCAGCCCGGCTGTCCCTCAGCTATCGGCGTCACCGCTCGCCACAGCATCAACGGTGTGGAAGAACAGCGAGGCGGTACACGTGTGCAACATCTGCGACGGTCGCTTCACCCAGCCTGCCTTGCTGGCCATACACAAGGCCCAGGAACATGGAGTGAAGACGGTGGGGGTGGGGGGCAACTCCCTCAGTCCTCCGGGGGGCAGGGGGCGGAGCTCCAGCGTCAGTCCCATGGGGGGCGGAGCCTTTGCCACACCTGTCCCTGCTCACTCGTCCAGGGAAAAGTTCCTCCAGCAGAATCAGACACTAGTCTCTGTTTTAACAGGTTGGTTGCTCCTTAATTTCAGTTCCGTTTCAGATTGAAACTTGCATTGAAATGTATTTTCTCATTGAAGAGTAAAAAGAATAATGTGTAACTATGTTTACTAAAGTTGCAGCCTTTCATTTGAAATGCTTTCCCATTGTTATTTTTAGGTGTTGTTAGTATTTAACATTGCACTAGTCCTACAATTGGTTTTTTGTTAATGAATTTCTGTGGCAAAATTTAAATTTTACTCAATTATGAAGCTAAGATATGAAGCCAAGTCGGTAAAATTTTTATTGGAAGTATGTCTGAATAACAAACATTCCCAGTTTTGATAGCCTGTCATTACTAGTTTCCCCACAAGCAGAGCTTCTAAAAGTGAAATGGCTAGGCAATGAGTGATTCTTTTTTTTGTTCAACCTGCATGATAGCAATAAATCAGCTATATGCAAGTTTTGTTCAGATCAAGTTGTTGTTTTTGTACATTTGTTTACATTTTATCCCAGCAAAGCTGGAGGTATCCCACGAACGCTTTACTGTAATCAACTTGAGAAATTTTCATACCGATAATACATGATAAAGAAGGATTCTTTGTGCCCGGCTACGGGCTACAGTTGAAGATGGAAGTTCACCAAAAATTGGGACCATACTAAAAAAAATACGGTGGGTGCAATAGGCGCCCCCATTTTTTTTTAGCAAACGCCACCCAAGGCCGCTTTGGACGGGTAGAAAATCCGTAGTTTCCAAGTCTATGGATAAAGCTCGCGTAAGAAGATTACGTCACGGTCGAAAGTCTTTGACGTCAATTAATGCATCATGACGTCATGCCTCCCTGTAGTCTTTTTCTCGCGCGGTGTGTGTGTGTTCATTTTGTGCACATGTGTTAGTGTTACTGTTTGTGTGTGTGTGTGTGTGTGTGTGTGTGTGTGTGTGTGTGTGTGTGTGTGTGCTCGCGTGCATGAGTCTGTACTCGTGAGTGTGTAAGAAAGAGAGAGAGAGGGCGAGAGAGTGTGTGTATGTGAATGTGTGTGTGCATGAGTTTGTGTGTATGTTTGTGTGTGTAGGCTTCATGTCTCACCCAGTCACATTATTCTGACACCGGACCAACCAGTCCTAGCACTAACCCCATAATGCCAGAGGCCAGGCGGAGCAGCCACTAGATTGCCAATTTTAAAGTCTTAGGTATGACCCGGCCGGGGTTCGAACCCACGACCTCCCGATCACGGGGCGGACGCCTTACCAATAGGCCAACCGTGCCGGTCTATGTGCGTATGAGTGTTTGTTTTGTGTGTATGAGATTTGTGTGAGTCAATGTGTGTGTGTGTGTGTGTGTGTGTGTGTGTGCATGTGTGCGTATGTACATGTGTGTGTGTGGGGGTGTGTCTGTTTGTATGAGAGAGAGAGAGAGTGTGTGTGTGCATGTGTGCGTATGTACATGTGTGTGTGGGGGGGTGTGTCTGTTTGTATGAGAGAGAGAGAGAGAGAGAGAGAGAGAGAGAGAGAGAGAGAGAGAGAGAGAGAGAGAGAGAGAGAGAGAGAGAGAGAGAGAGAGAGAGAGAGAGAGTGGGTGTGTGTGTGTGTGTATGTGTATGTGCGTAAGTGTATGTGTGTTTGTTTGTAAAGGTGTGTATGTCCGTCTGTCTATATGTGCGTATGGGGGTGTGTTTTGTGTGTATGAAGTGTGTGTGAGAGAGTGAGTGAGTGAGTGTGTATGTGTGTACGTGTGTAACTTGGGGTGTGTGTGTGTTCGTGTGTGTGTGTGTTTGAGAGAGAGTAAGAGAGAGGTTTGTCTTTCGCAGGGGTATGCAGTGCCTTGGCGTTGCACTTCTACTTAATTTATTTATCTTCTAGCTGACACCCAGAGCAGCAGCAGCGGCCAGATGGCATGCACGCTTTGCAGCCAGACGTTCCGCAACCAGACGGAGTGCGACAAGCACATGAAGATCCACGCCAACTCCAGCAGCCTCAAGTGCAACATCTGCGACGAGACCTTCCCCTCGGGCTCCACACTAGCTGAACACAAGCTGCAGCACTGCAAGATCCAGCAGGGCAACATCTGCTTCGTCTGCAAGCTGGCCCTCAAGACCGAAGAGCAGTTCTACTCCCACGCGCAGGAACATGGATACCAGGTGGGAGTCATTACTCGGGCATTACATTATTTCTTGTTCTTTGTAGCCTTCCAGGGGGATTTTGAAGTGCACTTTTAGTTTACCTTGTTCTTTGTCATTTACCTAGTCTGGATTCTAACTCCAAGTTAGTCATAGATCGTGAGGCTGCTCAAATAGTTTTGACTGGTCTTATCTTCTTGTGATGCCAGTGTTTGTATGCAACTATTCTGTCACTCTGTGCTAGTGGTATCTCTCTTAGTCTTGACTGTCAGACTGACTCAACTTTGAAGTTATAGTAAAATACTGTTGCGTTTGGTTCAATACTAATACTATTGCATCACATATCTTACCTGCTGGTTTAAACATGATTTTATTTAGATAACATAGGGTGGCATATGACGAAAGGAAAAGTTGGGACCACACAACAAGCTGTGCTTATCTTAACCTGTTGTGTGTTGTGTGTTTCCAGGGTGCCATGCTGCAGTGCATCGTGTGCCGCCAGACGCTGGCCTCCGTGGTGGAACTTCAGATGCATGGCAAGCACCACTACCAGGTGCGACCCACCTTCTACACCTGCTGTGTCTGCCTCAAGAGCTTCGACTCCAAGGAAAACCTAGTGTCCAAGCTCAACTCCAGTGGCAGGACTTACTACGTGTGCAAACCCTGCTACCACGGGGAGTCCCCTCTTCACACCTGTTCCCAGTGTAGCGAGAAGTTTGCCTCCAAAGCTCAACTGGACGCTCACACAGCTACCCACATTTCCCCGGGAAGCTCGGCATTAATAAAATCGGCTTCAGCCTTCAACGCTCCTCAGACATTTCAGTGCATTAAATGTCAGGAGTCGTTCAGCACGGAATATGAAATTCAGCTGCACGTCGCTAACCATATGCTGCAGGAGGGTACAAGTCACGAGTGCAAACTGTGCACCTCAGTGTTTGAGTCTCCAGCAAAGTTGCAGTGCCATCTAATTGAACACACCTACAAGAATGAAAGTGAAATCAAGTGCAACGTTTGCTGCAAGGATTTTCGTTCTACGTCGGAAATTCAAGTTCACGCCCTGGAGCATGGGGTTCATGGTCGCAGACACACGTGTGGACAGTGCAGTCAGCGCTTCTTCTTCTCTGCAGAGCTGGATAATCACGTACTGATCTACAACCACTCTCCTGCATCCCTCAGCACCGAGTCCCCTCATAGGTAAGTTGTTTTGTTGATTACTTATACAAGCTACTCGGCCAGGGTTGGCCCCTGTATTTACACACCCCTACAAGGCATGTCTTTCATTTTGAATGATTAGGAAGAGTTCATTTCAAATTTGTATTGCTGATCTGAAAACGAAACAGAGAATATCTTGTTGTTTCAGATAATTTTAGCCTTGTAGTTCTCTATGACTGTATCACCAGCTTGCTCCTTTTGAAAGTTTTTTGTGTGCTTGGCAGTAAGATTTTAACACATTTTCAATTTCAAGGGCTTCTGGTCCTAAATTCTGAGGTATGTTTGGAAGTAAATGCCATTTGAGTATAGTATTTGGTGTCAGAGTTTTATACCTCTTGAAGCACCCTCCCCCAATTTTCAGCTTCTGTGTATCTTGCTGCATTATCTACACCAGCAGATATCATGTACACATTTTTTCGCATAATATCTCTTCCGTTTTAATTGCAGATATTTTTGCCACGACTGCAGCAAAGTGTTCACGAGCGCCGCAGCCTTAGCCAGTCATCGCAAGACACACGAGCATCGGGACACAGGCCTCAAGTGTTCCTTGTGTACGCAGACCTTCACCAACGTTTCCTCCATGCAGCAGCATTTCTTGGCGGCCCATATGGGCGGATATGAAGTGGGGAGGGGAGAGAGCGGTGCCGCGAAGGAGGTCCACACCTGTTCACACTGCAAACAGCAGTTTGCCACTGCCGAGAGCCTTCAGCTGCATATTAACTCCTCACACAAGTCTGGTAAGAATTTTGACAGAAGACAGAAAAGTCTGGTTAAAAAATGTTCTAGAGAAGCAGAAAACAAGAGAGAAGAGGAAAGCAGCAAGAAAACCTAGCATTACTTTTGTGATCATTTTTCACTTCATTATGAGACTTAAACATTCCGATTTGTAGAATCTCTAGGCAACGGAAGAGTTTGTATGAAAAGACATCAAAGAACAATCATTGATACGAAATGCTAAGTTTTCTGTTAGCACGTCTATGGTGTACCAATGCTTGCATTTTGTTCGTCAGTAGTGGGTGGAGGTGGGGAAGGAGCTTGAAGCATGTATGTAGGGCTGCCCAATTTCAGCCTGTTCGAGTAAATGGGTAATAAAAAGTCCTGATACAGATTTTTGTTATACTTATTCAGCCAACTAGAATATTGTTTTACAGTTGTCATAAATCCTCTTTTTGCTTCATTGTTGCAGGCAGCGGTGAGCTATCATGCCCAGTGTGCAACAAGACGTTCACTCAGACCAAGCTGTTCACTCTCCATCTTCGCTGTCACGCAGAGTCCAAGCCTTTCCCCTGCCATGTCTGCCAGAAGAGATTCTCACGTAAGTATTGCATTTCTGAAACAAATCCAGTTTTATTATGATGAACTTTGAAAGTAATAAATACTGTTTGAGACTGCAGCTGTTCTGAAGTACAAGGATGTGGAAGAAAAAATGTGTTTTACTTTTAGAAAGTTGTAGAGAAAAGAATGTTAGAAGTTGTAGCCTGATACACAACAAATCAAACAGATAGAGGATAAAGCGGAGAGAGAAAGACAGAGAGAGAGAGAGAAAAAAGAAGAAGAATATGGGTATAATAATGTCCGAGTAAGATATGATTTTAAAGTATGTGTTTAAGCGTGTTTTATTCATTTTTCTTTGATACACGTTTCAAACAATAACATTAAGGACGTTATGTATGTGTTCAGGCTTAGAATGAGTGTGAACATCTTTTTGCTGGTAGTGAGAACATCTGCAAGGACAGTTTTAACTAGCATGATAAGCACAGTGTTGTTAACTAACAGTGTTTGATCATGTGCTTGTTCTTTGAGATGGTTTATTTGCTGTAGCTATACACACAAAAAAACAAAATATCCCAACTGCAACAAGGGTGACAGATTCTGTCATTTTGAGAAATACAAATTAATTTTTATCAAATATTCAAATGGAATCTTGAGAAATGAAAATTAATTCTTTTCAAATATCCAAATGGAATCTTGAGAAATGAAAATGAATTGTTATGAAACGATGTGCAGGTGAGGAGAACCTGAAGGCCCACATGAAGTCTCACGCTGGCCTGTCCCCTCCCCTTGTGTGCCCTCTGTGTAACAAGTCCTTCACCAAGCGTGCCCACATCACTGACCACCTCAAGACACACTTTGCCACTACAGAGGTAAGTGCATATCATCAGTCAACAATGTTCCGCTAATGGAGACTTCCATTTTGTTAGTGATTCTTGTAACTAGAAAATGTTTATGGTTTACGTGTTTTGCCCAGAATCACCAGCTCTTGTCGGCTGTTGTGAAAGTGAAAATTAATAATCTTCAAATGAGACCAGTTTTTGACTCACATGCGAAGCAAAAGTGAGTCTATGTACTCACCCGAGTCGTCCGTCCGGAAAACTTTAACGTTGGATATTTCTTGGACACTATTCAGTCTATCAGTACCAAATTTGGCAAGATGGTGTATGATGACAAGGCCCCAAAAAACATACATAGCATCTTGACCTTGCTTCAAGGTCAAGGTCGCAGGGGCCATAAATGTTGTTTTTCCCATTTTTCCCATTTTCTCTGAAGTTTTTGAGATTTAATACCTCACCTATATATGATATATAGGGCAAAGTAAGCCCCATCTTTTGATACCAGTTTGGTTTACCTTGCTTCAAGGTCAAGGTCACAGGAGCTCTTCAAAGTTGGATTGTATACATATTTTGAAGTGACCTTGACCCTGAACTATGGAAGATAACTGTTTCAAACTTAAAAATTATGTGGGGCACATGTTATGCTTTCATCATGAGACACATTTGGTCACATATGATCAAGGTCAAGGTCACTTTGACCCTTATGAAATGTGACCAAAATAAGGTAGTGAACCACTAAAAGTGACCATATCTCATGGTAGAAAGAGCCAATAAGCACCATTGTACTTCCTATGTCTTGAATTAACAGCTTTGTGTTGCATGACCTTGGATGACCTTGACCTTGGGTCAAGGTCACATGTATTTTGGTAGGAAAAATGTGTAAAGCCGTTCTTAGTGTATGATGTCATTGCTAGGTTTAGCTGAAGGTCAAGGTCATGTAAAGGTCAAGCATGTGAGTCGTATGGGCTTTGCCCTTCTTGTTAAATTATGGCCTGAAAGCTAAGTTATTCAGCTTTTACCACAGATTTACTGAACTTCGGAACACAACCCTAGAAAGAAAAAAAATGTTGCTTAGCACTGAAACCCTAAGAAAAGAAAATGTATGTGCTTCGTTAAAAACCCAGAAAGACGAACAAAACTAGCAGTGAAACTGGCTTTGCAAAGGCTGTAGCTAACTGTAAATAAATTTGTTTCAAGCAGTTACCCTTGTGTCTTTTCAGCAGGAGCAGGCTAGTCCTCCAATACTGGAAGCGACACAGGACACCATTGCAGCAGGAACTTCGGAAAACTCAGCATCATTTACAGTCAATGGCAATGCCGATCTCTCCAACACCAGCAGCTCCTCAGACTCGGCAGAAGTGTGCACAAATGATGTCAACGGTCTGCACGAAGAAGGGAGCGAGACCACTGTGGAACTGGTCATTCCTAACCCTCAGCTCAACAGATCCAAGTGCAAAATGAACTAGTTTTCTGGTCCCTCCTTCCACCACCCCCTTAGTTTTTGGCTCACGTAAGTGTAGCCTATGCGATGATAACTTTTGTCTGTCTGTGCGTGCGTGCGTGCGTATGCATGTATGTATGTTTGTGGTAGAAACTTTAACATTTGACTGAACACGGAAATACTAATTTTACCTGGTTATTATTCAAGCAACAGCTTCAAAGTATTGAAGCAATGATCAACATTTCGTCGGCACGTATGTAGTTAAAGTGTGTATCCAAAGAAAACAGGTGGTGGGGGGTTTTGGGGGGGGTAAAAACAGGTGACTGGTTTGTGTCTGTGTGGTATGTAGACCAGGTCAGGGGTCAAGGTTAGGTCAGATCGCGTGAAGGATTGTGGTATAGATACAGTTATCACCGAGCTGCAGTTCGCCGATTCGGAGAAGACGATTTCACATTGTTCGGTTTCGTAGCTTCAGAAAAATAGATAAAGAAGATACCAAAGGAGATTTCCTACAGGTTAATCGGCACAGCGTGCTTCCAGTGTCTGCGCGAGGAAGCGCTGTCGAAAGCGCAGTGTCGATCTGGCCATCTGGCAGTCATGTCTCCGTAAGTAGGCTACAGACAGACAGATCTAGATCTAGTGTCTCGCACTCTTGCACCGTGTCACATATGCTTACTGTGTGTGTGAATGTGTGACGGAGTGATTGAGTTTGTGTTACTGTTTGTTGATTTCTTACGTAAGCCTTGAAGGCTTCGCCTCTTGTTGATTAATAGTTCAGTTGGTAGAGCACTCAACTTGTGATCTTCGGGTCAGGGGTTCGAATCTAGGCTGGGACCAGTCAATTTTATGTGCAGGCTCTGACGGTGTTCAATGAATATCTCCTGTGTCACCGCTTTGGCATGTAAAAGACCTCGTTCATTGTTGCTGCCAGCTTTGCAGTGGGAGGAGACAAACTGAATTTCCAAGCAATGGGATAACACAGTAATGAAAATAAGAAAAATGAAACTGTTATTATCTTAGTGACAGAAAGACAGAGGGACAGACAAAAGGACATTTTGAGGCCATCTGGGTCAATTTTTGCAGTTGAAGCAAGATGTTTTTGATAAGAAACGCATAAGATGGACAATAATTATTATTTGGCTGTATAAATTATGGATCTTTATAAATCTGACAACAAAACCAAAACAAGTCGCGTAAGGCGAAATTACTACATTTAGTCAAGCTGTGGAACCCACAGAATGAAACTGAACGCACTGCATTTTTTCACAATGACCGTAGTCCGCCGCTTGTGCATAACGGAGTGAAACTGACGAGCCTGTTCAGCGCGGTAGTGGTTTCGCTGTGCTGCATAGCACGCTTTTCTGTACCTCTCTTCGTTTTATCTTTTTGAGCGTGTTTTAATTCCAAACATATCATATATATGTTTTTGGAATCAGGAACCGACAAGGAATAAGATGAAATTGTTTTTAAATCGATTTCGGAAATTTAATTTTGATCATAATTTTTATATTTTTAATTTTCAGAGCTTGTTTTTAATCCAAATATAACATATTTATATGTTTTTGGAATCAGGAAATTATGTAGAATAAGATAAACGTAAATTTGGATCGGTTTATATAAAAAAAAAATGTATTACAATTTTCAGATTTTTAATGACCAAAGTCATTAATTAGTTTTTAAGCCACCAAGCTGAAATGCAATATCGAAGTCCGGCCTTCGTCGAAGATTGCTTGACAAAAATTTCAATCAATTTGATTGAAAAATGAGGGTGTGACAGTGCCGCCTCAACTTTTACAAAAAGCCGGATATGACGTCATCAAAAGTATTTATCGAAAAAAAGAAAAAAACGTCCGGGGATATCATTCCCAGGAACTCTCATGTCAAATTTCATAAAGATCGGTCCAGTAGTTTGGTCTGAATCGCTCTACACACACACGCACAGACACAGACGCACACACACACACACACACCACGACCCTCGTCTCGATTCCCCCTCTATGTTAAAACATTTAGTCAAAACTTGACTAAATGTAAAAAGGAAGGAGGGAAAGGTTATAAAAATCATTTTTGCTGACCAGTAATCTCCATATCCTTTTGCTGCTCAATCCTGTCAGGCTTACAAACTGTGTACATTTATACAGGGTGATCGTAAAGGCTTAATGCCCTTATGCCAATTCATTCAGAAGACTCGCGGGTGCAATAGCCTAGAATTAAAATGTCGGCCTTCAATGTGGAAGGTTCTGGGTTTGCATCATGGCTGCCCCTTGTGGATTAAGGGTGGAGAGTTTTTCAATCTCCTAGGTCAACTTATGTGCAGACCTGCTAGTGCCTTATCTCCCTTTGTGTGTACACACAAGCACAAGACCTAGTATGCATAAAAAAGGTCACGTAATCCACGTGAGAGTTCTGTAGGTTATACCTGGCAAAACGAAGAATGGCTGCCGAAATGGCAAGGGAAAAACAGTCATAACAAACAAACCCACTCATCTTCAGCATGGGTGCACGTGGGAGTTGCAGCCTTTGAATGCAGCAGATGATGACTGACCGGGTGACAGTTTGTACACATTCAACTGTGTTCGAACCATAATAGAGAATATTTGCACAAATTATTTTTTGTCAGTTTTGTTTTTAATGATATGAAAGTGTTGTGAAACATATTGATTAAAGTTAGAACACCTTCACCTATGTTGGAGGCCATATAAAAACTATGTCAAAATAATATTATGTATGGTACTATTTTGTTTTTAGTGAAATGAAAGTGTTGTGAAGTGGATAATGTAGCCAAAGCAGTGGAAAATATTATTTGTTTTTTTATATATATATATGACTTGCACAGCCAGTTTTATTGTATTAAACAAATTTGATTGAATATCCTGATTTAGTAAGGGAAGCTTTGTTGTTGATCTGTTTGTCTTTGTGATAACTGTTGCAGTTTTATGCATATTTTGCCACAGCAGCACATGTTCCCCCCTTTTTTGTAGTACATTCCAGTTGTGTTTGCATGTGGCGGATTCTTGTGATGTGAAACTCTGCAAGGTGATAGTTGTGATACGTTAGGACACAGCTCACGCATTGTTGTGAATCTCAGTGTCTTTGAAAAGTAGGTGGTGTACGTCCACATGGCTTGTAGATTCGTTATAATGGAACCCCTGTCTTAAGACCTCCCAATGGAAGACTTTCCCCCCTTTTCAGACTTTGCTTTTTCAGATTTTCTGTACATAACCACTGTAAATGTACCTCTATTTTAAGGCCCTCCCTTTAGGTCATTATGTTAGTCTGATTTTTGGAGGTCTCAGAAGAGGTGTTCCACTGTACTGTAATGTTGTGTCTTGCTTTATAGTTGAAAACTGCTCATGTATGGTTGTGCCTGAAATATAAAATGATACTAACCTTGTCTCGTGCTGACCTTGTGTTTACTATTTTGTGGGTATTGTGTTGACATGGGTGGAAGGAGAGTCACATTCCTGAAGGAAAAGTGAGGTGCGCGGTGAATGGCATGAGTCACAGACAACAAAACAAAACAAACAAAGAATGAAAAAATAACAAGTGAAAATGTAGGAATGATAAATAAGACTTTACTTATATTTCCAAATAAAAAACAAGTCACGTAAGGCGAAATTACTACATTTAGTCAAGCTGTGGAACTCGCAGAATGAAACTGAACGCACTGCATTTTTTCACAATGACCGTAGTCCGCCGCTTGTGCATAACGGAGTGAAACTGACGAGCCTGTTCAGCGCGGTAGTGGTTTCGCTGTGCTGCATAGCACGCTTTTCTGTACCTCTCTTCGTTTTAACTTTCTGAGCGTTTTTTTAATCCAAACATATCATATCTATATGTTTTTGGAATCAGGAACCGACAAGGAATAAGATGAAATTGTTTTTAAATCGATTTCGGAAATTTAATTTTGATCATAATTTTTATATTTTTAATTTTCAGAGCTTGTTTTTCTTCTTCTTCTTCTTCTGCGTTCGTGGGCTGAAACTCCCACGTACACTCGTGTTTTTGCACGAGTGGAATTTTACGTGTATGACCGTTTTTACCCCGCCATTAAGGCAGCCATACGCCGCTTTCGGAGGAAGCATGCAGGATATTTTCGTGTTTCTATAACCCACCGAACTCTGACATGGATTACAGGATCTTTTCCGTGCGCACTTAGTCTTGTGCTTGCGTGTACACACGAAGGGGGATAAGCCACTAGCAGATCTGCACATAAGTTGACCCGGGAGATCGGAAAAATCTCCACACTAAACCCACCAGGCGGCCGCGACCGGGATTCGAACCCTCGACCTTCCGATTAAGAGGCCGACGTCTTACCACCCCGCCACAGCGCCCGTCAGAGCTTGTTTTTAATCCAAATATAACATATTTATATGTTTTTGGAATCAGAAAATGATGTAGAATAAGATGAACGTAAATTTAGATAGTTTTATATAAAAAAAAAATTTATTACAATTTTCAGATTTTTAATGACCAAAGTCATTAATTAATTTTTAAGCCACCAAGCTGAAATGCAATACGGAAGTCCGGCCTTCGTCGAAGATTGCTTTACAAAAATTTCAATCAATTTGATTGAAAAATGAGGGTGTGACAGTGCCGCCTCAACTTTTACAAAAAGCCGGATATGACGTCATCAAAACTATTTATTGAAAAAAAGAAAAAAACGTCCGGGCATATCATTCCCAGGAACTCTCATGTCAAATTTCATAAAGATCGGTCCAGTAGTTTGGTCTGAATCGCTCTACACACACATACGCACAGACACACACACACATACACCACGACCCTCGTCTCGATTCCCCTCTATACATTTAGTCAAAACCCTAAGAAAGAAAAGCCTAATGAAAGTCTACATAAAAAGCAAAGAATACAAAATGAGAAAATAGGGAAGTTAGCCTCACCTAAGTATTCTACCACATATCCTATTGCACATCCATACCATACGCTGTCCTAGCCTGCACCGATTCATACACAGATCACACACACGTCATTTGCAAACCATTCAACCGCGACAATAAACTAATTCACGTGTATCCCGAATCTCTCGTCACAAGTGTACTCTATACCCTGTTCATTCCTGACACTTGTGAGTATATGAGTGTGTCAGAAGTTGAAAGGTCAAGGAGAAATGAAAGGTGATAAGATCGTTGGAACTCGAGCAAATGCTGATCAGGCCATCAGTCGATCATGAGGCACTTTATATACATTTAAAGAAAACTAGAACTTTTACAAAATACTCTTGCACACACACACCCCTTTTGGAGTGAAAGTTATGGTTAGTCAAAATGTTACCACAGAACAAAATGTGCCCAAGACTTGTTAAAGCAAAGGAAATGTCAAAAAACATCTGCTTTGTGAACTGTTCACTCCACTGCAATTACAGATCAAGAGCAGGTCACAATTGCAGTACATGAACATCAATCAATCAATCAATGAGTCTTATATCGCGCATATTCCGTGGGTACAGTTCTAGGCGCTCTGCAGTGATGCCGTGTGAGATGAAATTTTATACGGCCAGTAGATTGCAGCCATTTCGGCGCATATTTACCTTTCACGGCCTATTATTCCAAGTCACACGGGTATAGGTAGACAATTATTATCTGTGCCTAAGCAATTTTGCCAGGAAAGACCCTTTTGTCAATCGTGGGATCTTTAACGTGCACACCCAATGTAGTGTACACGGGGGGAGGTTCGGACACCGAAGAGAGTCTGCACACAAAGTTGACTCTGTGAAATAAATTTCCGCCGAACCTGGGATCGAACTCACGCTGACAGCGGCCAACTGAATACAAATCCAGCGCGCTACCAACTGAGCTATATCCCCGCCCATAAGTGTTTATTTGCAGTAGGTCATGATTCTTTTTACAAAGTGTACATGCAAAATTTCCAATATTACAGTTCTAAGAAATCATTTACAGAATAAAAACTATTGCCACTAACCCCTGGCAAACTGTTATTAACACCATTTCAACACACTTACCTGGGATGTGTGCATTTGTCAACTGATTTTCGAGATGATGTGCGCGCATGTAAATTCAACGTAATCCTCAAATGCCATAAGAACTTAAAATGTGTGTGCGTGTTACCATACCTGTATGTGTGTGTGTGTGTGTGTGTGTGTGTGTGTGTGTGTGTGTGTGTGTGTGTGTGTGTGTGTGTGTGTGTGTGAACATGTAAATTTAAGGTGATCATCAAATATGCCATAAGAACTCAATGCCAATCTCGTTTTAAGCAATCATATTTGGAAAACAAAAAATTAAGTAAATGTATTACAACACAATTCAAATAATACAGACAATGCGCGGTTCACAGGTTATTTTGTGAATGCAGCAACCGAAAAGTAAGTATCCTCAATCATATGGCACAGATTGTAAATTGTGCTTGACACATGAATCTGGGTTCAAGTGCTAGTCTTTCGGATGAGACGAAAAACCGAGGTCCCTTCGTGTACACTACATTGGGGTGTGCACGTTTTGTTTGTTTGTTTGTTTATTTGTTGCTTAACGTCCAGCCGACTACGCAGAGCCATATCAGGACGAGGAAGGGGGGGATGAAGGGGGCCACTTGTCAAGCGATTCCTGTTTACAAATGCACTAACCCATTACTTGTGTCCCAGCAGGCTTTAGTAAAACTAAATTAATACCTACTGGAAGATTACCAGTTTCCAGTATGTTAAAATAGGCTTAACCTATCTACTGCTGGACTTACATCAGAACACTAACAGATTAAACTATACATGAATCGCGAGACAAGCGGCAAGAGAAGAGATTTTTGGAAAAAATACAGGTGAATGAGCAAGAAGGCAGAAAAAGGAAAAGAATTCATGAAGAAAAAGAGAGCATGACAGGAAAGAGGAACCAAAAATCTACCTAACAGCAAACTAGAAAGCTCCTGCGGTTCCAAAAACAGGAGGGGCTTTTAATTTCATAACCGCAGTGCCCCACTGCGGGACTCTACATTGGGGTGTGCACGTTAAAGATCCCACGATTGACAAAAGGGTCTTTCCTGGCAAAATTGTATAGGCATAGATAAAAAATGTCCACCAAAATACCCGTGTGACTTGGAATAATAGGCCGTGAAAAGTAGGATATGCGCCGAAATGGCTGCGATCTGCTGGTCGATGTGAATGCGTGATGTATTGTGTAAAAAAATTCCATCTCGCACGGCATAAATAGATCCCTGCGCCTTGAGTCCGAGTCTGGAGATATATATGCGCGCGATATAAGACTTCATATAATAATTTGGAAACCCCCTCATGTGAACAACTCGTTCACTTCAAATCCTGAAAAATGGAATGAACTGAAGGAGGAAAATGTTGCACTATAAAATGGAAGCCCAGCACCTCAAAACATGGGTGCTGCCAAAGATAAGGCCTTTCAATGGTTTGTAAAAACAAAACAAAACAGGAATACATAAAACCTCATCACATAACAATCAAATGTGCCCCTCAAATGTAAACCTGACACTCTTACAAGTCACATTCATTACAGTTAACCTATACTCATTCTGCTCGATTAACCTGAAAAAAAACAGCTTAAAAATTATATACAAAAAGCATTAAAACATTGTTATATCTTAGTTAAAGGGAGTAGTCTGCAATCTCACGTCATTCTTACATGGAGAAAATAATGCAGGAATAAAGGGGATGCTAGAACTCCTTCTCATATACACAGTTTGACTCGACATCTGAGACCTGGCCAGGCTTTTACATGGGATTAGAACATCCCTCCACTTGGTCACATTCCATAAATCAACAGCTTGGGTGCTACATGGGATTAGAACATCCCTCCACTTGGTCACATTCCATAAATCAACAGCTTGGGTGCTACATGGGATTAGAACATCCCTCCACTTGGTCACATTCCATAAATCAACAGCTTGGGTGCTCAAAGTGCACAGTGTGAATGTTGTCAGGAAATATTTTTGCAAAAGGTATCAGTGGTTTTTTTTTAAAGAAAACATTTCATCAACAAAGAGGGGGGCGATGCTTTACCACGTGCACCGGGAATGGGCTTTTTGGACGTAACGTGCATGGGAATGGGGAAATTCTCGTAGCGTGCACCGTGCACAGAGGTCCGGCGTGCACCGTGCATGGAGCTTTTTCGTAACGTGCACCGTGGATCACCGTGCATGGCACTTTTGGCCTCAACGTGTACGTGCACAGCCCCCCCCCATGGTGACCCTCAACAAAATCCAACTCATCACACGAAGCAGTATGGGTGTTCAAATTCAGTATTATTCCATGTCAAAAACCCGGCCAGATCTGTGGTGGTGAGCTGAACTGTTTTCATCATAAAAAAAGACACTAAAAGGTGTATTTCCACTATGATATCCAACTAGCAATCGTGTGTGGTGATAATAAGGGACAAGCAAGATAGAGCAGGGGGCAAAGGGGGGGGGGAGGGGGTATGAATAAAACCTGTTTAGATACTGATAAAAAAAGCCACAAGTATATAAAACAAAACAAAATATTTTAAAAAAATGATACAACTCAGAACACATACTAACATCATTGAGCATCAGTTTACAGGGATAAAAAAACCAATCAGGTCTTGAAAGAGAAGTAACGTACAGACATTATGAACTGAAAGTTTGAAAAAGCAGGGTCTTGATAGAGAAGTAACGTACAGACATTATGAACTGAAAGTTTGAAAAAGCAGGGTCTTGATAGAGAAGTAACGTACATACATTATGAACTGAAAGTTTGAAAAAGCAGGGTCTTGATAGAGAAGTAACATACAGACATGAACTGAAAGTTTGAAAAAGCAGGGTCTTGATAGAGAAGTAACGTACAGACATTATGAACTGAAAGTTTGAAAAAGCAGGGTCTTGATAGAGAAGTAACGTACAGACATTATGAACTGAAAGTTTGAACAAGCAGATAGAGAAGTAACGTACAGACATTATGAACTGAAAGTTTGAAAAAGCAGGGTCTTGAAAGGGGGGAGATCTTAAAACATTAAAAATTCATGTCCCAGATAGGCATTTGTGAGCCTGAGGACAGTAAGCCCCCAAAAGTAATATGTAGTAAAACAGGGGGGTCTTTGAAAGAAGGTTCCACTGTACATGATGAACATCATACAGGTGAATCAAATAATATTGATATGCATTAAAGAATAGAAACAGAATTAGTAGATATAGTCATCGCAACAGTCGTTCTTATTTGCACACACTTACTCATCTCAGTGTGATTACCTCATCCAGACAAACAACAAACAAAACGAAACTGGGATGAAAAATGAGGAATGTAAATTGTAATGTAAAAAAGATTTATCACAAAAACATGTTTTCGGACCTCAAACCTTTTTCAGCGCCTGGAAGACACAAAGCTGTTTCTTAAAGGCACAGTGTATGAACACATTTCAAGTTACATTCCGTCTCTGTTATATTGTCATCTCAAATCTGTACAGAAATAAAGGGAAAGCAATTGAGCTTCTTTCCAAAATGGGGCCCAGGCTGGCAACAAAGTATGACAGTTGAACCTGTCCTAGCGACCGCCTTTCTCAACGACAACCTGCCCACAACGACCCCCCCCCAAAAAAAAAATAATAAATCCCCTGAGTGTTTTTTCCCGTATAATTCACCTTTCCATAGCGACCCTCTGTCGATAACAAGCACATTTGATCAGTCCCTTGGGTGGTCATTACAGACAGGTTCCACTGTATTTCTGAGTCATGGGCAAGAGAGTCTCTGAGAGTATTTTGGAATATTTACACAAGATGTCAACCATTGTAGGTCTGTGTATATGCTTTTACTTCCACTTTGGGGCTTGCCAACATTCAACTGCCTGACAACTTTCTGTCCTCATGCAGTTGGAATGTTTTGGCCAAATTAATACTGTAAATGACATCTGTATCAGTGATAATCATAAAAATGTGCATGCTTCATACAACATTTTCATCTGACGTCAGTTACTTCAAAAGCTGCATTCAGGACACACTGGTGTCTTTCTAGAGTTGTATTTCAAGACCAACACTTTAAATTGTCATATAACTTGCTCTGACGTCAGTTACATCAAAAGTTGCATTTAGTACACACTGGTGTCTTTCTAGAGTTGTATTTCAAGACCAACACTTTGAATTGTCATATTCAACTTGCTGTGAGAGGGATGAAGGCTTTAACCAGCATTGAACACAACAGCTCCTGGCAGTGGTTCCTATTTCCAATATCCTAAACATTATGGCCTGCCTTTTTACCTGGGCTGGAAGGGGGAATATGCATACAATAAACATTGAGTCCCTTTATTTCTAAAACTTGGCTATATTATCACAAAACAGGAAAAAACAAGAAGAAAATACACACAAAAAGAGCAGTAAAAGTAACTGTGCACAATTCTTGTAAATGTACTCTGAAGCACGAAATATTTAAAACAGTTCTTCTTCTTCTTCGTTCATGGGCTTAGACTCCCACGTACACTCGTGTTTTTGCACACGCACGAGTGGAATTTTACGTGTATGACCGTTTTTACCCCGCCATTTAGGCAGCCATACGCCGCTTTCGGAGGAATTTAAAACAGTGTATGATTACACTTTATTACGAGGGAACTGTACAGTTACTGGCACAGAACTTAAAGGCATAACAAGCCCTTGGATGCCATTCCTGAACTTTCCATGTTACCCAGCACACGGTGCTTTTCATTCCTATAATTCTTCATTCTTCTCCATACAGACAAAGTTTTACATGATTTCATACTGCTATGTTAGATATGGAGAACCATCTGCAAGATTGTCACTTATAATTTTATTTCCACTTTGGGGTACTCTTTCCACATAATGAATGACTACAGGCCTAAAAAAGAGATCAACAACAGCAACAACTCCAGAACAGTTGCCAATAGACCTCCAGAATGATTGTATGAATAACATATTTACTGCACACACAAAAATCTCATATAAACCAGAAAAAATGAACATGGGATTTTAAAAGCCAGGGTAAATTTTTTAACATATCTTTCAAAAATCTAAATATAAAAACAAGGAATGTATGTAGTCAGGCAAGTCAGAAGAAAAGGTTCACTTATTATTCAATACTGACAATAGTTTTCTGCTTTGCAGGTTCCCATTGCCCATATCGATTTCAAAATCTTTTTCCAGATCATCGTCTTCATCTTTTCCTGCTGTGAACAGTTTTTTGCCATAATCCAAGTCCATAGCTTCCCAGCGACGAACAGTTGTGTACTGTTTACGACGACATGCTTTTGTCACCACGGCGACCACTACCAGCATTGTGAAGAGCACAGCAAAAGAAACACCGATTGCGATTCGCCGAGATTTGTCACTGTTCACCAGTTCTTCTTTGTTCTGTTCCGAGTCCTCTTCATCCAAAAAACCTGTGAAACAGGGTAAAATCATGAGTAAGTTACAAAGCGAACCTCAAACATAAAGCTCTCAGTCAATAGCATGAATACTTTTCTGATAGGTTATGGCAATTTCAGTTTGAGGAATGAATCAATGGTAAAAACAGAGAAAAACACCATCCATTATTCAGGCTACTGCTAGTTTTTGATGCTGGCCTCGTATGCCCTACTTCTCCGAGCTTCCTGCCAAATCATCCTCATGCACACACACATATGCACGCACACACACACACTCAAATACCCTCACCAACCTCCACACACATACACTGACCCCCCCACCCCCCAACCTCCACTCATGCTCCCTCCACCAGAAACACACACACACACACACACACACACACACACACACACACACACACACACACACACACAGACTAGCCTCTGTCCATACCTGACACACCTCCATACGTGACCAGGTTCTGTCCAATCTCCTGACTGACGTTGTGGGGCAGGTCATCAAGCTGGAATCTACCATGGCGGTGCTGAACGATCCACAGCTCGTCCAACACAGCCCCGTCAAATATGGAGCGCTGTTCCCAATAAACGTGGGTGCTGTTGATGACGTGTAAACGGCCATAACTGTTCAGGGACGTGTTATCGACTCGTACCGCTGACCAGTCGGCTGTAACAGCAAAAAAGAAAAAATTTGGAAGACATAAAAAAAAATAAGTATTTTACTTTACAAAGGTTAATTTAATCTTGCACTCTCCTGTAACCATACGTCTAACCTTGTCATGACAACAAAACAGAGGCCAGTAGCTCTCCACAAAGGTTTTGACATATACAGATTTTCAGGACTGTATGAACAGTTGTTAGGTAATGGAAGCTGTGCTGCCGTTCATATTTCAAAGATTCAGTATATTACAAGAAAAGAACACATTATACAATCTGTTGTTACTGGCATGACTGACAATTTGCTGACAGCATCAACAATCATTTTAACATACTGTCTGTACACTTTTTCATGAGTACAAACACACACACACGCACACACATATATGCACACACACATACTGCTCCCTACTTACTTTGGCTTTATGTATCACTAATGATGATTACAATCAGCATGCATAGTCTTTCACAACATTTAACTGACAGAAAGCTCTACATCCTTGTGAAAATAAGGAAAGACACACATTCCATCTACACTTGCCAACAATCAAAATAGCAGAAAACTTACGCTGCGGAGGGGGTTGGAAGCGATCAATACCGTGTTTTGAGCCAGCAGCCCCCGAGATGATCTGAACGGGAGCTGGCGGGTTGGTATAGTTTGTGGCGACCACCACCCCTTTGTACACAGGGTACAGTCGCTCGTAGTTGTGCTCATGGCCCTGCAGTACTATGTCCACCCCAAAGTGGTAAAACACATCCTCTAAGCTGGAACAGCGAATACATATTTCATTTCAACTCTGATAAATCAAGCTCTCTGTCACTTAGGATACAGTGGAACCCTACTTTAACACCCTCCCAGTTCAAGACTTCCACCCTTTTATTAAGACCTTGAGTTTTTTGATTTTGTCCCCCCATAACATCTGTAAGTTTACCCCCATTTTAAGACCTAATTTTCTCAGATTGTTGGAGGTCTTAAAAAGGGGTTCCACTGTCTACTGATCCACCTTAAATGTATTCATGCATACGCTAAACATTGAATGCAGGAAAAATTCACCCTTCAGGCAGAAATAAACAACAGAAGGGTAATTCAAAGTGCAACATTGATAAAATGGCAAGATGTCAATCAAGACTTAAAGAAAATGTGCATCCAGATTATCAGAAAGCAGTGAACTATGAGACTCAAAACGTCTACTTGCAATGAAGACAGCAGTATTGTGCACTTTAGCAAATCATAGCAAATGTTTGTTGGTCAGCGGTGGTGCGGGTGAAAGAACCAATCACTGCAGAGGGCAAATTAACTGATAACGTAGCTTCTTTACAGCTGCGAAAGAAAAAGGTTTTACACAATATGAATGTAGTCAACAATCAAGGCCATATAGTGGCTGCATAGTTCTCACCTGACACCAACACACACTGCAAAGCACATTAAACTAATAAGAGGAGAACTTCACCCATACCCTGTTCTAACAAGTGAGTCATTCTTGGTGCAGTCATCCCCGTCATTAGCGGAACAATACATGGGGCGATGTCCAAAAGCAATGACCCAGGGCCGTTCGTTTCGTTGTGCATTGGCTTTCTTCAGGTCAGCCACGAGCCAATCAAACTGTTTCTGCACCAAACTTCCCTCAAGTGTAAAGAACACCTCGGAGGAATAGCTGTGGATTCAAATTCACAAACGAGATAAAAACACAAATGTTTAAAATACCGTGGTATGAAACACATTCTTTTCTTTGTACATTAGAAGCTGCTTATTATCATCTCAAACACACTGCCAAACATTGACAAATGAATAAATCTTAAGTTGTTGTAAATATTAAAAAGTTATAAATGTTTAACGTATACATATGCACACTTATGTCAAGAAACATACATACACATCCACGCACACACCCACGCACAGAAAATGAAGGAAAACCCACCTAACAAAGTGGACAGGACCGACATCAAAGCTGTACCACAGTTTGTTCACACTCATTGGCCATGGTGACTGTGGCATGGAGAAGCGATGGGCGTAGTGGGTGAACGTATCACTGTCAATCTCTGCCCATGACAATCAAATCAGGAAGCTAAAAATAATCATTTTTAAACTGAAAATTCATACGCATCATGTTTTACAAAGTACACGTAGCGTCAATGTCAGGGAAGCGAGTACAGTGGAACCTCCCTTTAGGACCCCCCAATTTAAGACTTCCCTGATTTTTGTGTTCATAAGCTCTATAAATTGACCCCCATTTTGAGACTCCCTCCTTTTAAAGACCTGATTTTCAGATTGTTGGAGGTCTTAAAAGGGAGGTGCCACTGTACACACAGACGCATCATGTTTTGTTGTTGTTTTGTACTTGAATCAAAAGTATGCCCATTTATCCCTGAGTACTTTACAAATCGACATTGTCTATCAAGAAAAGAGTGACTTTAAAGGTGGTCGTCTACATTTTTGCTTTTTTTCAATAATCTTATGGTTAGATTTCGCTATAAAGTTATGTCAGATGATGAATGAACCATAGGGAAAAAAGTTATAGAAAAAAAATATATGTAAAAAAAGATTTTATTTCTGGGTAGCGTGACTCACACTTCCAATATTTTGTTTTCTGTCTGCTGAGAACATGTGCTTTGCCTAAAAATACTGACCAATCAAATTCATGTCACTATGCTTATAGCCACGCCCAAACAAGTGCAGCAACAGTTTGACACTGGAGCGCTGTCCACGCTTTTTTTTAAACGCACAAAATGCACGGGATTTGAGAGGAGTTTTGCGCTTGGCATTTTCCAAATAAGGATATCCTACTATGAGTACTACGCTGGAATACTACAATGAATTTTCAAACGGCTACACTGGCTTCGTCTTTCCTGATCGAAAGGGGGTGTATTGTTGATATTTGTAGATAATAGACTCTGCATTTTAATGGTCAAATGGCGATTTCGGTATAAAAATGTAGACAAGGACCTTTAAGCCCGAAAAAGTTCCAGATGCAAACCTGAGGATCAAGAATAGATTAAACAGTAGTTAAAACGCCCTAGACAGATACCATTAGCTGTACAAATAACAAATTTGCATCAAGGTATGCCTAGGGTGATGTGCCTAGTCAGTGTACTGACAAAGCTTAATACTCCCTTGCAAAAAAAAATGTGAAGCCAGGAAAAGCTACATTAATGTTGGCAACTTGTAATCAATACAATGTATAAGAATATAGATCAATATTGAAATATGCAATAACTTACCATGATTGCCAGGTGCAGTCATGTAGGGCAAATATGCAGCGACTGGTTCGATCAGCTGCATAAACTGGTCCCCAATCTGTGCAAACACATAGAACAATAAGAATCCCACCATGAAACACAATATACCTCTCCCTGAGACAGTGTACAAACACACAGGTTTCCACACCAAAATAGCCCCAAAACACTGTCCTTTTTATTTAAAAAATGTACCCACATTTTTTTAACACGCCATGCTCACACAGCCGCTGACAAAGCCATGCATTAGACGACAATGTAAACAAAACAAGAATAAAGACAGTTTCTGTGAGACAAACATGAAAAAGTACCACAGCAAACAAATTGCATGAAAAAAAGGACATTTTGTTCAGAGTCATAAAAGATAACATTGTTGTGGTGGGAAGAATACAGATTTGTCTAGGTTCAAATCATGGACCTTCCATTTTAAAGCATATTACAATTCTACTGACTACTGTCTGGTCTTGTCACTGCCTGCCTCAGTACAGAATATAAATTTTCACCGGAATAAAATTTTAGCACTCTGACAAGTCCAGTCTAAAACCTCTGCATGCTGTTAACGAACCTTGTTTTTTTAATTAGCCTAACTTTTCTCTTAAATATTGCACACACAAAACATAAATTCTTCAGACTACTTTTGACACCAGAAGACACGATATGGTTCAAAATCTATGCTTGTCTGGGATACATGTACCTAACAAGAACTGCAGACTCCCCTCTTTGAAACCCTGAGGTAAGAAAGATGTGAAATTCAAACATACACACACATTTTCAGTTTTCCTGCACAACATTGTGATCATTCAGCCTACTCGGCAAGATCATACTAAAGTTTTGCCGATGGAAACGCTTCTGCTGGTGGACAGACTAATTTTACGGTTCAGCCGTGAAGTAATCCGGCCTACTTCTGAAAACAAGAAAAAAAACAATGTGCACATTAGCGAACTGACCAGGCCATCCCCGTCCTTGAGGTTGTAGGCTAAGTCGCCGATGTGGAGCAGTGCTGTATATTCTCCTTTCAGGGCTTCCTCCACCAGGGTTGGAATGGTCTGGGTGTGCACGCCTAGGTCTCCAAACACCAGGAATTCTGGAGACCAGCCCTGTCACACACAAAAGGAAGGGTCAGTTCTCCCCCAGCTCAATGTACAGACTCATCTAACTCACTAATTCTATTACATGTATCTCTCTATCAGGGACGTAGCACACCTAATAAAAGTGGTAGGGCGGAAAAAAATGGAAGACAAAATGCTGAGACAGCTAAGGAAATATGGGGCTTACACTACCGCCCCCCCCTCCCTTCCCGTCCCCTTGTAATGGTCTAAAAAAGAAAGAAAACATGATGCGATTTCGTGCCTTCTGAGCTCAGTTCCATCTAATCATCTTTCCATCCTCCACCAAACAACGGGCTGGTGAATGTATCAGTGATTATCAATCGACTTACATTTATATCTAAATTCCGATACGTTGAATGTGATGAGCACTTACTTCAAATGACTTTCGTCTTCATTATTGTCTAGTGTGTTAAAAAGCAAGGATTGACAAACTGGTTTACTTCTAAACAAGCAATTTATTGATCCGTCCAGCCATCAACATTGGCAGCCTGAGTGATGACTGAAAAATAGAGGGATTTGTCAGAATATTTTTAGCGCGTTTTCGATCCATCACAACCAGGATGCACACTTGTGTCCATTGTTCAATTCTCTCTCTACATGTTGTTTCATGTGACACTGTTAACCCCACAAGTTACTGTGTTACTCAATTGTTATGGCGTACTTACGGTTGACACACAATCACTCACCCCTCAGTCTGACCCCAGCTTCACACACAGAATATACAAAACATTTCTTACCTCCATTGTTTCTCATGGGAGCAGACGGACGAAGAAGCAATTTTCACTAAATTGGCGCCAATACTTTTATGGCCTGACGGAACTCGTCACGTGTGACGTTCTCGTCAAAATAAGACGTCATCCTATTCCAGCAGTTGACCAAGACCAACACACAAAAAAAAACAAAAAAAACCGACCTTATGCCATCGCGTGAATACTACGTGGGGTGTTCTGTTGGTAGATCTCTCTCTCTCTCTCTCTCTCTCTCTCTCTCTCTCTCTCTCTCTCTCTCTCTCTCTCTCTCTCTCTCTCTCTCTCTCTCTCTCTCTCTCTCTCTCTCTCTCTCTCTCTCTCTCTCTCTCTCTCTCTCTCTCTCTCTCTCTCTCTCTCTCTCTCTCTCTCTCTCTCTCTCTCTCTCTCTCTCTCTCTCTCTCTCTCTCTCTCTCTCTCTCTCTCTCTCTCTCTCTCTCTCTCTCTCTCTCTCTCTCTCTCTCTCTCTCTCTCTCTCTCTTTTTTTTTTTTTTACGGAAAAAGTGGTCGGGCGGTCGCCCTACATGCCCTACCGGGTGCTACGTCCCTGTCTATGCCCTCTGTCACACACCTTAACCACTTTGAATACCTGCATGTATAAACATTTTTTTTTAAAAGCACAAGAGCACATCTGTGCATGTTAACCACACACATGCTTGGACACACACATACACAAAACAAACCCATATGTTCAGACACTAACAAAACACACACACACACACACACACACACACACACACACACACACACATACACACATACACACACATGCACACACACACACACACACATACTGTATAAACACACACACCCACACATGTACAGACACACAAATTGTAGACATACTGACCAGATCAGTGCGTGGAGTCTTGAAGTAAAACGGTCCCTTCCCAATGTTGTTGGATATAGGGCGGTAAAAATATGTTGCAGATGCTGCCAGGTCCTGGTAAGACAAACAAAGTTGAGGGCCCCAAAGGGGGGGTATCATCACGATCACGGGAAGGGAAATTTTAGCTTTCACGATCACAGTTACCTTGATTTTTGTTTTCACGATCACGAACACCAGTGGCAAATCACGGTCACGGTAAAAGTTGCAGGTACAGAAAGCACGTGTCAAAGTAAACACAACCACACAGTAATTCGCTCCTCTGGATCTATTGTTTATTCAACACAAAGTAACAACTGTTGCACTTTTTTATTATTTTTTTTAATTCTGTTTCATTCACACATAAAAATACATATCATGATTTGTAATCAGTAACAATTACAAGAATGTTGTTTTCATTGTTTTTTCTCTCGCTCTCTCTCTCTCTCTCATACAGACACTCACAGGAATATACACTCCAGGGGCGGAGCAGTTAAGCCAGAGGGGAGAGGGGGGGGGGAGGGGTGGGGTTACAACCTGGGGTCCAGGGGTAGACCTTGTGGGGTACATGGGCAAGGCCCCGTTGGGGGGTCTGGGGGGCTTAGCCCCCCAGAAGCTGAAGAGTTTTAGCTATTTTATGAACAATTTATGGCTTATCCCTGATTTTAAACATGATCAACTGGTGTCAGCAGCCACTCGTTATTTCTTTTAAAGTTAGTATTAATTTTTTTTTTGACAGCCGGGGGGGGGGGGGGGGGGGGGTTCCGGAACCCCTGTAGCCACCCCCACCCCCTAATCCGCCCCTGCACTCATACACATTCAACTCCCACACCCTCACTCACACACATGAATATATATACTTGCACAATTTCACATTTCCAGAGCTAAATCTTTTAAACCCATTTTCTCAAAAACTATTGGGTGGATTGAAATTAAAGTACATGTATGTGTGATGGTAGAGTCTATAATCCTGACTAACGGTCAGTCTAGGGATCATGAAGGTGGGTGAAGGAATATACACTCATACACATTCAACTCCCACACCCTCACTCACACACATGAATATATACTTGCACAATTTCACATCTCCAGAGCTAAATCTTTTAAACCCATTTTCTCAAAAAGTATTGGGTGGATTGAAATTAAAGTACATGTATGTGTGATGGTAGAGTCTATGATAACAAAATCCCCAACGAACATGACTTTGATCGACTTTGACATGAGGATCAAGTGACCCAAACTGGCAAGTATGAGTCATTACAATCTCAATTCTTCTTCATTGCCTATACAGCTTGCTGTCGAATTTACCTTTTTCGTTCAAGGAGAGGCTTCCTTTCCCTCCAGAAACATCAAAAAACGTTCAGCTTCAAGGGGGCTTTGCCCCCTTGCAACCCGCACCAAGGGGGCTTCGCCCCCTGGACCCCCACCAAGGGGCTTTGCCCCCTGGACCCCCATCTGTAACCCCCCCCCTAGTACTTACCTAGTCCGGCCCTGAATAGATCAACATACCTTGACATTTCGTCTTCGGAAAGACGGACCCGTAGCCGGACCTTTCCATCAAGGAAGGCATTCTCGCCGCATGCTTTGGTCTGGCTTGAATCCATAAAATATAACAGAAGTTTGATGACAGTACCGCTGCACGCCATTTTTGATCTTCGAATTCGAATTTGACTGAATGCACTCAAAACTTTAGCACGAAGCCCTTCCATTGGATGAAGTTTGGCAGACTTTTGCAATTCGCCTTCTGATTGGATCTCTTTTTTTGTGTGATTGGTTCTCTTAAAGGGAAGCAATCGCTGTCAAAATCATATTTCTGAATGTGTTGTTGCTTCCCTTCAATCGGGATTGGCTCCTTGACGAATAGAGGATCATAGAGTGATACAGCTGTGAAAAATGTACGTTGAAAATAAAATGTTTTGCAATAATGCCCATCACGATCACGAAAACAAATGACGATCACGATCACGAGACTTGATTTTTTTGTCATCACGGATCACGAGCAAAGTCCCATCACGATCACAGAAATGGAAATTTCGGCAATCACGGTCACAGAAAGGTAAAAAAACGCCAATCACGATCACGATTTTAAACCCTTTGGGGCCCTCAAAGTTCATCTTTTTAGTTTTATTAATTGTTTTAAACCTGGTCAGTTTGCATCGATCGGCGAGACAAAGTGTGATTAAAAAAACAGATTACACACCCTAATATCCAGATAGTTAAGTCTTCTTCTTTGTTCATGGGCTGAAACTCCCACGTTCACTCATGTTTTTGCACGAGTGGATTTTTACGTGTATGACCGTTTTTATTCCGCCATTCAGGCAGCATACGCCAATTTCAGGGGAAGCATGCTGGGTATTTTTGTGTTTCCATAACCCACCAAACTCTCACATGGATTACAGGATCTTTTCCGTACACACTTGGTCTTGTGCTTGCGTGTACACACGAAGGGGGATAAGCCACAAGCAGGTCTGCACATAAGTTGACCTGGGAGATCGGAAAAGTCTCCACCCTTAACCCACCAGGCGGCCGCGGCCGGGATTTGAACTCACAACCTTCTGATTAGGAGGCGGATGTCTTAACCACAACGCCACTGCGCCCGTCTCAGATAGTTAAGTAAAACACTTTCCAAACAGATCTGGTTATGATACTTAATGTCATGAACGCTGATGCCACAAACATAAGAACAGTAAATAACCACACTATCACATCATAAAAGATCTTGTGACAAAATCATGTTCCTGACCATTATGTATTCATCCTTTTATCCTAACTCAACAACTATGATTAATTTTATTCCTTACCTATCCTTTGCAAAAAATATACACTGAAATGAGATACAAAAATATTTTTAAATAAAAACTCACAGAGCAAAACCAGTAAAGCAAAGATATTTCCCATGAGGGCACTGCACTGAATTTAGCTATGGATTTTCATGATAGACACTAATGGTCAGATTGACGAGGTGCAATGTTAGGCAAGCAATGCCCTGAATTTGCTATAAAATGCCAAAATGAACACTCACCGTCAGTTCAACAAGGTGAATGATATGCAAGCCCCTAAAGTTTTGTTCCCAAAATTCCACGCTGGTGCCAGCAGCATGCTGGTCCAGTTGCCATGGGGATGTACCGAACTCAAGCAGCGTTGTGCAGTTGCCCCTCGTTGCCCACACGATGACCATCCGGTCCAGAGCATCTCCGTACGCAATGTGAACATGCTGGGGAGTACACACAGCTGGAAAAAGAAGACATTATACACAAGTGAATCATCTTCGTTTGTGTCGTCTATATCAGACAGTACATGTTCTCTTTTGTACATTCACTGATTCAGAGAGGGCGGGGATGTAGCTCAGTCGGTCGCGCTGTCAGCGTGAGTTCGTCCCCACGTTCGGCGAGAGATTTATTTCTCAGAGTCAACTTTGTGTGCAGACTCTCCTCGGTGTCCGAACACCCCCGTGTGTACACGCAAGCACAAGACCAAGTGCGCACGAAAAAGATCCTGTAATCCATGTCAGAGTTCGGTGGGTTATAGAAACATGAAAATACCCAGCATGCTTCCTCCGAAAGCGGCGTATGGCTGCCTAAATGGCAGGGTAAAAACGGTCAAACACGTAAAAGCCGTGGGAGTTTCAGCCCATGAACGAACAAACAAACAAACAAACTGATTCAGATTAGTTTCTGGCCAACTTGATTTAAGGATATATATATATACCCTTCTTTACCTCTCCTTGTTAAATTAGCATCAAGCTTTCTCAGATTCTCTATTCATAAATTCTGACAGTTTACCTCCACTTTCCAAATGCCTCCTTTTTAAGACCTATTTTCTTAGCTTTTTGGTGATCTTAAACTTTAAAGCGAGTGAGGGCACCACAATATCAGAAATTAAAAGTCACAGCACACTCTCCCCCTGCATTTACGAAAGTTTTGGGCCCAAATTTATAACTGTATTTATACACTGTTTTTCTCTTCAAGTCATTTGACCACAAAAAAATTAACATTCTTGAAACAGAACTTTGTTTGTGTTATAATAAGGCGTATGTAGAATAATAGTATATGATCCCCAAAAAATTTGCTTTAAGATCGACTTAGTAAAAATTATTAAATGAAAAATAACCAAAACGATGAATCAAAACATGTTAATTTTAGTTCATGGAAGTCAAGCTAATTTCAAAACTTTTCATCAGAATGATTTGAACTTTTGCAGAAAGGTTTAGACATGCTAATAGATGTTTAGTTTCACAGGCTAAGCTCTAGGATGGAATGATAAAAAGATACAAATGTTGACTTTGTTGGTACAAAATTTCTGAAAACTGGAAGATTTGTATCTCTTTAACTTTTATCTGATGATGAGGCAATACTTGATTAATACACAATTTAGAAATCTAAAAAAAAGTCAGGTCTTGATAATATATGATTCTGATATACATGCACAGCCTGGCGATTAATGTTCTACTGTTGATATACTGTATATATGTTAAAGTCACGGAGACAAACTTTGTTCACAAAATTCTTTGTCAGTTCCTCATGAGACGTGCAAAAGAATTAAAGTGACAGAATGTTCACTATTATTCATGCCATATGATGTCTTTTCTAACTTTGTTTGGCGTCAGAGATTTCATATCCATAGAGAGATTCATTAAAGCAGGGACCTATGCCTGTGATTAAAGAGATGTCTTGGTAGGTGGGGTTTTTCTCCATCGATACAGAGTCTTATACAATAGAGGTAAATTTCTTTCTTTCTTTCTTTCTTTATTTGGTGTTTAACGTCGTTTTCAACCGTTCAAGGTTATATCGCGACGGGGAAAGGGGGGAGATGGGATAGAGCCACTTGTTAATTGTTTCTTGTTCACAAAAGCACCAATCAAAAAATTGCTCCAGGGGCCCGCAACGTAGTACAATATATGACCTTACTGGGAGAATGCAAGTTTCCAGTACAAAGGACTTAACATTTCTTACATACTGCTTGACTAAAATCTTTACAAACATTGACTATATTCTATACAAGAAACACTTAACAAGGGTAAAAGGAGAAACAGAATCCGTTAGTCGCCTCTTACGACATGCTGGGGAGCATCGGGTAAATTCTTCCCCCTAACCCGCGGGGGGACAGACGTTATACAGACTTGAAAAAAAGTAGGGTCTTAAAAGTAGGGGTGTCTTTAAATGGAGGTTCTACTGTACTTCAAATTAACACGATATAAATATTTCAGTTCTACTGAGACTGTACGTGTAAGTGTAAACGAATGCATGACTGCTTGGTTGAAAGTCTGTTTGTGACTGTGAGAGACATGTCGATCTTTATCTCACCTTCGTCTTCCTCAACGTTGGCGTAGACCAACGACACAGCACACACTAACAACACCCACACAACAGGCAACTCTGCTGATCGTTGCTTCTCTGACATGACTGAGCATGTTCCACAAAAAAACATAGATCTCCGAGACTTTCTGATATATACCTTGAAACTCCAGTAAGCTTTGAAAAACGAGCCCGACACGAGGGCACGAAACGGTAGGTTTACCTCAGCAATCGCAACAGCTTGTTACATGTTATTTAAAAACACACAGGTTTCCTGACAAGATTTTGCTGTAGCCCGGAAACAAAAATCAATTATTCAATGTTTGCAAGTCTTGTTATAAAGGGTCACTATTCCCTGGGTCTAGCCGCGGGGAGTTGTCTCCCATCTTGCACAGGCGCACGCTTTATTCTATTTTATTTCACCTTGTTTATATTTAGGTTTTCTTTATTTCGTATCTGTGTGTGTGTGTGTGTTTGTATCCCCGTTCCTGTTCCTGTTGTTGTTGTTGTTGTTGTTGTTGTTGTTTGATCATGTACAGGTTTCAATTTCTCAGAAGTTCTACAGGGATCTGCCCCTTGAACTAATTTAGATAGGCGAAGGTGACACAAACATTAATGCGAGAGAGACACAAACGCAGACTTAATTTGTCCTCTTCTTCATAATATCCTTTTTTGAGAAAAAATACCAAGTTTATTCGAGGGAAAAGGGTGTAGGTGTGGAGAGAACCATATGTTATTCTCGTTTTCCTCCACGTCTTGGTCGTCACTACACGTACTGCAGGGATGGCCAAATCTCAAAATGTGTACTCGCCAGCCGGGCGAGTAAGACAGTCACTAGCCCGGCAGAAATGTCACTGGCCCAATACATACCACAGTTGATCTGCAGTGTTTATATGGCTTGAAAACTCAATACTGATCAGAACCAAAAGGGGTACATTTGACCAGAATTTTAATTGGCCAGCCGGGCGATTTGCCAGGCGGTTTCTGACTAGCCCGGCTGATTTTTTACTCGCCCCTGGCGATCGGGCGGACGATTTGGCCATCCCTGCGCTGACACACACTGACTCACACACACTAACACACACACGCACACACACACACACACACACACACACACACGGCACGGCACACACACACACACACACACACACACGTACGCACACACACACACACTTTACATACACTGGCACACACTGTGGCACACACACACTGACACACACACACACTCATTCGTATAAGCAAACATGACATATCTATATACTTTTTAATTCAGGAGAAGATGAAGATTACCGTGTTAAATACCATCATGTTCAAATTTGTTTGTCAAGTTAAAATTCTTCTTCTTCTTCAGCGTTCGACGGTAGTGTCCCTTATAATCTTTGGCCTGCTGATTGTATGAACTCGCAGGTTCGGCGCAGGTCTTCCACAGGGAGTGGTGGTCATGTACGCAGAGACGGGCACTGTGACGCTTGTAAAACGTCAGTCACTGGAAATGATTAATGAGGAAACTAATTAACTAATTTTAGCCGGGCTTCCGAGCTAAAATGCAAGGGCCATAGTCCAGACTTCGTCAAAGATTGCTTGACCAAAATTTCAATCACTTTGCTTGAAAAATAAGGGCCTGACAGTGCCGCCTCAAACTTCAGTTCACAGAAGCGCCGGATTTGACGTCATCAAAGACATTTTTAAAAACAAGTCGCGTAAGGCGAAATTACTACATTTAGTCAAGCTGTGGAACTCACAGAATGAAACTGAACGCACTGCAATTTTTCACAATGACCGTAGTCCGCCGCTTGTGCATAACTTGACGGAGTGAAACTGACGAGCCTGTTCAGCGCGTGGTTTCGCTGTGCTGCATAGCACGCTAATTTCTGTACATCTCTTCGTTTTAACTTTCTGACCGTGTTTTTAATCCAAACATATCATATCTATATATGTTTTTGGAATCAGGAACCGACAAGGAATAAGATGAAATTGTTTTTAAATCGATTTCGGAAATTTAATTTTGATCATAATTTTTATATTTTTAATTTTCAGAGCTTGTTTTTGATCCAAATATAACATATTTATATCTTTTTGGAATCAGGAAATGATGTAGAATAAGATGAACGTAAATTTGGATCGTTTTATATAAAAAAATTATTACAATTTTCAGATTTTTAATGACCAAAGTCATTAATTAATTTTTAAGCCACCAAGCTGAAATGCAATACCAAAGTCCGGCATTTGTCGAAGATTGCTTTACAAAAATTTCAATCAATTTGATTGAAAAATGAGGGTGTGACAGTGCCGCCTCAACTTTTACAAAAAGCCGGATATGACGTCATCAAAAGTATTTATCAAAAAAAGAAAAAAACGTCCGGGGATATAATTCCCAGGAACTCTCATGTCAAATTTTATAAACATATGAGTTTGGTCTGAATCGCTCTACACACACACACACGCACAGACAGACAGACAGACACACACACACACACACCAGAGACACACACACATACTGCACCATGCACGACCCTCGTCTCGATTCCCCCTCTGTTGCTTCAGCACTCACTACTTTGTGCTTGTGTTTAACCGCTTACCTTTTAATCTTATATTCAATACAGTGTAATCATTACTATACACGCCTTCACAGTGTTGTCTATGTGTGTGAGTGTCATACTACACATCATACATCATATCATTACACCACCCTCGTCTCGATTCCCTGTCTATGTTAAAACATTTACTAGGCCCTATTTGTCAAAACTTGACTAACTGTAATAAAGGCATCTATACCTCCGACTGTTCAGTTACAAACCGCGGGGCATGCTGCCTTTGTCGCATCTCGAACGGCCATTTTCTTGGACTTTGCCGATTGTAAATGAAAGATTCAAGGGCGGATCAATTCACTTTGGAGGGGGGGGGGGTACAAAATGACTGCGAAGATACAAGTTGACGGCGCCGAAGGCGCCTAAGCCTCTAGGGGGGTCCGGGGGCATGCCCCCCTGGACATTTTTTTTATCCAAAGAAGCCAAAATAGAGCTATCTGGTGCATCCTGAGCCAATAAATTACCTCTTTTTGGGGGGTGGGTGGGGGGTGGGGGGGGGTTACGTAACCCGTGGAACCCCCCCCCCCCCCCCAGATCCGCCCTTGAGATTGTTGTATGCACTTGTTCATATCACTATCAGTTTTTGATTTTGAAATAACCGCGGAGAGTTGTTTCGGTATATTCCGTCATTTAGACCCATCGATTTCCGAAAGTTCTTGTAAAGTGGCTTCCCTTGATGACTGTACCCCACATGTGTCTTTGGGTGTGCCGTAAGCTTTTTTGGTTTTTTTACACCTCTGTCAAATTCACAGCCGCTGGGCAATGGATCAACACATAACCGGTGGGAAAAGCATGGAGGCGTTGTACCTTGCTGCTGTTCAAAGCAAGAAACAAGCAAAACCACAGGAACCTCACGTCATAGGTCCAACTACAGTGACAGTGTAAGTTCAGATAGTATATATATATATAATTATGTTGTCGGTTTTAAAGGAGCTGTCGCCTGATATTTTGTTTGTTTGTTTGTTCGTTCATGGGCTGAAACTCCCACGGCTTTTACGTGTATGACAGTTTTTACCCCGCCATTTAGGCAGCCATATGCCGCTTTCGGAGGAAGCATGCTGGGTATTTTCATGTTTCTATAACCCACCGAACTCTGACATGGATTACAGGATCTTTTTCGTGCGTACTTGGTCTTGTGCTTGCGTGAACACACGGGGGTGTTCGGACACCGAGGAGAGTCTGCACACAAAGTTGACTCTGAGAAATAAATCTCTCGCCGAACGTGGGGACGAACTCACGCTGACAGCGGCCAACTGGATACAAATCCAGCGCACTACCGACTGAGCTATACATTATCCCCGCCCGATTTTAGCAATGACGTTTTACGTCAATTTGTATAGGTATCATGTCAAAAAGCGCTGCATTTTAGCAATGACTTGGTGGATTGCTTTGAAACTTTCAGAATATTTCACCAACATACTAGAGATACTTCGAGCGAAATGATGGATTGTTACAGGTGTTTGTTAAAATGTTATGCAATTTTTCGAAAGAAGTTTTTAATCTCGTCATAGGATTGTTCCCTTGGGTCCAAAAAATGTATGACTTTGCATGTCTTTAGAAAAATGATTGATACACACACTGCTAAAGATTTATGTGCGTGTAAGTACTGACGCAAATTTGCTGGGCCAGTAAACACGCTACATATTTAAGCGATGATTCTGGTGCCACAGCGATGCCCAGCCAAGCGTGACCGTAGCATGTTTTAAGAGGCACGCAGCGATAACAGCTGTAAGCGCGAAACAGCGTGAACGTTCCATTTTTGAGTCACTTGAGAAAAAGTGACTCTATGTAATCGGTCAGTGTTAGTCTGTCCGGCCGGCCGGCCATCCGTAGACACCACCTTAACGTTGGACTTTTCTCGGAAACTATCAAAGCGATCGGGCTCATATTTTGTTTAGTCGTGACCTCCAATGACCTCTACACTTTAACGATGGTTTCGTTGACCTTTGACCTTTTTCAAGGTCACAGGTCAGCGTCAAAGGAAAAATTAGACATTTTATATCTTTTCTCGGAAACTATCAAAGCGATCGGGCTCATATTTTGTTTAGTCGTGACCTCCAATGACCTCTACACTTTAACGATGGTTTCGTTGACCTTTGACCTTTTTCAAGGTCACAGGTCAGCGTCAAAGGAAAAATTAGACATTTTATATCTTTGACAAAGTTCATCGGATGTGATTGAAACTTTGTAGGATTATTCTTTACATCAAAGTATTTACATCTGTAGCCTTTTACGAACGTTATCAGAAAAACAAGGGAGATAACTAGCCTTTTCTGTTCGGCAACACACAACTTAACGTTGGGCTTTTCTCGGAAACTATAAAAGTGACCGGGCTCAAATTTTATGTGAACGTGACTCATTGTGTTGTGAATAGCAATTTCTTCCTGTCCATCTGATGCCTCATATAATATTCAGAACTGCGAAAGTGACTCGATCGAGCGTTTGCTCTTCTTGTTTCCTCATGTGTTTGCATGACTAGCAAATTAACGTCAGCAGCTACACGCAAATAAAACTTAGACAGAATCCATATCAATCATTTATCTATATATATATGCAAAGTCATGAATTTTTTGGACACAAGTGAACAATCCTATGACAAGTTTAACAACATTTTCCGAAACATTGCGTCACATCTGGATAAATAACCGTAACGATCCAAACTTTTGCACGAAGTATCTCTAGTATGTTGGTAAAATATTCTGAAAGTTTCAAAGCAATCCACCAAGTCATTGCTAAAATGCAGCGCTTTTTGACATGATACCCATACAAATTGACGTAAAACGTTCCGTTTTTGACCGCTCTTGCGATCGACACCTGCATCAGTAGGAATAGCATAGCACGCGAAATACACAAGGTAGCAAAACAAAATAATCTGTTGAGGGTGATAATTGGTTTGACTTTCTTCTCGTATGTCAAAGTTGCAAAGTTTTGCCTATTGTGATTTTTTGTCGATTTTTCATTCGGCTCTTCCGTTTTTGTCTGGTCGATTTTGAGGGTACCCTTACTTGAGCGGCGGTCACGTGGTCCCTGTGAAAGAAATATTTAATCCAAAAGGTGATCCTGAAGGTTAAGTGAACGGCCTTCTTTGGCATATAATACAGTTTTAATTAAATGACACAGGAATTAAAGCTTTAATTTGGGTTTGAAATTTGTTGCAATAATTTTTTGGCCAACTTTATATATTGTTTAATGTTTCTCCGTCCTGACTGTTGTGAAAGGCCCTGTACTTTTCTGCACTTGGACCATCCGTTTATTTATTTTTGCTTCCATTGTGTTCACAACACACACACACATGGACACACACACTGACACACACACAGCCATGTCGCTTTGGCTATAACGCACTCGGAGCTCGGAGTGTATACAAGATTCTGCCACCGCCTGTATACACTTCGGCGTTAACTTCCGGTCACAAAGCAAATTTGCCATTCAAAACTGCGGCCACTTTGCGATAGGAACGCAGAGCCGTTGGTTATCAATAGGTAATCTTGAACTTTAGCGTGTTAAATCCATAGCTCAGAATCCAGTGACAATGACATTCTAAAGTTACTAATTACTTATTTTTGATACAAGTCCATGTAAGCAAGCCAATGAACATTTGTCGTGAATTTAATTGACGGATTGAGCTCCAAACTTAAGCATAATTAATTAATTTGGTTGTTCAATCGACGAAAATGCACAGAAAATAGCGTACGTTGTCAACCATACGGGACATCATTTACACGAAAGAGTTGTCTCCCTTGTCCGCTCATACGAATAATTTCTTCTTTGACCCATGTAAACGAAATGCATTTGTACAGTTCATCGGAGTTCATTCCGTAACTTCAAAGGGATCTAAAATGACTTGTTATGATTACAAGTGCAGGTTCTACAAATTTGGAGACTTAAATGCCTGTGAATTATGAGCTATGAATTTAACACGCTAAAGTTCAAGTTTATCTATCAATATCACAGAGTGCAAAAAAACATAACAATCTGATGCTGCACGGCCCTTACTGTAATGTAGATTTCGTTCTCAGAGTGTACATAAAAGACCAGACAACCACATCAACACTCGGAGTGTCATTAGACGCCATTTTGCGAAAGGAACACACTGTGCACTTTCGATTCATAGTATCAAAGTACATGTACGCTTGGGACATGTACACACAAAAACAAACACACCAAAAACTGATGCTGCATAGCAGTTTATTGTCAGAGTATGGAACACACTTTGAATGTGTGTCGACCTAGAAGTGGTTGTATATAATATACTATGTGAATGTACATTATTTGCCAACCCCGGCTCGACACTCCGAAAAAGGGATAACGGAAGTCAATGTCCGATTGATTTTTCATTGGCTACTTCCTAACGACTTGTAAGGGGGCATTTCATTGGCTAAAGAGTTTTAACAGAGCTTTTCATTGTCGGAGTGTATACAGACCCATCGATCCTGGAGTGTGTATAAGCTTTTGCCTATATATATGATGTTTTCATGCTATTGAATAAAACATTAGTACGTCCACACTTGGAGTAAGGGAATGTATGTTATTTAATTGGCATCCAAACCTCTGTATACTTTTTCAATATTAGTCGAGATTGAAAATGTAACAACAAAATTAAAATTTAAAGGAGAGCTACACAGCTGCATGCCTCCTGACCTGAAGAATATGTCCAACGACAAATGTTAAAGATTATTACAACTCCCAGTCCCATGGCTGAAGCACAGATCGAGGAATGAGAGGCAACATCGTACTAGATTGAGGTTTATAAGATAATTAATGTACAGAGTGGATGTACGTTTTTTTCTTTTTTTCGATAAATACCTTTGATGACGTCATATCCGGCTTTTTGTAAAAGTTGAGGCGGCACTGTCACACCCTCATTTTTCAATCAAATTGATTGAAATTTTGGCCAAGCAATCTTCGACGAAGGCCGGACTTCGGTATTGCATTTCAGCTTGGTGGCTTAAAAATTAATTCATGACTTTGGTCATTAAAAATCTGAAAATTGTAAAAATAAAAAAAATTATAAAATGATCCAAATTTACGTTCATCTTATTCTTCATCATTTTCTGATTCCAAAAACATATAAATATGTTATATTTGGATTAAAAACAAGCTCTGAAAATTAAAAATATAAAAATTATGATCAAAATTAAATTTTTGAAATCAATTTAAAAACACTTTCATCTTATTCCTTGTCGGTTCCTGATTCCAAAAACATATATAGATATGATATGTTTGGATTAAAAACACGCTCAGAAAGTTCAAACGAAGAGAGGTACAGAAAAGCGTGCTATCCTTCTCAGCGCAACTACTACCCCGCTCTTCTTGTCAATTTCACTGCCTTTGCCACGAGCGGTGGACTTACGATGCTACGAGTATACGGTCTTGCTGAAAAATTGCATTGCGTTCAGTTTCATTCTGTGAGTTCGACAGCTTGACTAAATGTTGTATTTTTGCCTTACGCGACTTGTTTTTTTATTGACAATGTTTATGAAAACACAAGAAACAGTGTTTGTGGATAACCTATTTATATATAATGAAAAATATATACAGTTTAAAGAACTATTAGGAAATGATCACAATTTAGTTATAGAGTTGCACCAGTTTGGAACTCACTGTGTAACAATTGATACTAAAATGGCTATTAAATATTAACCAGTTCAAATACCGACTTGGCAGTGTTCAGTCAGGGAGGAAAATTAAGCCTGTATGCATGGGTGACACATGTCACATAAGTTGAAAATTATGCATGCATTGTCAGACCCAAATACACTTTGGAATGTAACCACTGTGAGGCCTACTCATTGTCCCTACTACCAATACCTATAACCCCCCCCCACACACACACACACACACACACACACACCTACAGACAAACACAGGGGTTTCTTTGAGTAATTTGATTCAAACCTAACTCAGTGATAATAAGGGAATTAAATTGTATTTTTATTTGAAAACTTTTCATTATAAACTGATTTATCAATCATGAATACAGTGTAATAATAAAAAAAAATAATCCGTAAACACTAGTGGAAAATTGTTTTGTTTGGTGCAGCGAAACAAAAGGTAAGGTCATTGTTATAGGCTTGTCTTGTTGCAATATACATCAGACCCTATCATCACTCTGAAAACTCAAGCGCTGTAAATAGACATTTAAATTCTTGTTTCAGCAACAAACTGCGTTGTCTAAGATGTAAGAGGCCGTTGATTGAAGATGGCGCTGTAAGACTCAAACCCCGGAAGAAGCTATCTGTGAAGATGCAGAAGCATCTAAGACGCCAGACAGAAAACAAAGAAAGTCTCACCAGCCAGCAGCAAGAACTTGTGCAGAAATCTTTACAGAGTTACAACATTCTGGTGAGTTTTTGCCTGGAATTTGTTTTCGCCTTTCTTTTCATTCTTATGCTATAGCCATCACGTGTCAGGCAGAAGGGGTGTACATGTACTTCCACCAAAAGGGGGTACATTTCCTGCAGGTGCTTATATATATACGACTTGTGTCTGTCTATCTGTGTGTGTGTGTGTGTCCGCGATGCACGGCCAAAGTTCTCGGTGGATCTTTTTCAAATTTGGAGACCGTATTCAGCTACACCCCGGACACAACCTCATCGATGAGATATTTCAACACGTGCTCTCAGCGCGCAGCGCTGAACCGATTTTGGTTTTTCTCTGGATCCATTCCCAGTAACTCTTCCTTATCTTCTCCAGTGTTTTCAGCCGCGTTTATCTCCATTCCTCCGTGCGGTGCGCCGGCGTACACCCGGCATAGCCGGGTCCCCGGCGCAGCCGGGTATTCGGCTCGACTTCTTCCCGGCGCAGCCGTACCCGGCGAAGCGGGTATTCATCTAGTTTCTTATATATATATATGTGTGTTTCTTCCCTGTTTACTCGGAATGCACCTAGGTGTCAATTCTGGTGTTTTTCTCAGATCTCATCGGAGGTCATGTGTCAATTTGCTTCTAACCCTGAAAAATAATGTTTTTACCAAAAGTTTGTTGATTTAGATACATTCCCTTACAAATGTTCAAAAAATGACTTTTCACTTTTGTTACAACGATAAGAAAGATTTCAACAGAGCCAAACACAACGCCCAGACCGCGATTGACAAGGCTAAGGACAGCTACAGGCGCAAACTGGAAATCAGTTTGCTTCAGGCAACTCCCGAGCTGTATGGCAAGGCCTCCAGCAGATCACTCAGTACAAGCAGAAGTCTGCTGTCGACAACTGCGACCCGTCACTCCCTGGTGAGCTGAACGACTTCTACAACAGGTTCGACAAGCTGAACAACACCCCTGTGTCTAGTACATCTGCTGCAGCCACAGCGGATCTTCCTCCCCCCCTTGTTGTCCCAGAGGCTGACGTCAGGAGTCTGTTTAAAAAACAGAATCCGAGGAAAGTGGCTGGTCCGGATGGCGTTTCTACAGCAACTTTGAAAGTATGTGCTGAACAACTAGTTCCAGTCTTCACTTACCTGTTCAATACATCACTTCGTGGCTGCAAAGTACCAGTTGCTTTCAAGACCTCCACCTTTATCCCCATCCCCCAAAAATCCAACGTGACCCGCCTTAATGACTACCGCCCTGTGCCCCTGACCTTAGTCGTCATGAAACATCTGGAGCGGCTGGTGCTGAAGTACCTGAGGGCAACAACCAACCACGTGATGTACCCTCTACAGTTTGCCTATGGAGGGAATAGGTCTGTCGACAACGCGGTTGCCCTCGGCCTGCATTACATCCTGTAGCATCTGGAACAGCCCCGCACACGTGCTGTTCGTTGACTACAGCTCTGCATTCAATACAATTATACCCCAGAAGCTGTTTGACAAACTTATGCTGTTAACACTTTCGTGACGGGATGCGACTATATTAGTAATAACGCTGCAACGCCCACGGACGGGAAGCGACTATTTTAGTATTAGACATACAAGGTACACGACTCGTGATTGCTTCCCGGTTTTTGAAGCTTGCAGTAAATTGAGTTGTTTCCCTTGATACACGTGGTTTTCTCTTCCGGCTTGATCAAATTAATGCAGATTTGCGTGGTGTTTTCGAACAAAAAAAATGAATCGAAGGCGAGCCTTGTCACGGGAGGAGATTCTCCGGATGTTGGATCTTGAGGATCCTGTAGATCATGATACATCGTGTCGTTTTAGCCTCAAGAAAGCGATAATAGCAGTGATATTGAGGAAGAAACAGTCCCGTTGTTGCTAGTACGAGTCGGCAACTACACGTGGTAGGGGGTGATACTGCTAGACGAACATGTATCTCGGAATCGTGCAGGAGCTATGGGGGCGTGGCAGCACTGATAACAATGGATGGCTGGAGCCTTCAAATCCTTTTGGAATTGTTCATAGGTGGACAGTTGGTACTTTGTTGTGAAAATGTGACTTATATTCAATATGGATTACCTAGACATCATTTGGTGAGTGTTACAGTTTTGTTTCATTTGAGTCAGGATGCTGTGAGTGAATGCGTGATTTGCTTGTTTTTTTCTTTGTACTGTCTCCTTATTTCTGTGTACAATGTTAACAATATTTCAGCTAATTCATAGGTTTTACACCTTGTTTGGTTATAACATTATTAATAATACTTTCTGTTAAAAAATAACTTTTAAAAAAAGCAGTGGAAAATAAAACACACACAAAAAAACGTTAAAAAACACAAATTATCCCCCTTTCACCCCCCTTTGCTAAAACAAATCGCGTGACAAACTTATAAATAGCACGACTGAACGGGGCATCCATTTTTGAATTAGTACACAAAATTTGGTGGTGATTGGACTTAATTCAAGCTTGCTAGACAGATTTCTTTACAGTTACTGATTTTTGGGAAGTTTCTTGGTGGCAAGCTTGGGCAGGCAGGACGTTAACGCCGTGGCAGTGCTAGTCACAATAGTGTTAAACGTACGCCCTATCATGTGCCTCTGGATCCTTGACTTCCTGCTGAACAGGCCTCAACGGGTGAAGATTAAGGACATCTTCTCCGAACCCCTGACGCTCAACACAGGGACACCACAAGGGTGCGTCCTGTCTCCTCTCCCATAGCTGCTAACCCTCCCGAATTTTACAACTTCTCCCTGCTCTTATTCAAGACTAAACGATCCCTCTGGACCCCCTGGCTCCTGGATTTTGACTTCAGAAGGTTGGCAGCTATGCTCTCCTTTTCACTCTCTGCACCAACGACTGTGTCTCCACCAACCCTTCTGTCATGGTGCTCAAGTTTTCCGACAACACAACTGTTGAGGGCCTCATCAAGAACTCTGACGAGTCGACATGTAGATCCGAAGTGGAGCGGCTGGTGGCGTGGTGCTCCGACAACAACCTGGAACTCAACATCTCAAAGACTAAGGAGCTGGTAGTCGACTTCAGAAGGAAGAAAACACCTATCACACCGCTCACCATCAAGGGAGAAGTGGTCGAGCAAGTGGAGTCTTAAATTCCTCGGCACTACCATCACAAGTTGCCTCAGCTGGGAAACCAACACAGTGGGCATCGTTAAAAAAGCACACCTGCAGCGCCTGTACTTCCTCAGGCAACTGAGAAAATTTGGTGTGTGTGCAGACATCCTTACACAATTCTACCGTGCTGTGGTAGAGAGTGTCCTCACCTTCTCCACGACTGTGTGGGACAGCAGTGCTACCCAAAAAGAAAAGACAGACCTGCAGAAAATTGTGAAAACAGCAGCTAGGGTGATAGGATGTGATCTGCCCTCATTAGATTCCCTGTTTTAGCTCGTGTCGTGAAGAAGTCTCAGCACATCACACATGACCCCACGCACCCTGCATTCTGTCTGTTTCAACCCTTACCATCAGGTAGGCGGTTTCAAGCAATTAAAACCAGGACATGTAGATTCGGACAGAGTTTCTTCCCACAAGCGGTCAAGACCATACCCGCGCGTCCCTAATCAGTCTGGTTTTATTGATTGCAGAAAAGTGCTGTGATAGCTGTAGCTCTTAATCTACTTTAACTTCCATATTGTGCTCAGTTCTGTGATACTTATTTATAAAAAGGTGTGTGTGTATGTAAGTATGTATGTGTGTGTGTGTGTGTGTGTGTGTGTGTGTGTGTGTGTGTGTGTGTGATATAATTCACTGACCATCAGAACTATGATTATTGTATTTCATGTTTTAATTTGTTATCTTTTATTTTTACCAGCGACTGCGATTTCTGTCACGTTATAAAATTGCATGAGGCAGCGGTGTGGGCGTGTGTGTGTATGTGCGTTGCAGTATCTTTGTGCTGTTGGATGTTAAACACATATATTCTACCTTCTGCTGAGTAGTCAAGTAAAGCATGCATTTGATCGTGGTGGTATGGCAGTACTTTAGTCTTATCAGAGCAAAAGTGAACTTTTCCACCAGGAATTGCACCTATGTGCATTCCCGGTATACCGGAAAAACACCTCCACTCTCCAATCTGTATTTCCTTTGGAATGTGCCCAATGCATTGGAAATGCTTATTGTGTGTATTTTTCTCAATTTTACATAAAAAGGGGGGGGACCACCTTGTACCGAAGTGCTTGAAGTCTCAACAGTACAGTACTCTTTTTGATCTGACTCATTGTTCTGATTTCTGACTGGTCCACTGTCTGACAGTTTTGAAATGCATGAGGTTTTTTTCCGGACAGAACAATTTTGTTTGTAGCCAGGACATTTGTACCTACATATTTTCAGTCAAGGTTCAACTGATGTAGTATCTTACTTTTCCTAAACTTTTTTGTCCAAAACCATGCCCATTTTGTTCATTGTGGTAATTTAGTTTGTAGAACTGTTGGCCAGAACATGGTATTAATTCACAAAGTTCTCTGTTTTGTTTTAGCTTGGTACACCCTCTGTGTTTTGTGTGTGAAAGGTTCGGCATTGTTTTTCTCTGCTTTTATACACATCATTTCCATCCACCCAGCCTGCTTCTGAAGCGGTGCTTTTTGCATTATATTTACAGATGTTAGCATGCAGATCATGTGGCTGGAAAGGACAGAGCAAGCTGCAGACCAGAGCAGCTTTTCATAGACAGAAGCAACGCCTAAGTCAGAGCAAAAGTAAGTTCAGTTCTGTTTTGTTTGCTTCTACACTAATTGCCATAAAAAAGCAAACACATGCATTTAGCTGTAGAACTGTGTGATGCGGCCAGTTATAGTAAAACCAAGTATATTGCCAGAAAGGTAATTTATTCCCCTACCGTTTGAAACAAAGAGTTTCATTTTTCATCAATTAGTGCTTATGCAGTGTACCGGAGACCTAGGACACCCCCCCAAAATCAAATTCGCAAAAGCAAATTTGCAGACACTAAAATACACAAAAAATCAAAATAAGCAAGAGTGATGCTGGTTTTTTTTTAATCTCAAATTAAAGAACAACTCATTTTCTACCCACACAAATTGATTTGGTTCAGCTGGGGTGCGTTGCTTAGAGCTACCGATCTGTTCGCGCAGAGACAAAAAGTGTTCATGTTGTAAGCAACGCTATGTTCGCGGCGAACTGTTCTACCCTCTCTACCTACTTTCAACTAAATGGACCCGTCTCTTCGCTGACGGCCGAGTCCATGCATGCATATTGGGGGCGATCATGCAAACAGTCGCTTTGTGCTTGGAACAGCATTTGCCCTCAGGATATCTGTGTGAGTGTGTGTGTGTTTCGTACCCCACGTGGAGAAGCAGGGGCTTTCCTTTTTTCTTGTTTTTTTTGGTGGTCAGATTCACAGCTGGATTTCTTGTTGATTCCGTGAAAAAGTGTTGTGGTCTTCATGTCAGTCAATAAAGGTTGATTAAAGGTGAAGGTTTAGGAGTAAATAGCCCGTGTGTGCTTTCTCTCTCTCTCTCTCTCTCTTTTCTCCCTCTCTCTCTCTCTCTCTCTTTTTCTCTCTCTCTCTCTCTCCGTGTCTCTGTCTATCTTTCTCTTTCTGTCCGTCTGTCTGTCTCTCCCTCCCTTTCTCTCTCTTTCTCGCTCTCTCTATCTCTCTCCCGCACCCCCCCCCTCCCCCTCTTTCTTGCCCCCTCTCGCCCTTCCGCACACACGCACGCGTAAACACACACACACGCACACACACATATATGTTTACATACACACATGCACACGTGCGCACTCACTCACACACATTAACATACACAAACACACATAAACACAAACACACAGAGCCACTCACATACGCACACACAAACAAGCAAATACACCCACACACTTCATTGCACGGAGATATGAAGGTGGGGAAGGGGGGAGCTAAGAGAGAGAGAGACTGAGAGAGAGAGACAGAGAGAGTGACAGAGAGAGACAGTGAGAGTCTGAGGTAAAGAGAAAGCGAGACAGTGAGAGAGGTAAAGAGAAAGAGAGACAGAGAGAGAGAGGGGGAGACAGACAGACAGAGAGAGACATACAGAATGTGTGTGTGTGTGTGAGAGAGAGAGAGAGAGAGCTCTTTCCCTCTGACTTTTTGTGGACATCAGCCTTTTCAATCGTAAGTCCGATCTCGTGAAAAAAGCAGATAACGCGACCTTGCAGCAAATACAAAATCACAGGTCAAACAACTAAACAAGCAAAGAAAGACACACACACACAGACACACACACAGACACACACACACATGCACGCACACATGCACGCACACTCGCACACACACACACTCAAAAAAGCTTACACACATGCACACGAACACACAGACACACACACACGCGCGCCCACGCGCACAGACGCACACATACACACACACAATCACAAGCGCATGCGCTCATACAAATATATATATACACACACACACACACACACACATACACAAACACAAATAAACACGCACAAGCACACACACACACACACTCACACACACTCACACACTCACATACGCACAGGCAACTGAACAAGCAAATACACCCACACTTCATTGCACGGAAATATGAAGGTTGGGGGGGGGGGGGGGGGAGAGAGAGTGACAGAGAGAGACAGGGAGAGAGGGGGAGAGAGAAAGAGAAACAGAGAGAGAGAGAGAGGGGGAGACAGAGAGACAGACAAACATAAAGAATGTGTGTGTGTGTGTGCGTGTGTGTGTGTGAGAGAGAGGAGAGAGGAAAAAGAGATAGAAAGAGCTAGAGCAAAAAAGATACGAGAGAGAGACTTTTCAGACGGACACAAAGAGAGACAGACAGATATAGAGAGAGAGGTAAAAAGAAAGAAAGACATAGGAAGAGGGATATGGGGGTGGGGGGGGGGGGAGAGAAAGAAAGAAAGAAAGAATGAGAAAGAGAGAGACAGAGACGTAGACAGAGAGACAGGCACAGAGGGACAGAGAGAGCGAGACAGAAAGAGAGACTGCGATAGAGAGAAAGAGAGACAGAGAGTCAAACAGCAAGCTCAGTACAGTGCAATAGTTTCTGGCGTGCCACCTCTCAGGTACGTTACCAAATGGTCGGCACAAACCCCCCGTTGCCTGGACCATGCTAACGTTCGCGAGCGTTAGCGACCGATACAACAAAACTATGCGTTGCCTTGAAATCGTTTGCAACCGTTCTGTTACGGTCTGCCTAAGCAACGCGCCTCTGATGTGCCTAGCAGTGTTGTTTTGCCATTTTGAAGAAGACTGGTGTCAGCCTCGTCAGAAGCCGTAAAAGGCTTGATTTCGCGTCATTTTGTGTGGGCTATGTGGGTAAAAACCCTGTAGTTTGGTAATGGCTAGTGGTATTGCTTTTAAATTTGACATGAATATTGTTAATTACAATTGCAAAGGAGTGTGAAAATATCATGGCGTTTTGATGAGTTTTTTTGACATACTGGAACTTTTCAGAAAAGTTTGATTAAACTGTAATAACTCTTTTCAGTATATGTAGTTGCAAAAATTCAGCATTTTGCACACTTCAACACAAATGAATATTACAATTAAGGATCAATTTTGGTACAAAAGCAACAACGCGCTTGGGTGGTATGGAAATGTGAACGCGAAACAACAATTACGAAAAACAGGTCTTCCAACATCAAAACCCAGTCTAGCCCAGCAGACTAAACTGGCACGCTTTTTATCACTGTGAGTGACGTGCCAGTTCAGTCTGCTGCGCTGAACTTGGTTTTGATGTTGGAAGACCTGTTTTTCGTAATTGTTGTTTAGGTATGAACCCACCCTAGTGTACTATTGTTGTCTGATGAATTTGTTGAGATAAGCAGTCTTCTGTGCAAGGATGTTGGTTTTGCTTTGGCCATTAATTTATTTTTATGATGTTTTTTTATGTTTGTGCTTTAGTTTAAGATATTTTAGATTACTTTTTATGTTTTTTTAATTGAGTTGTCCATTGTGAGAAAAAGTCTATGCACATTTAGGACATGAAGAGAATGAATGTCTAACATACACAGTAAATGCTTTTTCTTCCGATACAGAACAAGAGGAAGTAGATCTAGCTCCTAACGAGGACAGTGAGCCTGCAGATAAGAAGGCAAAACAGAAACTGAGGAAAAAGGAGAGGAGAAAGAAAGTTGCACTTGCCAAGGCTACTGAACTTGTTTCAAGGTGAGTAAAACAGGGAGCGAGGAAGCAAGCAGAGGAGTTTCTTTGTGTGTTTGGGAACCCACTAACATTTTGAGAATTAGCAGCAAGACTTTACTGTTCCTTACTGATTGTAACTGCTAGGCTAAATATTTACTGTGCGTGTCATTGCTTGCAAATCGGCAAACCCTCTGTTTCCTGTGCACTTTGAAGTGCCCAATGATTCAAGTACTCCAATTTCAAAATGATACATGGATTAGGCCTAAAAAGAAGTAATGTGTTTCAGGTTCCCCGATCGACCCAATTTTTGCTCTTGACCTGGAACCTTTTTTTCTAAACCCTGAAGAAGAAAAAAATGTTGCAGACTTTACAAGGAAAGCTTTCACTAAAAACTCTTCTACGCTTCTACATCTAGGGGACAGCTTTAACAAACAAAATGTTTAAGTTTAACCTACCAACCCTAATTTTGTTTGGCTTGTCATCTGAAACAAACATTTTCTTTTTGTTGGCCTTAAATGAACAAAACAGACATTGTTGCTTTGCAGTTATTCAGTGTTATTTTTTACAGATTGGCAAAAGCATCATCAAAGAGCAAAAGAACAGAAAAGGAGAGTGGAATCACCAATACAACGCCTACATCTGTATCATCAAATTCGTTTCCAGAATCTCTTCCACAACATTCAGTTGTCTCAGAAACACCAGCAGGGTCCGAGCCTGCTGAAAAGATTACCATTCCTCAAAGGACTTTTTCGGCAAAGCAAACAGTATCTAAAGCTGGAAAGACATCGACAAGCTTGGGAAAGACAAAACCCTCGGATTCTGTGTTGGGCATACAAAGTTCTGGAGTGAAGAAGAAGAAAGGAAAACAGTTACTTAAGACAGTGTTGAATCAGCAGAAAAAGGCTACGCCAAGCGCTGCAGAATCTTTATCACAGTTTTTGAACAGTCTTCAGTAAATTTCATTGGAAAAGTCACTTTGGAGTTAGTGTCGTGCGTGTGTATGGAAATGAGTGTGTGTGGTTTTCACGCGTAGTGGAGACAAGTTGTGGTTTCATTAGATGTACATGTATATTGTTCAGTTAACCACAGACTACTGTTAATCACCCTCAATGAAGGCCTCTGGTATAAAGTGGTAATTTGTTTGAAGAAACAACACACACACATACACTCTCTCTCTCCCTCGGACAAACTGAGTATAATACAAAAGACATAAACAAAAATTGATTCCACAAATTTACTTAAAGAATCGTATTACTACAAAATCTTCATGACTTGTACATACGTGTGCTACTCTCATTATCACAATATGCTCATGTAAAATGGGAATGACTTGAAGTAATCCTGCTGTAAAACAAGAGTACTGATTGTTTTTCCAACTATAAAGGTGCAAACAAGAAATCTCGCTGCCAACATCTTAAATTAAGCTGGAAATATAGTCACCAGGAATACCTTCTCAATTTTTTTTAACACGTTCTATGGAGAATATATTGAAGATTTCCTTAGCAAAAATGGCTAGCATGCACACACTTTCTAAATGATGTTACAAACAAGACATCTAATCAATGTAGCTATGTAATAGGATACATAAGAAGAGTTGATGAGTTGCTAATCTACAGACAATAAAAAAAGTACACAACAGTTCATCCCTGTTTCAGGCTCATATTTTTGTTAAATACAAAGCTAGTCTAAACAATAAAATATCATTCACTCCTGCAAAAAAAAAAAGCAAAACTGAGTGATACTTCTAATGGTTAGGAATGATACATTCACACTAAATCAGATAAAGTGACTTCAGTCAGTGATGAGCATAATACTGTTTGGCCCATTAGTTTTAGCAGTGTGCAATTCAGAGATTTGATGTGGAAAGACCACAAGAATTTAATTAAAAAGCAGATAAGTCAACACTGATCAAACACACCTCACAACGTCCATGCCTAAATGGTACCACATGAAGAAACAATAGCAAGTTACAATGATCAAGTTTAATTTCAAACAAAACACCTGGACGGTACGTTGACAAGATACAAAATTAACTGAGTAACTGGACGGAAATATATCTAGTTAGTAATGAAAAAGGAATGTCTGCTAATAATCTGCAAAATCAATTAAAAAAACATTAAACAAATTAAATAAATATTTGACATTATCCTTTCCATGTATCACAAAACATAGGCAAGAAGCTTGGAATCAAAGTGCAAAGAAACATTACAATTAAATCAGCCACTTTTATTCGATAAATATTTCAATCGTAATAATCGTCAATAGACAAATCTTAAAACTTAAATAATGATTCGATATTATCAATTCTGGTAAAAAATAATCTAAATCATCATTCAAATTTAAAAAAAATCAACTCAGCAGCTTTACAACAGCCCACAACAACAGGAAGAACAAAGGTATTTGTTACCATAAGGCAGTGTGACAAAATGACAGACAATTTTTTTCCCCACTGCCTCACAAATGAATGAAAACTGATGGACTAAGAGACAGGAACATTACATCAATCAATCAATGTCAGCAGTCAATGTCACATGAAATAAGCTCAGGATCTGTATCAGGTTCAAGAATCAGCAGCTTGGAGTCATCTGTCATTTGAAGAAGGTGTGTGTATAGTTCAGAGCAACTCTTGCATGGAGTGATATTTAATCATCTCTTGTTCAAATGCAGACAACGGCAAAAAGCATAACATTATTTCAACATCAGCAGTAAAGTCATGTAAAAGAAACAGCACATTTGATTCACCAAACAGTCATGTCAAGAAAGTCTGCCTGTTCTGTGTTCTTTCAGTTATTAAGTGCAACTCTTGCTTGGACGGATACTAAATTAATCATATCTTGTTCAAACACAGCCAACAGCAAAAAAGCTGAGCATACTTTGAACATGCGAGTCAAACAAAAAATGTCATCTGATAAAGATTCTTCGTTTGTGCTCTCTCCTATCACATAAGATGGCAGTAACATTCATGAGCCATTCTGATACCTAATATGCAAACGTGAAATTGTCCAGAAAAAAAGCTATAATGAACTGAGATATGTAACCCTGCCAGTGAGGACTGACACTAATCACACTAGCAAAGAATCAGCAGTTGCACCACTTAAATAGGACCATCAGTAAAAATCAGGAACATAACGAGGCTAGGTTAGTACACTTTGGTGTGGCTAATTGTATGCAGACTACTACTGCGTTTTTCCAGTTGACCGGAGAGACCGCGCACCTTCTCTGACCAGTACTCGCTGCTCTGTTGAAGTTGCACCGACAGCTGCACAAATAGAGTCACACCATCAATGTCAATATTTCAGCAATTGACATATTAATATAACCTGATAACTTCCCTCCCACCCCCTCCCCCCTTCCTGGTTTGTCCATTTTTTTTAAACCACTTTTTTTAAACTCTCTTAACTGCTGTAAAACACAATTTTTGTTAACCTAACCATGTTACTACAGCGCTAAAAATGGACAAGTTAAGATAACACATCACTGCATTTTTGTGTGTTACCTTGCTTGTGGTTTATTTTCAAAGTGCCCACAATAATCTTAAGAGTGAAAGCCCTTGGTTATTTCTGTATTCTCAGAGTGCAGGCTCCAAGATATAAAACTGCACAGCATACACTATCAAAAATAAACACTTTGCACAATCTATGACCATATTTGCAGTTATTCTCGTCAATGTCTCAACATTCCCTCAGTTATGCAACACAAAAGTAATATTTCACACAAAAACATTAAGTGTTCACCAGATGCAAACAAACACACTAAGTGCAGATGGCAGTGTAACCAACACCAATCTGTTCCTGTAAAAAATCGGCAGTCACAGATACGGAGCAAGAAGATACATTTCCAAACCACCAAACAGGACACATGTATACAGATCTGTACTGTTCTTGAAAAGGAGTGAACAGTGCCATTTATAATATTGAAGCGAAAAATGTACTGTCATATTTTTCAACGAAGGATGTATCACTAAAATTAATACCAATGCTGCACAAACACAGAGAAGTGGGTTTGACAAGTGTCTTTTGTATAAAGGTAAGCTAAAATAGTTCCAAATGAAACAAACAAAGAAGAAGAGATAGAGAGATAGGAGAGGCACCAAAGTCTTGTACAACTTGACAACAAATGATGATGATGAAAAGGTCTGAAGAAGAAGAGAGCTGAACAAAGCTATCAACTGGCAAATTATTCATCTTTTCTTCAACCAAGAAAAAAGTTGATCCATTAGCACTTATGCCAAGCCAAAGCATATTTGTCTTTCTTTTTGTAAGGCATGAAATCCATGCAATAGTGAATTAGTGCAAAGAGAACACACAATACAGTAGTGTTAAGATGGCCCACTCAGTGCTGTAAGTAACTTTGGTTAGTATTGTTTTTACACTGGAAAAAATTGAGAGAAAAAAGCTGGCTAAAAGCCAAGAGCAGAGATTGTTACATAGCGCAACCCACCTAGGCTTTGCACAGCCACTTCAGTGCATCTGTGTGAACAAAAACATCACTCAACACTTGTGCACAGTGACAAAAGCCTTCCTGTTTCTCTACATACCTACTGCCTCCCACCCCACCCCACTTTTTGGATCTAGAAATGTTTAAAGCCAGCTTCAAAAAAAGCAAGCAATGTGGAAAACTCCCTTCTCAAAAGTGATCTGACTAAGCCTAAAACCTAAAATAATAACCTAATAACCACTGACATCAGTTCAAGGCCTGTGATTAAAATCTGTGTTTACAACAAACCTGATTTCCAAAAACCTGAAATAATAAACCTAACGTAACCTAGTACATGTATTGACAACTGCAATGACAAAAGCGCTATAAAGTCAAATGAAAAAAACCTGTTACTGTTCTACAAAAAAGGACTCATTCATGTGAGCCTGCAAAGGCAATATTCATGTTTTTCTTGTCTAGTTCATTTAAAAAAATTAAAAAAACGAAAGACTAAAATGCTCTGAATCAAAAATTGCAAAAACATGCACTCTTGAATCCAAAGGAAAGAAGCCACTTCTCAAAGTGTGAGATAAGACAGAAAAACAAAAGTACAAAATTAAGACTGTGATCAAAGACTGTTAATGATGAGATTAATTAGCACACCTCTCCCACGCGCTGAATCCAGTAGGACTTGTCTAGACTCTGTGGGTCGGCCACACCGGTGTCCTCCATGGCTTTGCTGAGAGCAGTTCTCGTCTGAAATACATACGAAAAAAGCTCAGCTCAGTGACCAATGTACAATTTGAAAGTCAAGATACCTGCACACTTGCAAGTACAGTCCTAAAGAAAAGCTTCAAAATAAAGTCTTTGAAAAACTTCTGTATGGGTAGGATGAAATACCTGTGGATTTTTCTTAGCCTATATATGTACCCCCTTAAAGTTAGCTAAAAACAAGAATTTCATCAAGAATGTGTTAACTTCCAACCATTCTCATTGTTTTCTTTCAGTCGTTCTCTTTTCTCATTGTTTCATGGTAATTATTGTATGTATCCACCATGTTTTGTCAGTTAAGAGGTTCCACACTAAAACTGAAGTCAGTATGAATCACTGCTGACACACAAACACACACTCCAGAACCCACCAGCCTCTCCGGGTCGCCATGGGCAGGGCTGGAGTCAGCACGGAGAGCGCGGGAGTCCAGCTCACTGCGGAGACTGGAGAGAGTCTGGTCTCGGGTCTGCAGCTGCATTTCCAGGTTCTGTCGCAGCGCCATCTCTCTCTCCAGCTCACTGCGCAGTCGTGAGTTGTCCTTCTGCACGCTGCTTAGCTGTTGAGCAAACACACAATATGTGGTTGATTGATCGCCCATGAAAACCAGCCACCTGGATGTGGCAACCCAACTTTTGTGTGATAACAAAACAAAAGCTTTATTCTGATAGGAAAAACTGTCAAATGTAAATCCAGAAATGTCCGGTATTTTTACATAAATCCAGTAAAATAACAAACATTTTTAGTTAACTTGAACACTGTGGTCCATTGTTGACAAAAGATAAAAGGAACGCAATATACGGTTCACTTTTAAAAAACGTTTTCTTCTGTGAAATGCTGCTACAGGGTGACCCAAAAAAAAGAGTACCCAAACAAAATTGAATAACTTTGTCAATTTTAACTTTTTTTTCTTTCTTTTTGAGGTGAGTCAAGCTAATCCACTGCATGGTTGGATGAAATAAAAGCTGTTCTCACAATGAACTATACTAATGATCAACGGACGTTTTGCATAGAGACCTATTTTCGCACAAAATCATACAGAGATGTGCAAGCACAGTTCCAGAGACACTTCGGTCAGCGCGATTTCTATCTTTGGGGGTTCCTGAAAGACAACATCTACAGGAACAAACCACAGACAATCACAGAACTCAAGAGAGCCATCACAACAACCATTTGCGGAATCTCGCAACAGGAGTGTGTGCGGGTGATTGATAACTTTGCGCGGCGAGTTCAAGTTTGCCTGCAGCGGCGTTTGGAGCATGTTCTGTAGAATAAGCATAACTTTCCTGAAAGACAAGCTAGAACGCTAAAATTGTCTGTGCAAATCATGCAGAGGCTACTTGTGTGTGTAAATAAATTTTATGAAGATTGCTTTATTTTTGTTCAATTTATGACGTTTTGTTTGGGTACTCTTTTTTTTGGGTCACCCTGTAAATGTCAGATACACCATTTTCTGAAGTTTTTAGAAGTCCTTGGTGTCACCTTTTCTCCACTGAGAGGAAGTTTGGGAATTCTGTCAAAATGCTGGCAAAGATTTTTGCACTTTAAAATAACTGTTGGCATTTTGTCCACTGCTGACTTAAACAACATTTGTGCAAGTGACGGATTGAGTTTGTTTTGACCTGTGAGTTGAGTTGCTGGATGCTCTCAATGTTGGACTTGAGGCGGTAGTGAAGGTCCTCAATGGTGGCCACCTTGGTTTTCTTGTCGTGGTCCTGTTCCACCCTGTCAACAAACGCCACATATTCAGTCACACACACAACACTTAATGCCTTCATGGGTGGGACTGAAAAATGACATGAATCCTGAAGAATCATCACCAAAAAAAGAAGAAAACAAGTCGCGTAAGGCGAAATTACAACATTTAGTCAAGCTGTCGAACTAACAGAATGAAACTGAACTCACTGCATTTTTACAGCAAGAGCGTATACTCGTAGCATCGTCAATCCACCGCTCGATGCAAAAGCAGTAAAATTGACAAGAAGAGCGGGGTAGTAGTTGCGCTGAGAAGGATAGCACGCTTTTCTTTATCTCTATTCTTTTTAACTTTCTGAGCGTGTTTTTAATCCAAACATATCACATCTATATGTTTTTGGAATCAGGAACCCACAAGGAATAAGATGAAATTGTTTTTAAATCGATTTCGGAAATTTTATTTTAATAATAAATTTTTTATTTTTTATTTTCAGAGCTTGTTTTTAATCCGAATATAACATATTCATATGTTTTTGGAATCAGAAAATGATGAAGAATAAGATGAAAGTAAATTTGGATCATTTTAAAAACAATATTTTTTGTTTACAATTTTCAGATTTTTAATGACCAAAGTCATCAATTAATTTTTAAGCCACCAAGCTGAAATGCAATACCGAAGTCCGGCCTTCGTTGATGATTGCTTGGCCAAAATTTCAATCAATTTGATTGAAAAATGAGGGTGTGACAGTGCCGCCTCAACATTTACAAAAAGCCGGATATGACGTCATCAAAGGTATTTATCGAAAAAAAGAAAAAAACGTCCGGGGATATCATTCCCAGGAACTCTCATGTCAAATTTCATAAAGATCGGTCCAGTAGTTTGGTCTGAATCGCTCTACACACACACACGCACAGACAGACAGACACACACACATACACCACGACCCTCGTCTCGATTCCCCCTTTACGTTAAAACATTTAGTCAAAACTTGACTAAATGTAAAAAGAGGCCATAATCGAATCCGGATTTCTAGCATATACCGGAAGAATCCCATCCATGTGCCTTTTATCATAAGAACAGTAATCACACAAAGTATACACGTAGTACCAAAACTAACCACCTACATTGTCGTACAAGACACATAATCATTCTGACTGCAATGCATTGATGACACAAGAGTTAAAAGCTGAATTGCCCATTAACTATGATGAACACATTAGCTGCAGTTAAAATATTGCCCAATAACTACAATGAACACATTAGCTGCAGTTAAAATATTGCCCAATAACTACAATGAACACATTAGCTGCAGTTAAAATATTGCCCAATAACTACAATGAACACATTAGCTGCAGTTAAAATATTGCCCAATGACTATGATGAACACATTAGCTGCAGTTAAAATATTGCCCAATGACTATGATGAACACATTAGCTGCAGTTAAAATATTGCCCAATAACTACAGTGAACACATTAGCCGCAGTTAAAATGTTATAACTACAATAGCATACTTACTTTATAAAATGCAGCAACTACCCTTACTTAAAATGCATACAGTAACAACACTTACTCATGTTCTTCCAAGCGACTCTTCAGCTGGTTCAGCAGAACTTGCTGGTGTGCTGAGTGACCCTGGAGAGCCTGGACAAAACAGAACAGACATCGTTCAGAAAACACACATCAAACCTGCTTGTTTCATATCTGAGTTTTTGAAGAACAAGTATGAACTTTCCCACACAAAATTCAAGGATGCACACGCGTTATGCAGCTCATGATTTACATCTCTGGGTGGGTACATGTACAACAGAGAAAAAGAGAGAGAGGGAGAGAGAGAGAGTGTGTGTGTGTGTGTGTGTGTGTGTGTGTGTGTGTGTGTGTGTGTGCGCGTGCATGTGCGTGCAAGTTTAGAGAAAACAAGAAAAGCAAATGCTTACACGACTTGCCTTCATTACCCCCGGCCATACAGACGGACACATATGAATACTAAGACTCACCCATTACTCAGGTGAGTCAAAAGTTTGAGAGAAGAGTCCTACCCTGAATTTGTCTCCCTCCATCTGTTTGTCCTCCATTTCCACCCTCAGCCTGTTGTTCTGCTTCTGCAGCTTTTGTACTTGATCCATCAGTAGTCTGAACACACATACACACCATTCATGAAATAAGAAATAGACAATGAGACATGCAAAGAAATAGCCACAGATGCATACACGCATGCATGCATGAAAACATACACACACATATGCACGCACGCTAGCATGCACACACGCTTGCACATACACACGCACGCTAGCATGCACACACGCTTGCACATGCACACACACGCACCCACACACACACACACTGTAAAGAACTGTAAAGAACAGACATGCATGAGGCACAATAATTCAAAATTTGGACAGTTAGTAAAAGGCAAAATTTTAAATCAAATGTAAGGCTTCTTTTTAAGCCTACTGTCTATATGATACTTACCGAGACAGTACTATTCTTGCACATTATCTATTATAGGCCGAAAAAATTGGACAAAACGCTGAGTGGGTACAATTATCTCCCATAACCATGCGCCACCGTGGATCCCAAGCACTGTCCGAGTGCTTCCCCCTTACAGGATGTAGGTGGCGCGTCCTCTTTCTTTATGAGCTGCAGACCCTCAAAAAGCCCATAACATATCAAGAGGGGAGGCGGGAGGGAAACTCTAATAGTACTGTCTCGGTAAGTATCATATAGACAGTAGGCTTAAAAAGAAGCCTTACAGTCAATATAACACTTACCTCGACAGTACTATTCTTGCACAGAATACCAGAGTGGTGTGAGGGTGATATGTAGAGTATTAAACTCCTTAATCAAAATCACTTAAATCCAAGGATTAAGATACCCAGGCAATTTTCGAACAGTACTACCGTAAAAGAAAATATACCCAAGAAACATACCTTAGACTGACGTGACCATGCTGGCAACCACTGCTGTGTGGTGAACTCAATGTCAAAGTCCAGGCCACTCAAAGCTTGAATACCACTGAGTCTACGGCAAGTGGCTAAAGCGATGAGGAACAATTAGTCTTAAAAATCAGCAACTTGATACTGATGCCTGCCAGGGGTTCAAACTCATTGCTACGCAGGAGTTTGAGGACCAGAAAGACATCCCCCTTGGGAAATGAAACCCGAGGTTTAGACACCGCTGCATTGCTAATACCCGAAAGGACATTAGCGATGAGGGAGGACCTGATCAAGTGTTCAGATCTGCGACCAGTAGCGGCCGCAATCGTGGAAGCGATGGCAGATCTGTATCCAAGAAGAGTCTTAGAAGAAAGACTCTTCTTTTGATACACTTCCACCAGGAAGTTGGCCAAGTCCTGTGTTGAGGGATAAAGCGGCTTTATCCCCTTGGACAAGGCGAAGGTGGCCCAAGCTCTCCAGCGTAAGTCGTAGAGCTGATTAGTTGATCGCCTCTTAGCGTTCAAGGAAAACTCTACTGAACTCTTGTGCAATCCTAGTGCAAGCAGTTTGGAGCGCACAAGAGCCATGCGGTCAAGCACAGACTCTCTGGACGTGGATGAGGGAGGCATGATCGAGGCTGGAGCAGACCTCCCCCGTCCAGATCCAGAGGTAGAGGGTCTACGTGGGTGAGACCGCGAAGATCTGGAAACCACGGAGCTGTTGGCCAGTAAGGCGCGACCAAAATCAGTCTTGGTCGTTCCTGCAGATATTTTGCCAGCACCCTCGGAATCAGAGATGTCGGGGGATAGGCGTAAGCATCGAGGAGCCTCCACAAGAGAGTGAATGCGTCCAAGTGGAACGCATTCATGTCTCGAAAGGGGCTGACGTACCTGGGAAGCCGAGCGCTGAATCGAGTTGCGAACCGATCGATCAGAGGACGGTCCCACCTTGCCCACAGACGCTGTAGAACGTTGTGAGCGATGGTCCATTCTGTGGAGAGAACCTGATCGCCCCGACTGAGAATGTCGGCCAGGGCGTTCATTTTCCCCGGAACGAACTGGACTGACATCCGGACCTGATTGGTCTGGCACCAGAGCAGAATCTCCTCCGCCAACAGGGAGAGGGACCGAGAATTGGTGCCCCCCTGGTGGCGAAGGTAAGCTAAGCATGTGGTGTTGTTGTCCCCGTTGAAAATCAGAGGGGCCAAGGACAGGCCGAATGGGAGGGCCCGAAACTCGAACACTGTGCCCTCCCAAACGAACCGGAGCAGATGTCGGTACCCCGGGGCCACCAGGATGTGGAAGTAAGCATCCTGGAGGTCCCAGACATGGCCCAAACGTTTGGCCGGATGACCAACCGGACCGACGAAGGGGTTTCCATCTTGAACTTGCACCTGTGAAGGTACAAGTTCAAGGTGGAGAGGTCCAACACCGGCCTGAACCGGCCGTCCTTTTTGGGGACGGTGAACAGGCGGGAGCAGAACCCCCGAGAAGGCTGAGAAAGGGGGTAGACCGCCTTCTTCTCGACCAACGAGTTCACCTCGTCCTGAAGAGCCTGCCATCTGGCAGGGTCTCGAGGAGGGGGGAACGTCCAGGGTAGAGCGGACAATGGAGGTTGTGACGACAGCGGTAGAGAAAACCCCGACCACACCACCCTCAAGAAAAACTGGTTGGAGACCAGTCTGCCCCACATGCCGCGGGCCCGAAAAAGGGAACCGACGGACGAAAGAGGGGCAACTTGAGGGGGCGTCAACGTAGGGCCGGGACTCACTGAAAATTCTGCTGGCGGGCAGGCGCAGGCTTGCGACCACCCCCCCTGGTGGTGCTGCTTCCCCTTACCTGTCTGAGCACCCTTCTTCTTGCTTGGGAACGCAACAGGCGCCAAAGAGGAGGAAGAAGGAGGCAGTGAAACTGGCTTCTTCTTCTTCTTCTGAGGCTGGGAGCTGGAGGTGACTGTAGCACTTCTCTTACTCCCCGCCGCCGTCGCCGAAGCAGCGAGGCCAACCATCAGAGAATCAGTGTTCCTCTGGCGTGTGGACTCCACCACAGAACGAACAGTGTCCGGATGAAAGAGGGAAGAAGGCTGAGGAAACGTGTTCCTCAGACTCTTCCTCATATCCGGAGGCACTATAGAAGTAGGCAGAAAATGATCACGGAACAGGGCCAATAAAGTGGACCCGTGTTCCAATGGCCAATTCTGCCGCAGACGTCACGCACGATCGCACGGCATGCAAAGCCCGATCCACTCGAACCGTGTCAAGGACCCGAGTGGAATCGGACTCTGCCCGATCGGGAGGGTTCAACAGTGTGGACAGCGTGCTCATCCATGTCGAGGCCTGTGATTGGGCCTCGACTGTGGAAGAAACGGTGGCCTCAAGATTGTGGAACGAAGCAGAGCTCAGTTCCACCTTCTTGACCGAAGGCACCTCCCCAACGAACACATCACCGTCAGCCCCACCCTAAACACTCGAAGTCTGGAAAGGGAGAGTTCGAGAGTCAAAGGGAAAAGGGAGGGACGAAACAGATTGGACACGAGGAAACAGTGGAGGTGCGCCTCCCAAAGGAAAGCATGGCACTGAACCCGCGTCCTCCCGAGGAACATAGGTCGCGTTTGCACGTGAATCTGTACTCCTCAGGCGATGTGCTGCCGCTTCCACCGTGGCACTAAGACTAGGGTGGAACGCGAATTGCCGGCGGACGGATCGTTCATAAAACGAGCCGCCGGCAGACGCGGCGTGAGCCTCCCACGCCCGGGACGAAGCGGACTCAAAGGACGAGAGGGCGTCTCAGGGAAGGACGTCCTGAAACTGTTCAAACGTCCTTCTAGCTGTGCGAGGACGAGCCTCCTGCCTCTCGTCCTCAGACCCCGGGTCCAGGTCCTGTGTGTCAACACTAGACGACAGACGCTTAAGAGAGGCATCCGTGACGTCAAGACGCCGCGTGATGTCTGTCATGTACTGTTGGAAAGTACGAAGCATAGCTTCGGAAGTTCCATCAGAAACCGGCAAGGGTAGAGGATCAGTGTTAACCTCAGGGCGACCCTGATCCTCCTCCCTATCGTCCTCCGACTCACTCTCCTCTTCACTTCCCGACAACTCCTCAAAAGCAGGAGTGTAGGGAGCTTGAGGGGGAAGAGCCGAAAGCGATGAAGCAGGCTGTGAAGAAACGCCCACAGAAGCAAGAGGCCGCGAAGACCCCTGCCCCAAAGACGAAACGTCTCCAGCAGCCGAAGGGGGAGAAAAACAACAACCCTGCGACTGTTGGGTCAGCCCAGCCAACGAACCCCCGCCATTTATAGACTGAACAGGAACCCATCGGGTCTGATCAGAAAAGAAATGGTCCGGTCCGGTCGGGGGTGCCGATCCGGTCCGGTAGGGTGGTCCGGTGTTCCGGTCCGGTGCCGGACCATCCGGAGGTCCCGTTCGGCACCGAACCATCGTACCCACAGAAGTGTTCGGGTGGTTAGGTCCGGACGTGGACATACCGTACCATACGGACCCGTGGTCCGGTATGGTCCGGTTCGGTGCCAGACCATCCAGACCAACAGAGGTGGTCGGGTGGTCCGGCACCGGGCCATCCGGACCCGTAGGTCCGGACCCGTAGGTCCGGACCCGTAGGTCCGGTACCATCCGGAGGTCCTGTTCGACATCGAACCATCCGTACGCACAGAAGTGTTCGGGTGGCTCGGTCCGGGCGTGGACGTACCGTACCATCCGGACCCGTAGGTCCGGTTCGGTGCCAGACCATCCGGACCAACAGAGGTGGTCGGGTGGTCCGGACCGGTCCGGTAGGGTGGTCCGGTGTTCCGGTCCGGTGTTCCGGTCCGGTCCCGTACCATCCGGAGGTCCCGTTCGGCACCGAACCATCCGTACCCACAGAAGTGTTCGGGTGGTTCGGTCCGGACGTGGACACACCGCACCATCCGGACCCGTAAGTCCGGTGGTCCGGTGCCAGACCATCCGGACCAACAGAGGTGGTCGGGTGGTCCGGTCCGGACCGGACCACCGGTCCAGTACCGGACCATCCGGACCCGTAGGTCCGGTCCGGTCCCGTACCATCCGGAGGTCCCGTTCGGCACCGAACCACCCGTACCCACAGAAGTGTTCGGGTGGCTCGGTCCGGACGTGGACATACCGTACCATCCGGACCCGTAGGTCCGGTTCGGTGCCAGACCATCCGGACCAACAGAGGTGGTCGGGTGGTCCGGACCGATCCGATAGGGTGGTCCGGTGTTCCGGTCCTGTGGTCCGGTCCCGTACCATCCGGAGGTCCCGTACGGCACCGAACCATCCGTACCCACAGAAGTGTTCGGGTGGTTCGGTCCGGACGTGGACCTACCGTACCATCCGGACCCGTAGGTCCGGTGGTCCGGTATGGTCCGGTTCGGTGACAGACCATCCGGACCAACAGAGGTGGTCGGGTGGTCCGGTTCGGACCGGACCACTGGTCCGGTACCGGACCATCCGAACCCGTAGGTTCGGTCCGGTCCCGTAGCATCCGGAGGTCCCGTTCGGTACCGAACCATCCGTACCCACAGAAGTGTTCGGGTGGCTCGGTCGGACGTGGACATACCGTACCATCCGGACCCGTAGGTCCGGCATGGTCCGGTTCGGTGCCAGACCACCCGGACCAACAGAGGTGGTCGAGTGGTCCGGCCCCGACCGGACCACTGGTCCGGTACCGTACCATCCGGACCCGTAGGTCCGGTGGTCCGGTGTGTTCCGGTTCGGTGCCAGACCACCCAGACCAACAGAGGTGGTCGGGTGGTCCGGTCCCGACCGAACCACTGGTCCCGTACCGTACCATCCGGACCCGTAGGTCCGGGGGTCCGGCAAGGGCCAGAGGTACTGTCCCGCACCGGACCCTAAGGTCCGGTACGGTCCCGTACCATGGGTCCCGTCCGGACCAAACCCGGAGGTCAAGTCCAGTCGGGACCCGTGGGTCCGGTTCGATCCCGACCCGTAAGCCTGGAACGTTCCGGACCCTTGGTCCGGACCATCCGTCACCCGAACACCAGACGCTAAGGAATGGCGTGGGGTCAAGACGGTCCGGTCGGAGGTGTCGGTCTGAGCAACAGAAACAATGTTCCCGTCGCCCTGACCATTCGACAGAAGTACCACGTTCTGTCGAACACCTCCACGTCCAGTAACTAGTCGGCCGGAGCGTCTTAACAAGAGGGACAGCCACCAGTCACACGGACGTCAGAGGGAACCGTAGTAGCAGTGGTCGTAGGCACGAAGCCTGAAACCCCTGCCCCCACAGGACCGCCCTGAACGGGGTCAATTCGCATCCCAACCCCAGCGGGGAGGGAATTCAGAGACCCCGTCATCTCCTCCGATCTCCCCCCCCAGGAGGCCGAAACTACTGTCGAAACAGCAGCAGACGACCCAGCGAGGGAGTTCAGAGGAGGACCCGTGTCCCTCCTGGCTTCCACAGCGGTGGAAACCGAGGAGGGCACAGGAGAGGCACCGGAAAAAGGAAGATTTTAATGCCAACTGCACCCGGTGTTCCCAGGCGGTCACCCATCCAAGTACTAACCGGGCCCGACGTTGCTTAACTTCGGTGGTCGGACGAGAACCGGTGTTTACAACGTGGTATGGCCGTTGGCTGTCAAAACCTGAGTCTCTCCAGTAGCCCCTAGATCGGATTCACCAACCCCCAAAGAGGGTTGGGAATCGACCTGCCCCCGGATTCGAGCCAGGGAGGAGAAGGAAACCTTCCCCCCAGGCTTGAAACCGGGAGGAGCTGAAGCCTGAGACTGAGGGCCGGACAACGGCGTCGAAGGGGGGGAAGCCTGTTCCACTGAAGGAGAAGGAGAAAGAAGCTTTTTCTTTCTCCTCGACCTTCCCCGAACCTTCGACGGCGCAGCCCCGCCCGAAGTCCCAGGCTCAAGCCCAGCCTGTTTGAGCAAGCTCGCATTGAGCTTGCTCAAACAGGCTTTCTCCGCCCTCCCTCGCCGCAAACGCAAAGCGTTTGGGGAGGGAGAGTCGGAGCGCCGAAAGATCCCCTTCTCCGTGCGTAAAACATGACGCTGGGCGCCCGGAGAAGGGTTGCCCCCGGCAGACTCTGGTTCCGTAGAACCAGAGCCCAAAACAGGACGAGACATCCTACCTCGCCCTGTACGTACCCTTAAAGACCGAGAATTAACAAAATTCAAAGAAAATTTAGGTCAATACTCAAGTGAATGCGGCGAAACGAGAAGCAGACGACCGGTCACCACGAAGTAGGACGGGAGGCACGCCGAGTCCGCCACACAAAAACGGAGGCACAAGTTGAAGGAAACACAACGTAGCCTCAAGCCAGAAGTGGAATAACACACAATAATCCAACAGGTGATAGTCCACACAGAAAAGAAGCCTCTTAGTCCAAAATAATCCGGGAGCGTAGCAGAAACACAGCCGGTCTGACACGCGCGAAAAAAGAAAGAGGACGCGCCACCTACATCCTGTAAGGGGGAAGCACTCGGACAGTGCCTGGGATCCACGGTGGCGCATGGTTATGGGAGATAATTGTACCCACTCAGCGTTTTGTCCAATTTTTTCGGCCTATAATAGATAATGTGCAAGAATAGTACTGTCGAGGTAAGTGTTATATTGACTGCTTATACCCTGAACAGCACAATAAAAACATGATAAACTTCATTGAACCAGCCTTTGGGTAAAGCACCTTAAAAACACCACATCTAACATTAAGCCGGTAAAAGGAAGGTTGTATGCAGCTGGAAATATGTTCTGTGTGAGAAAATTAAAACAGAGCGGTTCTCAATCAAAGAAAGAAAAGCTCACAAGAACAACGGAACAGAACTCACTCTTTTTCACTGGTGAGACCCATTATAGCCTTGCTTTGTTCCCTGAAAAGAAAACATCTTTGAATCTTTCATCAATCGTTGCTTGCACAAACATGCTACATCAGATAACAACTTTTTCCTTACAATTTACAACACGAAAAAAATTATAATCAAACATTAGCAAACAAAGACACTTGGTCTCTGCATGTCTAACTGATATTGATGTCAAATAACCAAAGGGAAGTAATCGCTCTTTATGCGTACGACATGTGTAATAGAGTAAGCGAGAGTTGTGCAGAACCTTTTCTTTTGGCACCCGAGAGAATAACAAGCATTGAAATGAACAAGCGACTTTCATCCTCTGATATATAACTGATATTGAATAAACAAAAACTAAGTACACAGGTTAAAGATTAAAAGAAATTAAAATTTAAAAATAATCATTTTTTCTTATTTCCCTCTTTTCACTGCTTTTATAAAAAAAAACATAAAAAAACCTGAGCTCCAACATTCCATGTAATTAACTACACCTGTGAATAAAAAATGTGAAGAAAATGTGCTTACCTGATCTTGTTTCCAAGTTTCTCATTGGCCATCCTGTAAATACAACAATAGAATAACAGTTAACAAACTGTGAAACAAAAACACTGATAGCAAAATGTTCATGCATGTACAGTACGTTGTATTAACTGCACATACATTTTGAATCAAACCAGTGATGGCGCTAGTATTTTTTCAAACCGGTACGCAAACTTTTATGATGCAAACAGTCCAGAAAAAAAACCGGTAGGCAGGTCATTGGAACCAGTAAGAGTCCAACTCAGAGTACTGGTTTTATTGTTTTACCAGCGAAAAAAACCCGGTAGTTCTAAAAATCAACCGGTATTGCGGTATTTTCTCGTTTCAACTGGTAAAATACCAGTAATTACCGGTTAACGCCAATACTGATCAAACATTCTAAAATGCATTCTGTCATCATACACAAATGTGAAAACAGACGAAAACATGTAAACTGGATGAAAACAAAAAGGAAGTCAAATGTAGATACAAACTTGCATCATGCAGAATGTAGAAACTAACTTTTGTTCAGAACCAAACGTTACCTGCTGACTACAGCTTCTTTTTCCTTCCTAAAGATGAAATAAAGAGGAAGATTTAAATAATTAAGCCTTTGCAGAAACTCTCAAAAAAAGACACTCCAATATATATTTTTAAGCTATTTTTGCTACTGCAGTACACACAGCTATCACAAAAGTGGTCCGTCAAATCTGCAAAATCTCACACAGTAACAGAGCGGGAGAAACCCACACAATAACTTACATTCTCACACAGCGCCAGTCCCAATAATCATTGTCGAACAACATTGCTAATGATGACAGTGAATCCACAGAATTCAAAACACTGCAAACTAATTCTCCTGCACTCTCAAACCATCAGAGTAGTCACAGCCAAGACAATGAATGCTAAGGTGTATCCACCAACAGCTGTGAGCTCAGCAAAGGCGCAAGTTATGAAAGTTTGCTGCTGACTGATCCCTTGTACAAGTCTGACCTAAGACCCCACACATTTACAACGCCCAGGTTATTACGCCACAAAGTTAGCATTGTGCTATTAGCACGGATTAAGCTAAGGTCGCAAGGTGTTAAAGACCAGATTCACTGAACCATGGCAGCAGGTCATTGTCCCTTAGAGAAAAAAAATCACATCTTTATCCCTAAAGTTGGGTATGCCTGTGTAGATACACCAAAATGCAGCTAAATGTTTATTCAGAAGCAAAACATTGACATTAAGATTTACATATTTATTTATTTTTATTTAGACTTTCTTTTCAAAAAAAGAAAAGCTACATCAGACTCAGGATGTACGTCTCCATTCAGTTATTCACTTTTTACTGGCCAAAATGATTGTTCTACCAAGGCAATGGGTCCATGCAGACCACTTTGTAAGCCCAAGCAAAATGCTGCCATCCACAGTCTGCTTCTCCTGGGGCCTTCTGAGGCCTCCCTCTGAAATGTCCACAGAAACAAACGCATTCTCTCATCAAATTTCACAAATCACTTACTTTTGTTCCTGCACCCAAGTGTTGACGTTCTGTACGACCAGCTCACTCTCGCGGTGCAGACGGTCACCGTTGGCTCGTGACTCTTCCAGCGCTATTCTCAGTCCCTGGATCTCTTCGTTGGCGCTGCGGTAGTTCTGTCGCAGCATCTCCAGCTCATTGCGCAGCTTGATGGACTGAAATCATGAATAAATCAATCAACGTGTCAATAAGAATGGTAGTGAAACTGAGATCATTCAATTCAGAAACAGCTGAATGCAGGGGAACTTTTCTTTTTAGATTTGTAATTAATGTCTGCAAATTTACCTTGTACACACATGTACACACTTGATCATCCAACTTAAGTTATCATTAGTGGCAATAATCAAATTCACAAATAAAGCTCTCGCGTGTGAATGAACAATTTCTAACTTGACAAAACAACCGGAAGTTTTGTGTCAGTTTAGTTTTGCTATCGAAGCAGAGTTGCATGGTCATACTTTACACCATACAGAAAATGAAACAGACCAAAGAACTCCTTGTGAGTAAATCAGTAAATTCTTTAACTTACTGAATACCTATGTACCATATAACCAGATTGAGCTCAACACGACAATGCAGCAACTTAGCAACTTACATCCTCAACACTGATTTTGATTTTCTCCTGCAGGGAAGACAACTCCACCTTGATGACCACCAGTTCTTCTTCCTTGGCGCCCAGTTCTGCCAGCGCCTGTTTTTGTTTCTCCTGGCTGGTCACCAGGTCCACTTGCAGGCTGGTGTAGCGCTCCTCAAAGTGTTGTAGCTAAGACACACACACACACAATCAATCAATCAATCAATGAGTCTTATATCGCGCATATTCCGTGGGTACAGTTCTAGGCGCTCTGCAGTGATGCCGTGTGAGATGAAATTTTATACGGCCAGTAGATTGCAGCCATTTCGGCGCATATTTACCTTTCGCAGCCTATTATTCCAAGTCACACGGGTATAGGTAGACAATTATTAACTGTGCCTAAGCAATTTTGCCAGAAAAGACCCTTTTGTCAATCGTGGGATCTTTAACGTGCACACCCAATGTAGTGTACACGGGGGGAGGTTCGGACACCGAAGAGAGTCTGCACACAAAGTTGACTCTGTGAAATAAATTTCCGCCGAACCTGGGATCGAACTCACGCTGACAGCGGCCAACTGAATACAAATCCAGCGCGCTACCAACTGAGCTATATCCCCCACTGTGTTGTAGCTAAGACACACACATACACGGTTATAAAAGACGTTTTGTTTTCACCTGGCTGCATACTAGGTCTTCTTGGTGCAATGTTCTTCACAGCTATGCTGCTTACCCATATGTACTTACAATGCAGTATTTTTGTAATGATATTTCCGTTTCTCCTTGCCACACACAAGGTCCTCTTACACAACATAATACTTACACACATTATCTGACTCAGGTTTTTCTCACTCACTTCATCATCAGTGGCCTGGTTGAGTTCCTGCATCCTCTTGAGTTCTACCTGCAGCTTGCGCACCTTATCCTCGTACACCTGGATCTGAAACACCACATACACAACGGTATCATCATAACATTCTGCATACACAAGAACATGCTGCCACACCATCTGGTTACTGCATACATCAACACATGATCATCTTGTCTACATATGTGTATGAGGGGTTCGAAAACTCTGCACGTTTTCCAGAGCCACCAATATCATTGGATGATTGTTACTCTTCCTCTGTTCAGACCATTTTCATTTTCATGGCACCTGGCCTGCTTATTCCACCTTCTGACAAAGCCACAAAATACATGTCTATCTCAAATGGCACTAATTGCTGCTGTAAGCACGTAAAGTTTGTCTCTAGAATAGCTTTCCAGATCTATCAGTTTGCTCCATAAAATCTGTAACACTGTCCATAACCATCTGCCGAGCACAAACAGAAAATCACCTCATCCTGTTTAGAAGCATTTTGTTGATACCTGCAGGCCAGTTCTGTTGTCTGGGCAGTTTCTGTCTTATTAAGATCTGTGCCCTCCCTTATCCCATTCTAACCCCAGCCATACCCTACTGTTGTTTAACTATAAAACCCTACCTCGCCCGTCATGGAGGCATTTTGTTGCTGTATGCGGGCAAGTTCAGTCTTGTGGTCAGCTTCTGTCTTACCTTGACCTATTCAATCACCCAGACAGCCCCTCGTCCCCCCCCCCCCTCCCTCCCCCCCCCTCCCTCCCAGTCACACTCAGACCCACCTCATCCCTCATGGAAGCGTTTTGTTGCTGCATGCGTGCGAGCTCTGTCTTGTGTGCGGCCAGCTGTCTGGACCTGTCACCAAGCTGCTCCATGCTCTCCTTGTGGTTGCCCTGCACGGTGGTCAGCTGTACGCGCAGCTCGTGGGTGATGTTCTCACTCTCCATCAGCTGGGAGACAAGAACAGCAAATGTGTATATGGCTCACCATTCGTCATATATTACCAAAGTAACAATAACAATAACAACACTTTATTGTCCATTAGAATATTCTAATTCAAATTCAATAGAATATTCTGTTTTCTCTAAAGATTTTGCACAAAATATGGTACTACACAAGTCGCTGGAGAACTCACATCAGACTGAGTCTTCCTGAACTGTTCCTGCACCCTCTCCTGGTCGGCCTGCATGTGGGACATGTTGTCCTCATACCTGCCCATCTGTAACACGACACACAGGGTTACACCTTATCCTTCTGTTTGACATGCTGGCTTATTCTTCTCTGTTTACATGCTGGCTTTTAACATACCGTTCAGCTGCTGCTTTAATACATTTCTGATGGCCAAGATCACCATGATGGCTTATCTACAGAAACTTGCTTCAAAAGCAAAGCGTATGTTCACATAGATCCAGGCACCCACGTAAGCCGAAGCACGCACAGATCATCTAACAGACACACTAATGTATACCCTCGCTGTTCTATGCATACAGTTCGGCAAATACACACACACACACACACACACACACTTTTTCACTCATGTACACACCCATCCAACCCACACCCCCTGCAGCCTGTAAACACTCTCCCCAAACACACACCTCCTGTGACAGCTGCTTGATCTGCTTCTTGTTGCTGTCCAGGTCCAGCAGAGCGGACCTCAGTTGTCCTTCTTTCTCAGAAAGCTCCTCCTTCAGGCTGCGGATGTTCTGCATCAGCTCTTCGCTCTCTGCACGCTGCCTCACCATGGATTCGTCTCGACTTTTCACCTATAGATACAAAACAATGTATATCAAAATACCTTACAGAGGATTAATCTCAACCATTCCAATGTAAAAACAACAAACAAACTGTTATTTAAAAACTTCCCCACAATACATTCATACTGACTCTTCGCCTGTACACAGAAAACAAAATCATTGTTTAGAAAATTACTTCAGAGTGTGGCAGAAAGAACAACCTTACAAGTACGTTACTAAACAACACCTGCAAATGCCACACTAACATGACAAAGAGTTTTATAGTATTATAATGCCTTTTTAGAGCACACTATTTTTATATTATCAATGAAAGTGTTTAAAAACAAATGACAGACAAAAGGATCACAGGCTGCATAGACACAACAGCAAGAAACATCATGAGCGCAGGCACACAGTGTTGTACTATCTAACTCGGTTATAAGTTATAACGACCACACAACGGGCCAACCAAAAGAGCTCATTACAGAGCGGTCCTTTTGAATAGGTGGATTATACAGAAACACAAGTCATAAGAATCGTAATGAAAACATGCAGTCAATTTGTTGGTCTAGAAGACTTGGACGGTGGATTCTGTTAGTCAGTGACGTAAGTCAGCGTATGTAAAAATGTCAGGGATCCTTTGGGAAGGCCGTTAATATGAGTTATTTCTAATATGCTGACTGTTAGCAAATGATAACAGACATGTCGAGAAAAAAGATATCAAGCATGAGCCTTTTAGGCGAATGCTGATAATGTTTGTGAGACATGTCTGTTATCATTTGCTAACAGTCAGCATATTAGAAATAACGGTTTTATTACCGTTTAATTCGACCAAAAGAAATTTCGAAGCGACCCCGCGAATTAGACAGAACAGCCGCAATGGGAACTGGAGCGCTCCTACCTGATTATGCCTGTCAGTCAAAGAATTCTCGTGACCTGGGTCAGCCAATCAGAGTAACACACACCTTACGTGATGAATATTCACAAGTCAAATGCGTTTCGGACACACAACAAACCAAGTTGAACATGCGTTTCGGTTGCTTCGCTTTTTCTTGTTGAACAGAGAGCGACAGATTTAGAACCGACTCCAGACGGATGGGAAATGACGTAAAGATACATTTGACGTAAAGCGAGTGACCCAATTTCACTTGATTTTCCGAACTTTGATAATTTAGATTTCAAGTGAGCGAGTCGGCATTGCACACTCAGAGGATGGGCGGTGCCTCACTGTTCCTAAAAGCACCCACCGACAAAACTTGCTTTTCGGTATTTTTTAGATAAAGAGAGTATTATCTGACAGCATTTGAAGTGTCATTCTTTAGAATAAATCACACTGATATTGCTGATTTAACTTTTTACTTTGTCTTGTTCATTTTCAGCTTGATAAACAAAAAGGGTCCCTGCCTGAACGTTATAACATTTAGAGGGTCACCTAGAATCCGTTCTGATTGGTCAAAAAGCCATATGGGGCACTGAATTGGTAATAAGGGCAGATGGTTGTTGTCAAGGGGTGGTTGCAAAGGCAGGTTCCACTGTAATAGCACATGTACTTCATCACCTTTCAAACATGAACTTTTAGTTATAAGTTCAACTGCCTCTCACCTTGTCTGAGAACTCCCTGAGCTGTCGCTGGTAGGATGTTACGTCCTCTTCCAGAGCGATGCAAGCCTTCTTGCTGCCCTGGAGCTGCTTGGCGGTGTCCTGGTGACGCGCTCTCTCTCCGCGCAGCTCTGTCTGCAGCTGGCCCAGGATGTGGTCTTGTTGCTCCACCTGGTGGCAAGAGTAAACAACTTGTTACTCTTACGGTTATGTGCCTTTTTTTGTTGATACAGTGGTTCCTGCGATGACAGGGCAACCTTGGGACCAGTCCAAAAATGTCCCTACACTGTCCTTTTCATGACAGGAATATTCTTGTCAAGCTTAAGGACAAAAAGACAACAGAAAGTGTCCTTCATTTGAAGATGTAATCTCACCCGAGGGACCTCGTGTAAGTAGAGTGGAACATCCCACATGATAAAACCTGAACCCTTTTGAGACCCTCGTTTTTCAGATTTTTGTGTTGGTTACATTTGTGAATGCTTGCCCCATTTTCAGATTTTTGTGTTGGTTACATTTGTGAATGCTTGCCCCATTTTCAGATTTTTGTGTTGGTTACATTTGTGAATGCTTGCCCCATTTTCAGATTTTTGTGTTGGTTACATTTGTGAATGCTTGCCCCATTTTCAAATTTTTGTGTTGGTTACATTTGTGAATGCTTGCCCCATTTTCAGACCCCATCTTTTCAGACCCAATTTTCTTGGCTTTTCTTTTTAAGTTTCAAAAGGGGTACCACTGTATGGGTGAAGTTAGGGTCATGAGTGTTGGCAGTTCCACTCTGTAGAAAACAGTAGTTTTGACGGGGAAGTAGGGGTACAGGAATGGAGAAGGCTACCGCTGTTCTAAGGTATTGATAGTTACCACAAAATGAAGCTTTCAAATTTTGTGAATGCCTAGCCTTTGTCCTATACTAAATCGGTTGACTGAGTTACGTTTATCAAGTCTTGAGTGTATTAAACTTCTTCAGATACTGCTTTAAGTTCATGAACCCAGCAAAAAAAAAAGACAACAGAAAAATGATCGGAAACAAAATCTATAATAAGCAACAAATCAATGAAGAAAATAACTGCCAACAAACAACATAACAAATTCACATGCAAATATGAAAGTCATTCACTCAAACTATGGAAGTATTAATACACAAACTGGAGGTGTCAAGGAACAGCAACTCACTGAGATCATTTTTGATATCTGCAAATAATTATTCCAAATTGATTCTGAGAAATGCTTTCAATAGTTAAGTACATCACTTTAAACACGTTTAGAAGAAAGCATATTCAGCACAATCCTAATAAATCAAAAAGCTACTTGAAACATTACTCCTCAACATATAGAACTCACATATTTTCTTTAAACTTACAACAGCGTTCATTGATCAAACTACGACCTAAAAAGATTAAATTCAGCTCTTTCTTCATCCCACTCCTTCCTCTAATACTGAGTTTTCTTTCTCCCCATTCCAGGACAAAGAAAAATATGCACATTAGCGAGAACTATGCATATAAGCCAACTGGTCTGACAGTATTTCTACCTGCTCTCTGCAGTCCTTCAATGCAGCATATCTGAACATGGCTAAAAATGCAAGGACTAAACAGATGTAGGCAACAACAGGTAGACATGACAACCAACCTGTTCAGAGAGCATCTTCTCCTGTTCCCTGGAGGCCTCCAGTTCCACGTGCAGTTTCTGGGCCTGCTGTTTGTAGGCCTGGCCCTCCTGCACAGCGGCATGGAACTCGTCCTTGGTGCTGATAAGGTCGCGCCTCGTCTTCTCCAGCACCTGCTTCTGATCCACCAGCTCCTCCTCGTAGCTCGTGGCCCGCTCCCGCATCGTCTTCAGCTCAGCCTGGGGGGAGGAGGAATACACAGGCAGGTTAAGATGACAGTAGACTTAAGTTCTGCTTGTGGTGTGGGCTTCTGTTTCATGGTAGTGCATGGTTGAGGTGGAATTATGAAATTTGGACTCATGAGGAGAGAAAACTCTAGCGTTAACAAAACATTTTCTTCTGCATTTGTTCTTCACCGCATTGTTGTGTCTCCGCCTGATGGTATTGTGAGACAGATCAACACATTTCATGACATACACACACACACACACACACACACACACAAAAAACCTCTGTCACGTGACCAAGTCAGAATAGCACGTACCGTTGTGTGGGAGCGACAGACCTCCGGAACTTGTTTATTTTTGGGACAGTTATATGTTTGTTTGTTTGTTTGTTTGCTTAACGCCCACGAAGGGCCATATCAGGGCGGTGCTGCTTTGACATATAACGTGCGCCACACACAAGACAGAAGTCGCAGCACAGGCTTCATGTCTCACCCAGTCACATTATTCTGACACCGGACCAACCAGTCCTAGCACTAACCCCATAATGCCAGACGCCAGGCGGAGCAGCCACTAGATTGCCAATTTTAAAGTCTTAGGTATGACCCGGCCGGGGTTCCAACCCACGACCTCCCGATCACGGGGCGGACGCCTTACCACTAGGCCAACCGTGCCGGTTTTACAGACAGTTATATGTGCACATTTTGTAAAAACTACAGGGGTAAAAGTGAAAATCCACCAGAAATTTACAGCATACACTGCTCTTGTTAGTGGAGTCCATGAGCATCAGCTAAGAAATCTAAAACTGCCCTGTATAGGTGAGAAGTTACCTGCAGTTTTCTGCTTAGCTGCTCGTGCCTGACGACCTCAGTGACTCGCTGACTCAACTGATCCTGTGTTGTCTGGAGGCTCTGTTCCATCAGCATCAGCTTCTCTTCGTGGTGTGCAAGCTACCAAAAAAAATGTAGCAAATGTGTTTTTAGCAATGGGAGGCAAACACACACAGGTGTGTTGTTACTGACATACGATCTAATGGTTTTACAGCAGTAATTTATGTTGTGGTGTACAAAGCATGTTTGGAAGCTAGTGATAAACAGAAACTTACGTAATGTTGTTTTAATTATAACCCATCAACTGAAGCAAGCATCTAAAGGGAAAAGACGCTGCATGCTAACGTCCAAAATATCTTTTCACACAATATTTATTGCATCCACTTTTGAAACAAAATTACAATCAAATTTGCTAAAATCTAAAATCATTTTACATTTTTCAAGATAATTTCTTTCTCTTGATTATTCAGCTCAGCAGATAACTCACCTCTTGAGCGCAGTCCTTGTACTGAGATCTGGCTTCTGACAAGTCCGATTTGAGATTCTCACACTCTGAGTACAGTTCTGCCAACTGTTGGATGAAGAAAAAAAACAGGCAGATCTGTTAGTTTTTCAGAATTCTTCCCATTTCTTTGCCGTAAAAGCCATACCTTTAATCCTTAGTAAATATATAAAGTGTCAGTTTACATTACTGTTTTGACACAATGCCTTTCGCTGTAATATGTTTTTAAAATAACATCTGACAGTTTATGCGAATCACAGATTAAAATTAAAAAAGCTGACACTGCACACTCTACACAGGAAATTTTTCTCACTTTCAACCTGCCATAGTACACACACACACACACACGCAAAAAAAAATGACAGGAGATTTAAGATCTCAAAACAGATGAAATTAGCTTTGGTCTTGTGGACTGACTTGCAAACACAAACATTCATGTACGCACGAGAACGCATGAGCATGTTCACACACACACAGACCCACTCTCTACACATGCAAAAACAAACCAAAAATCAAAAACCGATGCCACATTACAAAGTGAATGAAGTACTCACGATGTTGTCCACCTGTTTCTTTGCATTCTGCAGTTTGCTCATGTCCTGCCTCATGTCATGCAGCGTGCGCTCCAGTCTCTCTATCTGCAATCACACAAAACACTCACAGATAAGCATTTTACCTCCTGTCTTTGTCAAAATTAAAAACCGAAGCCAAACGTTCCTTCTTACATCATTATCATTTGTTTGTTGTGTACCTTGTTCGTCCACTTTAAAGATGAATACATGAAGGTTCTGGGGAATTTTTTTCCTGTCAATAACACGTTCCATAAGCTTACAATTCTGAATTTTGTATCACTTCTAAGCACTGTAATTCTGTTGCACATTACAGACTTCTCCACTGCATCGTTTCAAAAAGTTGTCGTCCTGCAGGTGGAAGCGTACATAACGCTCAATACATGTACTAACTATAAGCTCAGCTAGTACGTATATATACATTAAGCTAAAACATATCCACACGAAGATCAGGAACTACAGAGAGGAACACATGTTACGACAAGCTAATAATCACCAAAATGAATAAATGTACTTTTACTGACTCAGACCGTTCCCTATGTACAATTACCACTTCTGTCCTCTACTGTCCCACTGACCTCTTCCACCTTGGAGCGTATGTCGTCCCTGCATGACGCAATCTCAGCCTCGTTCCGCTTGATCTGATCTTCTTTGCGGTCCACCTCCTGTTCCAGAACCTGGCCACGGTTTCGCGCATCGGCGAGGTCCTGCTGTAGCGCCACCACCTGGTCATCGTAGCGTGCACACTCTGACTTGTGTCGCTGGTGAGCCGAGGTGAGGTTGAGTTGCAGCTGTTGGACATTCTGCTCGAGGCGGTTGATCTGATAGACATGCAACAGGTGGGTATTACACTCCTGGTTTTCACAGTTCTTTCAGGGAAACAGAAAGCAGTCTGCATGTCGTACACACAACACTAGGCTTTAGGGATGTTGTGGGCAGTCTGTAAAACCCGCTAACTTATTTCAGATTGCTGAAAACTTTGCCATCATTACTGCCGGATTGCAGAACTTTTTCACATCGGGGGAAAGGTGATGCCAAAGATTGGATATAACTTGTGAAAATTACTGAAAGTTTCATGGACATCACAGAAAATTTGCTAAAGAAAATAAATCCTAGAAACATCTCTGCAGCTTTCTTTCCGCGAAATATTTCACTCGCACTGCAGAAGTTACTCTGCTGATGGTTTTACTTCAAACTTTTGCCTATCACCAAGTTCAAGTACATTCTGATTTGTATTCTTTTCAATTTGTAATTTCTTGGAAACATCATTGTGGTAAATCTCACAGCATTACTTAAAGTAACTCAAAAACTGTTCATTTAATATTGTAATTTCACACCTGTACCCATTGTTACCAAGACTATTCACTGGCAACATCCACAATAAAAACAGATCTAGAATACAGGAAAACACACCCAGGCATTTTGCACCTGAAATGGTTATTTCTGTTCAAAAATCACTGTTGTAACACTCATCATACAAAACGATCAGAGGAAGCAGACGACCTCCAAATTCTGAACACAGAATCAAAGTTCACTTCCACCGCAATAGACAAACATCCCTTGCATGAATTCACACAGAATTGAGGTACCTTGTCTTGGTGTTGAACAGACAACCAGTAAACTACAGTGACTTCAGTTTCCCAACCATATGGCCACTGTCTTGTCTTATCTTTATAGCCTGTACACATGCTCTTGAGATTTATAGCTTTGCATTAGCCCTCCTCTGCTCAATTCTCTTCTCAGGAAAGAATTATTAGGGTTTTGTTTTGAGATGTCTGTGTGCAACGGGTTGAGTGAGTGTGTGTGTGTGTGTGTTGTGTAAACCTTGATAACTTAAATCTTTTAGAAAATAGGGCCCTTGGCATAGTTCCAGACCCACAGAAAGACAGACAGACAGACAGACCGACCGACAGCCAGCCACATTCACACACACACACACACACACACACACACACACACACACACACACACACACACTTCATCGTACACACACACACACACACACACACACACACACACACACACACACACACACACTTCAATGTACACACACACACACACACACTTATTGTGAGAAAAAAAACAAGAGAGAAAGAAAGACTCCACAATAAGAATAGACAACACAACAAACCTCGTTAACAGCAGCCCCTTTCTGGTCCCTCGTTTGAGAAAGCTCTGCCTGAACATCGTTCAGCGAATCCTCCAGTTCCGAAATTTGGCGGAGCTTACTCTCAAGGTCAGAACGGAATCCCTCAAGGTCATATTCTAACTGGCTGATTTTCTCCTCTTTGCTGTTGAACTGTAAAAGCATCAAGAGTGATGATTACAAACTTATTCTTACTCCCAAAAGTAGTCTGGAAATATTTAGAGTGAGAGGGGTGTGTGTGTTGCTAGTGACAAAAATGGACAGCAAAAAGGAAACAGAATGTGATAAACAGAAGGAATCAAAAGAAAAAGAGAGAGAGAGAGAGAGAGAGAGAGACAGAGAGAGAGAGAGAGAGAGAGAGAGAGAGAGAGAGACAAAGAGAGAGAGAGACTTACAGAGAGAGACAGAAGGAAAGGTACAAAATACAGCACTAACCTCCTGGTTGCTGTGAGAGTGCTCAGATTGGTAGGAGAGATACTGGTTCTCGAAGCTGCGAGCTCTTTCTTCATTCTGCAAGGCCTGGGGATAGAACACACAGTGTCAGCTTGTTAAAGTACATATACTTCACTTGGGCTTGGGGAAGGGGATGGAGGTATAGCTCGGAGCAGAATATCTCAACGCCAGGTGAAAATCATTCCATCCACCAACCTAGAAAAGAAAAGACTATTTCTAAAAATACTCACCTCAATTTAACTAATAGGAGTTACCTTACTTACATTAATACAAGTGCTAGGCTGCTTCTCAATCTGGCACTCGTAGGTAAGATAACACCTATTAGTTAAATTGAGGTGAGTATTCAAAAGAAATACAAACAAACAAACACAATAAAAATTAAACATAAAAACTGTGGGGCATTTGACATACAAACTTTTCTTCTTTTTATGAAAATCAACACCACTCACCTCATTCTGAGAGTCCTGAAGCCTCTGCTTGAACGAGGCGATTTCTTTGTCGCAGTCCTTGATGCGGGAGTTAGCGGAGCCAAGGTCATCCTGTGTGGAGGCCAGTTCCTGGGTCAGCTGCTCGATGACGTCCTCACATTTGGTCACCTGCTCCTGTGAGGCACGGTGGGCAGAGTCCAGGGTCTCCACCTCTGTGCGAAGGCGCTCGATGCCCTGTTCCTTCTCTAGCTCCTGTGGAAAGAAAGTGTGATGTTTGAAATTGATGGGTTTCTTTGTTCAGCATCTCAATAAGATGGAGTAACACTGCAGTCAAGTAGCTTGCTATCTCTGTGCTGTACAATGCCTTACTCTGAATCAACTGTCTGCCTGTCAACATGAAGTGGCGGCTGTATTGCGACGGACATCCTCTCCCCTCTATGTTCCTCCTCAACTCTCTCTCATCTCTCTCTCACACACAAACACACACACACACACAGGCATGCAGCACACATGCACGAAAGCACGCATACATGCATGCCGCGACGCACTACACACACACACACAAGCATGCAGCTGCACACACACACACAAACATTCATACACGCATGCACAGACACACACACACAGACACACACACGCTCTCTCTCTCTCTCCCTCTTACCCTCGCACGACTGTCCTGTAACTTCTCCTGCAGGCTGTTGATGGTGGCCTCCATGTGCTGGACCTGTGAGTTGGCCTGCTCGTACTTGTGTTTGTACATCTGCAGGTTGGCCTGGAGGCGTTCCGCTTCGTCCCGGGCTCTGTCCAGCTGTCCCTCCAGCACCACACACTGCTGACGTGCCTCACACAGCAACACCTCTTGCTCTTTCAGCACCTCAGACTGGTGGGCGATCTGAAAAGTTGATGTGGTTCAGCCGGGAACGCAGAAGAAGAAGAAGAAAGATGTGGTTCAAAAGGGTCATTTGATGTCATATTTGTGTATACGAAACCAAAAGACAAATTTCTGTATTCTCCACATTCTGACAAAAAAGTTATATTGTCAACGGAATTGCAATGTTTTTGAACATAAGTTCTTATGCCCTTGCATGTGCACCGGACACTGTTCACTGTTCTGGCAAAGACCCAAGAACATAATCACTTTGTATTCTAAACATGCCTCTGAAACCAAAACATATTTTCCCCTTATCTAAGTTAGATGATCTTTTTCCATGATCGTTTCTTGCACAGTAGAGAGAAATTTAATTTTTAACATAACTTTTCTCTTCTTTTTTAAAGTAGCAGATAGTTCTTTTCTGTTTTGAAAATGAAAATATATGCATGTTCACAGGAAAACAAACATGCATGCACTGTGTAAGTCTCTGAGGTCGAATAGCCAGTTCACACATTTTCCATCCTGCAGTTTATCTTTTATATTTCTGCCAAAAATCAACCAAACAATCGACCACTGTTCTTATTGCAAACATCACGATCCTATTCTTACCTCCTTTGAGCTTTCTTCCTGCAGTTGACGGAAGCGGTCAAGGTCGTCGTTAAGGCCAGCGATAGTGACCTTCGAGTCGCTGAGGCGTTCCTGAGCCTCGGTAAGCTCCTCCTTGGTCATCTTAAGGTCGTCGCGCACAAGGCCAAGGTCACCTTGAAGCTGCTCAGCCTCCTGCTGATGGTTGCTCTTGCTGATGGCCAGGTCTCCCTTCAGCTGCTCGTTGGTGCGCTCTTGGTTTCTTACCTGCACACAGGTGTGAAAAGATTCAGTTAAGCTGTCATGGGTTTTTCTTCTTTCTTTACGCATGCATCACTTTTCTTCTCCTAAGATACAGTAGAACCTCACTTAGAAGACCCCCCCCCCCCCCCACCACCCCCCGCACCCCCCCTCCCCTTCTAAGATACAGTAGAACCTCCCTTAGAAGACCCCTGCACCCCCCCTCCCCTTCTAAGACCTTAGTTTTCCAGATTTTCTGATAATAATGTCTTTAAATTGACCTCCCTTTTTACAAATCTCTTCCTATCAAGACCTGCTTTTTCTCAGATTGTTGGAGGTCTACACAAAAGGGGGTTCCGCTGTACTTGAGAGCACCCAAATGGAATATTTTTAGATAAACTGGTTTTGACAGAGTGCAGGAATAGAACAGACATCCACAAGGTGCAGTGTGAATTTGTATTCAGTAGACATTTACTGCAGGTAGAGAGGGGGGGGGGGGGGGGGGATGGGGGGGGGGGGGGAGAGATTTTACTTTAGGATGGGAAGGAGAAGGGAGAAAGAGAGGAAAGTAGGAACTAGATTGAAAGACAAAGGAAGAAAGACAGCTAGTCTATAAGTATGACAAAAGAACGACAGTTAAATGTCCGAGCCACTGCTTCATTAATCAGAGAATAAAAATGCCCCCAAAGAAACCAAGGAAATGTATCCAACTTTACAAATTTGTTGCTGAAGCCTGACTTCGTAATATCTCAAAACAAAAAGCAAAAAGAAATGTGTTAACATTTTAGATGGTAAATGTCAGTCATTTTAACTGGGTTTTGGGAATTAAAACTAAAAGCACAAATTGCTCAGCTATGTTGAAACATACATTCATCAGATCATGCTGTGTGCTTGTGATCATCAGACAACAAAATCTTATTTCAAGAAGAAAAAAAACTAAAAATAAAACAGGGGCCTGATCCAAACACCATACACATGAAAGACTTTTGTGACGGAAGAAAAATGATGAGATTTAGAAAAAGACAGAGAGGAATAAAGAAAACAAAGGCCTGAAAAATCCTGTGGGCAAGAATGCAAGTTACCCATGACAATCATTACTTAACTACAGAAATCAATTTGTTCAATCTGAAATACCAGCAAGCAAAAAAACCAATATCCTGGAAGCCAAACTGGTAAACATGCTGGGGACATGATGTACACAGACATTGGGAGATTAAACATTAGAGTACCACAATGAAGGAAATCAGTCACCATCTAATCACTTCAGACAAGTCATGCTTAAGCTTTCATGCAGGTGAACAACATTCTGAGTGAACTTTCACAAGACCATGTACAACAGCCCACACAAGTTGTATGCCCACAATGCTTATTTCAAACCACAGCCCATGACACAAATGTTTACCTGTTGTTCTCTCACTCACACACAGCTGCCAGTCTTCTTGGTAAATGTGAATTTGATGATATCTCTAATGTATATGTACAGATTATGTCACCCATGCATTTGAAAACATGATGTCACAGCTTGTGAGTACAAACAGAAATTAAGTTGCCTCTAAAGTTTGTGTCAAACTAAACTTTAAGACGCTTGTTTGTGAACATGGAAACACACTTGTTTTTTGTTATTAAACTAAATGCAACATACTGCAAACAAAAAACAAAAAAAGAGTTCATTTCTATTCTTCTTCTGTTTAATTGTTGCTCACATGCTTGTCTGTTTGAATGAATGCGACTCGTGAGGGAAAATTCTTTATCTTAAAATCTTTTTCGCCTAAAGTAAAACTAACACCAGTATGTAACAGACCCTGTTTAAAGGCGGCTCTTAATTGAGTCCGAAGTAAACTTCGCGAAGACTTTGCGACTTATTTTTACCAAAAACTTAGTGCGAAAGCTTTGGCGGCCAGCTTCATGAGGTATACTTGGCGTCGTCAACTTGGCCCAGTTAAGGACAGGCTTTATGCAAAGCTTAGCGAACGTGAGGAATGTTTTAAAACAACTTTTCTTACACACAGGAAGTCTACATGAAAGAAAATAAATGAAAAAGAAAATCAAGATCAATAATGAGAAGACAGAACCACAGGCACAGCGGAAAATTCCCATTGTGTATATTTATTTGCCCAATAAATAAATAATAATTCAATCTGAATCAAGATCACAGTGTGCAAATCATGTACAGAAAGAAACATTAACTTTGGTAATACGTAAATGCCAGAACTTGGAAGAATTTTTCTGTTTGATATGCCAAGTAGATTTCAGATTCAAAGCATGTGTAAATCTTAGAAGTATGTCTGCTGCCTTTGGGTTTACAGTGATACTGTTTGCCAATGCAAAGTTTCCTTTCACCAGAAATTGCTCGTAATTTTTTTAAATTAATAATAATACATGTACCAGTAAATTCTTTAAATCAAATAATTATGACTGAAACATCTGGAATGAATAATTCATACATGTACTGACTTTCTATGATAGGTTTAAAAAAATAATCTCGTCACTTTTAATTATTCTGAGTTGCAAGCAACTGTCAGGGTAATCATTGATATATAGAAACTTTATCCTCTTTCATGGTTAGCAACTGACTGTTACCTAAACACACAAGCACATGTGTTGCTTTTATCTGCAAAAATAACTATGTCTCTTCCGAAGAATTATTCCCTTACTTTAATAAGAACAGCAGCAGGAGTTCAGATTTGTGCAGACATGCACATTCCACATCACAAAACCAAGAAGGCATGGCATATCAAAAGCACATCAAACAGTAGTGTCTTTGGTGATTCTTTCGTAACATTAAATATGTTAATTGGAATAATATAACGGAAGACTGGATATCAGCTGTGTGTGTTTATGTCCTCTGAAGCTGGCTAGAAAATGGTACACCAACATTTCATATTAGTTGTCACACATAAAAAAAGAAAACACTCAATCACACACACAAATAACTTGATACACACAAAAAAAAGTAACACAATGAAATAACATAGTTAAAAAATTGTCAAAAAAAAAATCCAGTGTGACAAAGTTCAACCTGTTTTCCAAGTCTGTGTAATTGTCAGAAAAGTTCTTACATAACTATTCACATCAATAAATAGAAATTGCTGCCAAATCATTTTCTATGACTACACAGTAACAACTGAAATATGATGTTAAGAAAATTTAAAAAATGAGAATCAGCACTGGGTTCATGATACATACAAGAAATGTCAAGCAGAGGTATCCAACATGAAGGGAGACAACTGCGGAAGAAAAGACAAATTGTCTGGAACTTGTACAACTTGATACAGAGCGCATGTACATGTAAAAGATATAATCACAAATTCAATGAAAAAGCAAATTTCACAACAATACCAATTGAACAGAAAACCCCTCCACTGGAAAAAATTCAAATAAGTACAAACCTCCTGCAGGGCCATTTCTTGCTCATGCCGTAGCTGTTGTATTCTCTTGTCGTCTTCCGCAAGCTAAATGCAAAAGGGAAAAAATATACCTTGTGTGATAAAACCAGTAACTGACAATCAATCTTTTTTTTCCCCGTCTTTTTCCCTTTCCTTTTGCATTTATTTTTCAGTGCTTTTCATTATTGTCTACCATCTCTTGCTTTTCCTATGAGCTGTTTGAGAAATAATTCTTTCTTTATCATTTTGTCTTTTATCCTTTTTTTTTTTTTTTTTTAAATATAAGGATTCTTATCACTGATGCAACCCCAGAAAAAAACCCAAAATTCATTTTAGACAGAAACAAACACACAATAAAAGACTCAGATAAAAGAGAGAAAAAAGCAGAGCTGCTGACACACTTTAGTTGCAAACTCGCAGACCAACAAAGATATCTCCTCTTCAAACCACCCCCTACCAACACACACACACAGATGGACCCACACACTTCAACGTAAAAGGTATAACAGAGGCAAAAATATTTCCCACTACCAACACACGCACGCAGATACACCCACACACTGCAATGCAGGACTATAACACAGGCAAAAATATTCCAACTTCAACCCACATCCGACCAACACACGCACACAGATACACCCACACACTGTGAAGCAGTAGGCATAACACAGGCTACACAGAGGAGCTGAAAGAGTACATACCCTGTAGTCTCTGTCGTCTAAGTCCTGCAGGTGGCTTCGAACTTCTTGCTGAAGCTCCTTGCTTTTGGTGGTCAGCCGTTGCACCTCCTCTTCCCTTATGTTCAGCTGAATGGAGAAAATATTTTGTTCAAGGCACTTCGCTTCCTGCCATCTTTGATAAGCAGCACAACATCCAGAGATAAGAGATCATTGTGGGAGCTGCATACTATCTCCCTGATTTTAAAATGTGCAGAGGATGTTTTAACCTGCCACAAGTCACTGTTATTATACAGCAGAGCTAGGAGCGATTACACAAGCTCCTAGGTTCTGTTGTGTATTTTGTTTTTTCACTTTAAAACCCAACAGGCCTAAGTTCTAGTGAATGTTTTGCTTTGTCTATAATTTAACATTCCCTAAATTTAATTCTGATGTTGATTTTCAATTTTTTAAGTATATGATATCCATCAGGATCAACATTTTCAGGAACTTACTTGTTAGATACAGGAATACACAGAAAACAGAAAATGTGCTCAAAGAAATGAAGTAGCGTAGACATATGCACAGAAACCTGAGTTTGAGTTTTTGTCTCATAATGACAATAAAGAATCTAATTGTACTGTCAGTCAAGTTCTTTCCTTTACTTGCCTGAAACAATTATGCATACAGCAAAATAAAAACAGAACAAACATGTCAGAAAAGTACACACCTCCTCCATACAACCAGAGTATTTCTGCTGCGATGTGTCCAGGTCGGTCTGCAGGCGCAGAATCACCTGGTCACGGTTAGACACCTGCAGAAACAGCACATTACATAATTATTATTCCAGCAAGTATGTATACATCTAAACCCTCTTCTGATAGTAGAGTAGAGAAATAAGAGCTTACAGAAACTATCTTAATATAACATCACCCAAAAATAATAAACAACACAATTTTTATTTAAGAGCCAAATTCTGTCAACTAAAGAGTATGAAACATTGCGGATTATTATTTGGCACTGAGGAAAAGGCTTTCAACTGACGAAAACATTGACAAACCTGAAAAGGCAAGAATCAAATCCACTCAATCTAATCTTCACAGCACTGACCTGATCAGTTCAACATTTTACTAGAAACACAGCGTAACAATTTTCTTCCAGATCTTTCCCCCTCTTTCTGACAGATAATGTTCTCATCACACAGAAGCACAGGCTTGGTTCTAACAGAAAAAGCATTATCCATGCAGCCTACATTTGCAAGAATCACAAAAACGATCCCTCTCCTCTATCACCCTTACAGACGGGTGAGAACATTTTTTCGTTAAAAACAAGTGCATTAGTTTTTTTGCTGGTATATTTTCGCACCTCTTTCTGACAGGTGCGGTGTTTTTCCTGGGAGATGGTGAGGTCGAGTTCTATCTGATGCAGCTGCTCCTGAAGCTGGCTGACGGTCTGTGAAGATCGCCCGCCCACCTCCGCCAGGTGGGAGTTCTCTCCCTTCACCTTGTCCACTTCTTCCTCCAGACGTAACACCTGTGTCAGAATTTGAGATCTTGTTAGTTTTTGCTTTCATGTTTCACTTGAAATATTTCGGAATAACTTATTCTGGAGCAATTCAAAGAGAGTACGCTGTATGTAGTCAACTTCTTAGTTTTACCAGATCAAAATGAACAAGTCTCACAGTTTGTTCAGTTTCATGTGTACTTTATCATGATTTCGTTATGTACACTTTACAATTATACTTCTTCTGGAAAGATCAAACTACTGTTGAACATTCCCTGGCAACTACCTGCCAATACAGACCATCCCAAAAGATCTAGACTAGGTGTTTTTTCTATCACCTTTTCATAATGACCACCTGTCTATAAAGACCATATGGCTTGTCGTTAGAGACAGGTTCAACTGTACTAAATACCTCACTTTTTACCAAAGTCACCACATATGAAAAGACTCTTTATTCTGTAAGAAAAGCAAAGTTATTTCATGACACGAAATTTCCTCTCTCTCCGTCTCTGTAGCAAAAATTACCTCATTGTAGCATGCAGAGTATTGTGTCTGAGACTCCAGCAGGTCTTCCTGTAGTTGCTTGATGCTGTCATCTCTCTGCAGTATCTGTAACAGTGTACACAATACTTTAAAAACAAGAAGAGCAAACGCTCGATCGAGTCACTTTCGCAGTTCTGAATATTATATGAGGCATCAGATGGACAGGAAGAAATTGCTATTCACAACACAATGAGTCACGTTCACATAAAATTTGAGCCCGGTCACTTTTATAGTTTCCGAGAAAAGCCCAACGTTAAGTTGTGTGTTGCCGAACAGAAAAGGCTAGTTATCTCCCTTGTTTTTCTGATAACGTTCGTAAAAGGCTACAGATGTAAATACTTTGATGTAAAGAATAATCCTACAAAGTTTCAATCACATCCGATGAACTTTGTCAAAGATATAAAATGTCTAATTTTTCCTTTGACGCTGACCTGTGACCTTGAAAAAGGTCAAAGGTCAACGAAACCATCGTTAAAGTGTAGAGGTCATTGGAGGTCACGACTAAACAAAATATGAGCCCGATCGCTTTGATAGTTTCCGAGAAAAGTCCAACGTTAAGGTGGTGTCTACGGACGGCCGGCCGGCCGGCCGGACAGACTAACACTGACCGATTACATAGAGTCACTTTTTCTCAAGTGACTCAAAAAACCAAAGACAGGCCCTTGAATGTGTTCCTCAAGTTTGAAATAATCATTCTTTGCTCTTCTGAATATTACTAGAGCTAATGGCTGTAATGCATACTGGAATCAACAACAACACTGACCGATTACATAGAGTCACTATTTCTCAAGTGACTCAAAAAACCAAAGACAGGCCCTTGAATGTGTTCCTCAAGTTTGAAATAATCATTCTTTGCTCTTCTGAATATTACTAGAAGGCTCAAGTTACAATGAAGTCTTTGAGGTTGACAGTCAAAAATATTTTGTTACAAGTTCCCTCTCTTCGTGTTATTTTCCTTACTAATTAAAACAAAATGTTGCTTGTTCTTACAACGCAGAAAACAAAGATCCTACAAATCAATATTCTTGATTGCTCACATCATTTTCAGCTCTCCTGCGTGTCATGTCAAGGTCATAGTGACACTGGGTCAGGGTGTCCTGCAGTTTCTTGATCAGCTCAGTTTGTTTGCCAATCTGAAACCACACAAAAATGACAGCTCTTTATATTACTTTACATGCACCTTTTCACCTTTTGCAGCTTATCTGTCAGCAGGATGTTACCTACGTAAGACTTTCATTTAACCCTGTACTAATAAAAGTATACATATGGACACACTAAGAAAGGACATGACATTTTGAAATGAGGAAGCCATAGGCTCTCCCTATTCTCTCTCACAGGTCTTCTCATGGGCTCTCTCCACAACAAAGTCATTGGCTCTCTCTCCATTCCTCTCTCATAGGCTCTCTTCACAATGAAGTCATAGGCTTTCTCTCCATTCCTCTCTCAAAGGCTCTCTTCACAATGAAGTCATAGGCTTTCTCTCCATTCCTCTCTCAAAGGCTCTCTTCACAATGAAGTCATAGGCTTTCTCTCCATTCCTCTCTCAAAGGCTCTCTTCACAATGAAGTCATAGGCTTTCTCTCCATTCCTCTCTCCAAGGTTCTCTTCACAATGAAGTCATTAGGCTCTCTTCATCCTTCCCCCTTCTCTTTTATTCTCTAATATTTATGAGCAACAATAACAATTAATACACTGTATCTTGGTTTGTTGCAATTCATATACCTTTCTCTGTTTTGCTATTGCATGTACTCATTTTGGTCACTGGGGTACTTAACATACAGGGATGATGGAATTCTATACTACCTCAAACTTTGTTCTCTATCATAAAAGTTAAAACTCACACTTTTTGAATGTATGCCTCATATAACGCAACCGTTGGTTTCAAAACACTTAAATACACACAATATAGAAATGAGAATAAAAACAAATAGGCAGTACAGTAGATGCATTAAAACACACAAAGCTCAAAAACACGAAATGACAAAAAGCACACGAACAGAAGCATGACAGAACTTGCTTTCTTCTAATGCTATCGGATAAAAATGCACAGCACAAATTCCTAAAACCTAAACCATGTGACATTACCGAATCACACTTTTCTAAACTCAGAACACATTGCTAAGTCTCCAACATTACTGAAAATAAATCAGCCTAGCGTAAAATAAAATAAAAAAAGAAAGTATTCTGCTATACGTTTTTGTTGCAGCAGCCAGGTTTGCATAAGTTAAGAACAGCATGAAAATGATAGGACGGAAGTTTCTAAACTGACAGTACATACAGCAAAATATCAGAATTATTTTTATGAGTAGGACAGAGAAGTTACATGACAGAATATTAAGCTCCACATCAAATTGAAGTACAACTTTCAAAGTGACAGCAATACCATGGGATAATTACCGATTCTAACATTGGTAATATACGTAACGCTTTTTCACTTAGGTGGCTAACAGAAAGTTGTCTGCACCTACCAACCCCTCTTGGCCGATTTCACATTTATCAGTCTTGGCAAACGTGACTGCAGCAAATAAACTAAAATTAAAAATAATGTACACCAACACCCATCACTCCATACCTCAGTCGTACAACGATACAGCTGCAAGCAACATATTCAGTCAATAACCCTTGTTAATGTCACACAGCACAACTATATTATGCAATTATGCAATTTGTGTACCTCAGAAAACATATTAGTACCATCACAATTCTTGCAAGGGACATGCAGCATATTTCTTTACATGTTAAATGCAGGTAAAACACACAGCTTGATATAAAAAAAAAAAGGTTTTCTTTACATTCCGTTTAATTCACAATTTCAAATTGTGCAAACAAAGATCCAACAAAATATCAACACATTTAAAGCAAAAAAGCTGTAAAAGCAACGAGAACATCAAAATTAACACAACAGCTCTATTCCCTGCAGTCGAAAAGCATGAAAACTGCAAAACGTCAGCAGCAAATGACAACAGTGTAAGTAAGCATTTCCCTAACAATCAGTCAGCGAAAAATACGGGTCATGAAAACAACTGACCTCATGAAGTTTCTCCTGGTGCTTGGCTCGTAGCTTGCCCATGTCCGCGTTCAGCTTCTGAATGTTGTCATCACGAATCAACACCTGTATAACAACAAACATACATCTTCTTCAAAATATGGATAATCAGCAGTCACAAAATACAATTTTAGAAACTAACTAGTGCTGAAGTAACAATAATTCTCAGATTATTAAATTTCATGGACCATGTGACTGTCAACAAAGAAACCAAAACAAACAAATAGACAACCAGAAAGCCAGCTACTCAATGTCATGGCAAACGTTTTATCATGAGGCTAGTCAAAAGACACAAAAGCAGATCTGATACAAATGAACATGAGTACAAACGAATGTCGGAAATGGAAAGAGGGGGAAGGGCTTGCCTTTTGATAAATATTTTTACATGTACATGTATTATTTACATTCTTGAAACAGAAATAAAGTAGAAGGGAAAACGGAAAAACATGAGTACAAACAAACACGCTGCATAAGTTCAACATGTACAAAAAGGGTGTCTGACCTTGGCAGTGGTTTCTTTCTGTTGGCGATGCAGGCACTCCAGGTCACCCCTCAGCTGATGGATCAACTCATCCTTGTTGTTGATCTGTTGAAAATGGAACATTACCCATCACTTTCTTACTTATTTTTTAATATCATTTGCTCACAAATGTGGAAGTATAAACTACAGTTCGCGACTTCCTTACTAGCGAAATAACCTGCATGAATAAACTCAAGATCTATATTTGCTCATGAGGAAAATAGAGAAATGAAAACAGAATTATCACTTGCCTTTTCCCTCATTTTTACAAGAAAGGGGCTGACAGCAACAACCAGTTTAAAAAAGATCAACCCACTGGTTCTAAAAATGACACATTTACTCGCCAAAGAGTTGAAAAAAAATGACCTTCCATATGATCCCTTTTCTGTACACCTGGTAGAACCGCCTCCCCACTTGTTGCACCAAGACGCGAAGTACAGTCAAACCCGTTCATTACGACCACCGTAACGACCAACTAGAAGTGGTCCTTAAAAGACAGGTGGACGTTATGGAAAGGTAAATTATATAGGAAAGAACCTCGTCGGGGTTTCTTTGGGGTGGTGATTAGTCATAAAGAGCAGGGGGTCTTTTTCAAAGGTGGTCGCCAGGGCAGGTCCGACTGTACTTCAAAACACATTTCTATATCCCTTAGAATGAGAGATAAATCCTAAACTCACATCATGGTGGAGTTTCTCCACCTGAGCCTGCTGTGTGGCGAGCTCCACGCTGAGGCCTCGGATCTTGTCCTCCAGACGACCTTGCTCCTCCAGCTGTGAGGTCAGGCGACCTTTGGCCTCCTCCAGACTGCTCTCAAGGTTCTTAGCCGCAGCCTTCTTGGACTCAATCTGAAGTTACAACATCACAGCTCATAAATATTTCACCAGCATTTTCTGTCAAATTTCGTATGATTTCTATCCATGACAAGGACTTGCACCTGATGGTGAGCATTTATACAATTCAATGTCCTTTTTACATTTAGTCAAGTTTTGACTAAATGTTTTAACATAGACGGGGGGAATCGAGACGAGGGTGGTGGTGTATGTGTGTATGTATGACAGTATGTATGTGTGTGTGTAGAGCGATTCAGAGAAAACTACTGGACCAATCTTCATGAAATTTCACATGAGAGTTCGTGGGTAAAATATCCCCAGACATTTTTTTCATTTTTTCGATTAATGTCCTTGATGACGTCATTTCCGGCTTTTTGTTAAAGTTGAGGCAGCACTGTCACGCTCTCATTTTTTAACCAAATTGGTTCAAATTTTGGTGAAGTAGTTTTCGACGAAGCCCAGACTATGGTATTGCATTTCAGCTTGGAGGCTTAAAAACTAGTTAATTAGTTTGCTCATTAAAGTTGTCATTAAAATCGAATTTTCACTAACAGATTTAAAAATGATTGCATCGTATTCCTCAATTTCTCCTGAATTCAAAAATATATACATATGTCATGTTTATTCTAAAAATGTGCTCAGAATAACAACAAATAGGTTCAGTATTGACACGTTTTTATATAGAAGCCTACTGTGGTACTTGTGCTTAGGCTGTGTATTGGACTGTCACTGTATGCCTGCATTATTAGTTGTCAGTAATTATTACATGTGCTGATTGTTCTCTTTGCATGCGCGCGTATAGTATGTTGGTTATGTTTGGTCATAGTATGTTTGTTTATGTTTGGTCGTTATCTTTGCCTGTGCGTGTATTGTATGTTTGGTCGTTTTCTTTGCCTGTGCATGCATAGTTTGTTGGTTATGTTTGGTCGGTTTCTTTGCCTGTGCGTGTATAGTATGCTTGGTTGATGTATGTATTGTAAAGCGCTAAGAGTAGACATTTTTCTAGAATAGCGCTATAAAAGTTTGCATTATTATTATTATTAAGTAAGCTCTGCGTTTCCACGCTACCCGGAGACGAGCGTGACCCGTCTCTATTTTGGGGTGTGGTTAGTCGAGACTATCTTAAATATAGTCTCGGCGATGACTGTTTCTTGTGTTTATCTGTTACTTTGATGCCGACAGCTTGACTAAATGTTTTTATATCGCTTCGCGCGACTTGTTTTCTATTCTGGGTCTTTCTTTAAATTCAAAATTGTTATTACCTGCTATTCCGACTTGGTCGTGTGACAGACGTTTTCTTCCACACGGGATTACGTTGATTGTCTAACGAAGCCGTCAGGCTGAGTTAGACATCAGCTAATCGAGTGTGGAAGAAAACTCTGTCACACGACCAAGTCGGAATAGCATTTATGTCTCACAGCTTCAACAGAGGAGAGAACAAACACGTTTTGTGTACTCAAGCTTGACAAACCTAAACACAGGAGCAGCCATTGTGGAGAGATCTACTTTTTGACGGAAGTGACCGAACAACTGTGAATGACGTCTCGGTATATGTGAATGACGTCACAGTCATCGTCACAGTCTGTATCTTTTGAAGCATCGCATTCTTCATGACGTCTTTCTGTGTCTGCATCCGCGAAATGTTTGTTCATTCCGGAATCTTTGTCATCTATGTTCAGAACTCTGTCCTTATAGTGTCAGACTAACAGGCCTCCTGAGTGAGCCACTTTCCAAGGGAAGCTAAATTCGCGTATGGAAACAGTACTGTCGTCTGGGATGCCGTTTTCAGTATTCTGAGCGTTGAAGAATTTGTAAAGAGAAGAAACGATAACAGCAGGAGAAATAAAAGTCGTGTGAGCATTTTTTGGCTTTTGGAGGGACGATTTTGAGTTTGAATCCGTTCTTGCCATGCTCCTAAAGCGTGTAACATACAATCTTGCACACGTTTGCTTTAGTAGTGGCAAAGAAGGAAAGCGTGTGACATTCCTATCTGTTACCATTTCTAGGTGTTAGTATGAATGCAAATATTTTTTAAATGGTATATTCAAAGGAGTAAGACAACTATACCTCATTCTGAGCAGACCTCAACTGACTTTTCAGTTGGTCTCCCTCTCTTTGCAGCTGTGAAATCTGAAATACACATAAAAAGATATTTGCAATTTAACCAGAACTGTATCAACAAAAGCACACATAGGCTCTTACTCTCTAACACCCCGCCCCCCCTCCCCCTGCACATGTGCAGTATCTCCCTCTCTGTGTCTCAAAGTGCTTGGACATGTCACTTAAAAATACAGGATCCACCTTTCCACCCTCGTTTTATCTACATTATACATACATATATTTGCAATTACATAAATGTCTGTCAAATCAGTGCTTCTCAAAACAGTGATGATACTCATCAATTCTGTTTGCAGTTGGTCATATGTAAGCAGTCTTGCCATCAAAGACAACACAATTCATCAATCTCCAACTGAGTGAACAGCGAAGTTTGAGAGAAACGAGTGACTGACCTTCTCCTCGTAGCGACTGTTGGTCTCCTGCAAGCTGACCTGCTCCAGCTTGAGTCTCTTGATGGCCTCCTCGCGGCGCTTCACCTGCACACACACACACACACACACACACACACACACACACACACACACACACATCATTGGTTTTAGTATGGGTATTGGTATCATATTGTCCTGTAATGTACCTTCATGGAAATTCGGGTGCTTTTTCACTCGGGAAAGCGAGCTGCCATACAGTACAGTGCTACCTATTTTTTTTTCCCTGGATGCGTGTATTAATGTTTTCAAGCCCTGAGACTTTTGCTGTGAACTTGAGATCTTCATCGTGCGCATGCAAGTACACAAGGGTGTTCGGACAGTCTGCATAAAGTTGACTCTGGAAAATATGTCCCTCACCAAACGTGTGGGTCGAACCCATGCGGGTAGCGACAACTGGCTATTGCCCCGCCCCATAGCTTACTGTGTGCAAACAAATTCAATTAAGAAATCGGCAATAAGAGAACACAATTAGAAGCCTGAGATAATGATCATTCGGTCACCAGGCACAGCACATGACTACTAAGGTCATTAAAAAGCTTAATTGAAAAGGCAAAGAACTTTCTTTTGGAAAGTAAAGAGTTCTGTTTATACTGTGAGCTGTTTCTCACAGTGACAGTCAGAACACTTCCACTTATACAGACGGTTGAAGTTTCATGGTCAGTTCCTTGCAAGCTTTCGCAACAGCTCATCTGTGTTGCACCTTTTTTTTTTTTTAAACAAGATTCAAATGTTGACCAGACCTTAAAAGTTGACCTTTCGCAAAAGTAAAAACATGTGTTATGCATTCTCCACCCTTCACCACAACGAAATCAAGACCCTTGGTGAGTGGAAGTACATTGCTTAAGTTAAAGACGTGCATATATAATTATGCATAGGACTCTCTTTTCCTTATGTCAGAGAGCCTAATGCACCCATGTTTTGTTTCCTTTCTCAATCTACAACAGAAAAGAAGCTGGGGTGAACACAGTGTATTTAAATGATACCCACCTCCGAGCTAAGGCACTCTTGTTCAGACTGAGCATTGATGGCAAAGGCCTGTATCCTTGCCTCCAGACGTCCGTTCTCCTCCACTGCATCCTTGTACTGTTCTCGCGCCACTCTCAAGTCCTGCTCAAGCTGCTGCAGGCTAATCTCACGGCGAGACAACTGCAATAGAGCACAACCATTGTCATCCACACAGTGCTAAGTTCCTCCCTCATATTTTGGACAGGGTCTGTCTCATGCCAGAACTTATTAACCAAATGATTCTAGCACTTCTAAAGACGATCAGAGACTAATGCTGAGCAACCATGGCACATAAACATATGTGTATATGCAGGCTATAGAGCTTCCACACATATACACACACACACACACACACACACACACACACACACACACTCCTTCTCTGTCTCTCTCTGATGTATGGACACATAAATACGCATGTGCATGCATGCAACACAAATACACACAGATTTGTATGACAAATTCTATGCTCGATGGAAGAAGAAAACAGTGGGGATTATATAAGTGCAAAAAGACGACAAACCTGATCTTCTGCTCGCTTCCTTTCCTCGTCAGTGGTAACAAGGTCAACTTCAATCTTGTGTACATCGTTATCCTTGCGTGAAAGTTCTTCCTGAACGTCACGCAACTGCAGCTGTAGCCTGGAGATGGTTTCTTCCCGAGAGCACAGCTGTGTAGCAAGCAACACTACATTACAAATATGATCAGTTATCAGAAGTAACAATTAAACTCTGTCCAAAAATGTCCGTCACTGCATACAGATGCTGGGTTATTAAAACGTCACAGTCACTGCTGACGATTAATTTCCTTGGCTAACAAGCTTGAAGAACATGGTGACAAGGCAACAAAATAAATTGTATAACATGCTTGCTCATGTGCACACAAACACACACAGGTAGACACACAAACTCACATAAAGACTAGGTCATACATGAAATAGTTCAAAGTGAGACAGAAATTCAACTTATCTCAAGTGCAACATATTAAATTCAATCAAAAAGACACACATGAAGTGTTAAGGCCCATCACATTACCTGTCCTTCATTCTGAGCGACCTTCTCATGCAGAACGTTGAGGTCAGCCTTGAGACGGGAGATCTCCTCTTCACGGTCAGCAACATCAGAGCGGTAAAGTGTCTCCTGCTGTGAGGCCGTCAGGTCACGCTCTTGGATGTCAGTCTGCAGGCGGTCAACCTACAACCACACACACACACCTTGTTCAAAGCAACAATAAAAACCAATTTACAGGAGATACACTCACAATAGTTCAAGGAAAATCCTTGCCTAATATCTGTTCACAGCTTCTCACTGAAGTATTTCGCAGGTAAAGTCTTTTTTTAGAAACCAAATAACTTCCATAAATTCCTTACGGATCACACCGTGAGATTCCTGTTTACTGGATTGAAGCAAACATAATTATTGAGGAAGTGAAGCGACCATTGACAGTGGCTGTCATAAAACATGAACACGTAAGTTCAGTCAATAAGACACTTATAACAAATCAGTCATCAAATATGACATTACACTATCATATCAGGAAACGAATCAAAACAAATCACTTCCACAGCCCAACATAAAGGCACAGTCTTGGTTGTGAAGACAGTTCTGCTCAACATCTGAGATCTGCCCCGTGTGACTTGGAATAATAGGCCGTGAAAGGTGAATGCTCGCCCTAATAGGCTTGAGGTTTGCTGGCCGATGTGAATGCGTGATATATTGTGTAAAAAAATCCATCTCACACGACATAAATAAATCCCCGCGCCTTGAATCCGTGGTTGAGATATGTGCGCGATATAAATTGCATAAAATAAAATAAAATAAATAAAGACACATATACCGAAAATCAACTTCCTGACTGCTGCCTGTGCAGAGTTACGTAGCATTTGTTAAATGTGTGGATAAAGAATTAATTTGTTCAAAGTGTGTCCAAGTGGAGGGATGGCACTGTACCATTGTACTAGGAGCCTGGCTGGATTAGAGAGGGTGAGCTGAATCGTTTACAGTGGAGGGATGGCACTGTACCATTGTACTAGGAGCCTGGCTGGATTAGAGAGGGTGAGCTGAATCGTTTACAGTGGAGGGATGGCACTGTACCATTGTACTAGGAGCCTGGCTGGATTAGAGAGGGTGAGCTGAATCGTTTACAGTGGAGGGATGGCACTGTACCATTGTACTAGGAGCCTGGCTGGATTAGAGAGGGTGAGCTGAATCGTTTACAGTGGAGGGATGGCACTGTACCATTGTACAGTGGAGTCCGGGTACAACGAATCTCAAGGGAGATACATTTTAGTTCGTTATATCAGTAATTCGCTGTAGAGTTTTCAACCCTAAATGGCCTCAAGACAAGTTTTCCCACTCACCTTCAAATGATCGTCCCATCGATCTTTCCTTGGAGAGTACAATCTCTGCATGTTTTCAACAGCTTCATAATATAATCCATAGAGAGGCATAGTTCAAATGTTCACTTTACTGTAATTTTAGAAGTAAAATTTAAAAAGTCATGTAAAAGCATGTACCACATTTTCCGGGTCATAAGGCGCAACTTTTTTCCTCGAGTGTATCAAAATACGAAAAAAATCAAAGAGACCGCCTGAGTACCAGTCAAACAACTTGTGATAATGCATGTTTCAGCTACTAGGTACTACCCTGGCCATGTTTCTTCTCAAGACATCAAAGAGACCGCCCCATAGGTTAAACTCGGTCACTGACCCCGGTGCAGGAAGTGTTTCCTCTCTCAGATATGACAGGAGAACCACCTCTCATAGCTAAAAGTGGGTCATTGACCCCTGGGAAGAAGGTCAGTGTCTCTAAACAAGGCATCACAATGGACCTGCCTTTGATCTCGCCGCACACACAGAGCACACATATTTCCACTCTGTATTCTTCCTTTGATGTGCGGCTTATTTTCATTCTTCGACCGTTTGTTACCGGTATATTTTTACTTGTGTTTGTGTATTTTTGTCTTTGGAAACAATTATTGACATCAGTTCGTTGTAGCCTTGTGACTTTTAGAGACAAAACGGCTCTGGGGCGATGAAAACGTGTTTGTTATAAGAGGGGTTCGTTATGCAAATGAGTTCAAAAGGTTCGTTGTAGCCGGAAAGTAACAAGTATGAAATAGAAGGCTGTCTGCCGGGAAATCAATGGCAGTTCGTTAAAAGCGGGATTTCGTTATACCCAGGTTCGTTATAGCTGGACTCCACTGTACTAGGAGCCTGGCTGGATTAGAGAGGGTGAGCTGAATCGTTTACAGTGGAAGACCTGTGCCTTTACAGCTGAGTCATGCACATCCATTTCTCCTGATCAACATTCCAGTTCATGCATGGAGGGCAAAACAGAGGCATGTGAGAGTTGGTTACACTATTAGTTTTTATCAGAGCTAGGGATGCGTGCCTCTTTGTCCCCCAAGCTTGGCGAGATACTCGTTCAAGTAGACAATCGAGGGGGGTGGACACTAATCAAGAGGAGGTCACAGCAATAACAGCAGGAACAGTACCTCTCTAGCCTGAACGGTGTAGCGGCTCTGCATCTGTTGTTTTTCTCTCTCGGCTTCGTCCAGCCTCAGCTGGATCTCCTGGGACTGCAACGTCAAAGATGCACAAGTTAGTGATTGCGCCAGCCATTTCAAAGTACTGGTCTCTCTGTCTATGTAAGAATTCAAGCTCTCAAACAAGAAGGGCAAAGCCCATACGACTCACATGCTTTACACATTTTTCCTACCAAAATGCATGTGACCTTGACCCAAGGTCAAGGTCATCCAAGGTCATGCAACACAAAGCTGTTAATTCAAGACATAGGAAGTACAATGGTGCTTATTGGCTCTTTCTACCATGAGATATGGTCACTTTTAGTGGTTCACTACCTTATTTTGGTCACATTTCATAAGGGTCAAAGTGACCTTGACCTTGATCATATGTGACCAAATGTGTCTCATGATGAAAGCATAACATGTGCCCCACATAATTTTTAAGTTTGAAACAGTTATCTTCCATAGTTCAGGGTCAAGGTCACTTCAAAATATGTATACAATCCAACTTTGAAGAGCTCCTGTGACCTTGACCTTAAAGTAAGGTAAACCAAACTGGTATCAAAAGATGGGGCTTACTTTGCCCTATATATCATATATAGGTGAGGTATTGAATCTCAAAAACTTCAGAGAAAATGGGAAAAATGTGAAAAATAGCTGTTTTTTAGGCAACATTTATGGCCCCTGCGACCTTGACCTTGAAGCAAGGTCAAGATGCTATGTATGTTTTTTGGGGCCTTGTCATCATACACCATCTTGCCAAATTTGGTACTGATAGACTGAATAGTGTCCAAGAAATATCCAACGTTAAAGTTTTCCGGACGGACGGACGACTCGGGTGAGTACATAGACTCACTTTTGCTTCGCATGTGAGTCAAAAAGGAAACACACAAAAACACAGCCACTCTGGAAGTGTGGAACACCTATCAGTCAAATCAAGTATAAAACACAGTGATTACATCATATTCGTATAACAAGAAGGGCAAAGCCCATACGACTCACATGCTTTACACATTTTTCCTACCAAAATACATGTGACCTTGACCCAAGGTCAAGGTCATCCAAGGTCATGCAACACAAAGCTGTTAATTCAAGACATAGGAAGTACAATGGTGCTTATTGGCTCTTTCTACCATGAGATATGGTCACTTTTAGTGGTTCACTACCTTATTTTGGTCACATTTCATAAGGGTCAAAGTGACCTTGACCTTGATCATATGTGACCGAATGTGTCTCATGATGAAAGCATAACATGTGCCCCACATAATTTTTAAGTTTGAAACAGTTATCTTCCATAGTTCAGGGTCAAGGTCACTTCAAAATATGTATACAATCCAACTTTGAAGAGCTCCTGTGACCTTGACCTTGAAGCAAGGTAAACCAAACTGGTATCAAAAGATGGGGCTTACTTTGCCCTATATATCATATATAGGTGAGGTATTGAATCTCAAAAATTTCAGAGAAAATGGGAAAAATATGAAAAATAGCTGTTTTTTAGGCAACATTTATGGCCCCTGCGACCTTGACCTTGAAGCAAGGTCAAGATGCTATGTATGTTTTTTGGGGCCTTGTCATCATACACCATCTTGCCAAATTTGGTACTGATAGACTGAATAGTGTCCAAGAAATATCCAACGTTAAAGTTTTCCGGACGGACGGACGGACGGACGACTCGGGTGAGTACATAGACTCACTTTTGCTTCGCATGTGAGTCAAAAAACCAGTCATGTATAACTGGCTATTGATTTTGTTTTCAGTACTTTGAGATTTTTATCAGTAAAATTCACACACAAAATTGGTTAACGAGTTTCCTGCCCAGTATAATCCACTGTGTACTTTATCACATGCTTTTATGAGAATCAGGGAATATCTACACCAAAAGCCATGAAATAATGAAACATCCTGGCTCTCTCACATGAATGCTGCAGGCTCTAACCAACAATTGCAAAGATAGACCAGCAATTACAAATACCAGCTAACAAGCAAGACTAGAGATGAACAAAAAAACAGACAAAAAACCCGTAAGAGATACAGAAATACAGCAGACAATGCAACTGCACCAAACAAAAGATGGACACATTTTCAGCCTTAACATTTCTCCACCACCCACACATCCTCCTTGCCTAGTCCTCACCCACCCCCTTCCATCTCGTCCACCTTGTCCACCCTGTTCAAAGCCATAACTGTTACAGTATCTGCTGACCTTGGCCTTGGCCTGTCTGAGTTCCTCTCGTAGCTCTTTGACAAGCTCCGCCTGGTGCTGAGAACTGGCCACAGCATCTCGCAGCTTCTCCTCCGCGTCACGGGTCTCATTACGCAGTCGGACCAAAGTGTCTGTACGCTCTGCCACCTTTTGTTCGAAAAACAACACTGAGTGCTGATGTCGGCAATAATGACCGTTAAAAGCAACAAGTTACACAAAGACTCCTTAGTTGAGCACATTTGCGGGTCACAGATATTCTATTTTAAGTAAATAAAAAAATCAAATGAGGTTTGTGTTTAATACCACATGCATGTGAGTGCATCGTGAAATCTGTTCTGTAACTTCACAAACCCATTGATTGCCGAGTTGCTATGCTGTAAAACCACATTTTCGCTGTTTACGGTACAAAGCAAAATTGAACCAAGCAAAACTTTAAAAGGCAAGCAATGAAAAATTTACTACAAATCTCATTTATCAAAAAAGAAAAAAGGTGAACAATAAATCAAGCCAAACGTCAAAAAAAAAAGACACATGCATCTGAAAAATGACTTAGTACACACTGCAACAAGAACATAGTAGTTGTTAAATGTGTTTGATGGCTTGAATTTTCACAAATTTCAAGTGCCTGGGGCAATTTAAAGTAAGTTTCATATGTCCATCAGGTATTTATTTACCACATGTACTTATCATTAGTTAATCACTGTATGAGTTACATTATCTAAAATAACATTCCAGACACATGAGAATTAGCTGGTGAAGTTTTCACGCATTTATTTATTTTTAGTTTACCATTTAACACACACGGGAAAAGAACCTGTGTAATAAAAACTGGAGGACTCTGATTCATAGTGAATGTCACTGACAGTGGATGACTGCTTCCTGATGCAATCTCTATGCATTAACTGTTTCACAAAAAATGTCTTGTAAGTTTAGTTCCTTGGAGAAAATTCATCTGAACGATTTGTGGAAAATCAAAAACTACATTAGACATTATCATTTAGCTAAGACAAAAATTGTCACACAGACATGAATGATGAAGAACAGAAAGAGTTTAACAATATCGACAGATACTGACTCGTTTATACCTCTACCGTGAAAAAATCTTTACCGCTGAACTGTAATCTGTGTCTTTTTTTCCTCCTGAAAGTACCCCGTATGATTTGTGACCAGGATCTTTTCCAAACCTCCGGAAAAAAATCGAAATACAGCGGTAACTGTGATAAAAAGGACTCCCCTAGGACCAGCACACTGTGTCCTTACATTGCAGGTACTCTTTCAGGACAAGTAATTGTATTGGTAACAGAAGGTGTCCTTTATTGGGAGGCAGTCTGTAATCAGAGGGTCAGAGGGGCGTTACATCCCCACTCCTTCTCTCCCCCCTCCCCCCCCCCCCCCAACTTCATAAAAGATAGGCCCCCTGAAGTAAGGAACAAGTACACCTGCATTTCCACCTGGACACAGGAACCTACCTCAGTAGAGAGCAAGTCACGCGTGTCTTTGGAGGATAACTGAAGGCGCTGGAGACTGTTGGTAAGTTTGGACACCTGAGAAGTGGACACAGTTTAATTTCCACACATCAGTACGGTTAGGGCTACCTTAATTAATTTAGGTGGTTACAGGTGAGTGGGTACAGGTGAACACAATGGCACAATTCCCAAGATGAAGTGAATGGATGACACTTTCCTGGGTCCATTTCGCGGTGAAAGTTGTGGAGGGTTAGTAAGAAAGTCAAACAAAGCAACACCAAACAAAATGAAGCAAACACAAAATAATGAAAAAATAACTGAAATATCAAAACAGCAGGTGCAAAGCTTTTGGTAAATTAACCATGAAGATCCATCCAATGCAGTACAATGAAAAAATAAGTCAAACATTTCATTTTGCTTGACAAATAATCTGAAGAATTGTTTATATAAGGAATGTATCAAAAGAATTTCATTCCATTAAAAACACTTTGGCACCTAATAAATCTGACATCTCCTGAATACTGAAATCTCGTGACACGTTCTGTTTCAAGGAATATATAGCACCTGCTGTTTCATGTTGTACAGCAGCACCGTACAAAATTAAAACAAAATAATGAACAACTTTAATGACAAAATATGGCTGATGGGGTCTATGTCGACCAAAAGAGTGGGATTCCCTGTAGGTGGAATTCCTGTAGGGGGATTCCCTGTATACAGGGAATACCACAGGGTCTAGGTCCTGTAGTGTTTCGCTGATATTGCTGAAAGTCATGTGATGCTTAGCGACATCGGTAGAATTTGATGTTTCTCGATCTTTTTTGATATTTCTTAGAAATTCGAGTATGGTTTGCAAGTTTTAATGAAAAACTCCACCCTGTGGGAATCCCTGTATACAGGGAATCCCCCTACAGGAACTCCACCTACAGGGAATCCCACTCTTTTGGTCGACATAGACCCCATCAGCCAAAATATGACCACACAGCAAAACCACAGCAATTCTAAGAACACATTTGCAAAGTTCGAACAAACCATACAAAGCGTTGATGTAAAACAAAAATAAAATGGCAAAAGGCTACAAATTCTCCTTTCAAATGAAGAAGAATACAATGAAGTTCTACAGGTTACTGTGAATATGCCGCAAATTTCGCAACAAAAGTAAACACACATTTGCAATCATCAACTCAGGGTCAACTCAAAGTTACACTACCGTCAACTGCTTTCCTTACCGCTTGAGTTTTCTGTGCAAAGCCCCAAACAGAAGCAAAAGGCAAATAAGGCACTAATATTTTGACTATGGAATAAAATGAAGGCATCTTTACCCAAACCAGAGTAAAGCTAGTTCACAATAAATGTGCAATGTAAGATACACACATAAGTGCACAGAAAGTGACAGACATTCACATACGAAATGATTTCAACTGAAAATTGTCACACAGCGACACATGTGTGCAGTACAGAAGCAAGGTATGAATGATCAGGAATATTAATCATAACAAAATCTCAATTAAACATTTTCACATATCATCTGTATCAGTGCTATCACCAAGTACATATACATGTACACAACACTGGCGTTTATTTAAAAAATCTGTTCAACTGTTTCATTCTAAAACAAGCATGAAAAGTACCAGGTCAACTGTGTCTTGAAGTAACCCACAGCATTCACAGTGAAATAACTTCAATATGTTTTCTTCGTATTCATTAATTTCTGTGAACTGAACATACAATCAAGTTTAGTTGATACGAGCAAAACCCACCCCCTCCCCCCTTTTTTTCCCAAGCATAGGGGCAACAACAAGCATCTTTAATTTACATTTGCCCACCAGTAATATGCTCTTAATTATTCTATGTTTTATTTTTCTTCTCTTTTTCAATACAAAATCTAAAATGGTATCTGCGTTAAAGCTATCACACCCACTATAGGCAGCTGAACAATGGCGTGTGGATAAAGAGTTCTAAACAAAAACTGCAAGCCGATTCTACCCATTCCAGCCATCAAGCTTTGAGACTATCTCAACAGCTAGCCCGTGCAAAATAATTTCCCAAAACCATGACTCAGCCTAATTTGCACACACAACTGACTAAAATGCAGCAAATCTGCCAGAGTCTGCTGTGATAATTTAGAAAAAGAAACCTATAAGTGGAGAAATGTTCACCTGTGTCTGGGCTTCAGAGCACTGGCTTCGCAGAGTGTTGAGCTCTCCCTCCAGACGCACCACCTTGCCTCGACTGCTCTTCAGCTGAAAAGATCATCGCAAGCATTCAAATAAACAGTTTAACAGGCATGATTCTATATATCATGAAACTGTTGAAAAGCCAGAAAGCATACCCTCGATTCCCCATCCACCCTTGGACAATTTTTGAAAATAGAATGCAATCTGGTGCAATTTGAGGACCTTAAGAAATCACCTCTGGAGTTTTGTAAATCTTATGCCTGAGCTGTGAAGAATTACATCTGTATCTATTTTTCAGAGAAAAAGATCAGTTTTATGGAATCAAAGGTAATAATATGTTATTTTGATTTAAACACAGCAAGTGTGAGGGGCCAAATATCCGCTGTCTTTCAGTTAAAACGAACGCAATACAAACCACCACTCCTGTTAATTCTGAGCTTTATCACAACTTTAGCAAATATAAAATACCACATAGTACTACATGTAGTAGCTTTCAAACATACATCAGAAGATTTGGTTGAAACGAGTCTGATGCAGGTATAACAGCTCACTGATTGAGAGACTGATCACAGAACTCGATCTTCTCCATTTGACATGCAGTTGATCCCCCTTTTTAAGGCCCCCTTTCTTTTTTTATTTGGTGTTTAACGTCGTTTTCAACCATTCAAGGTTATATCGCGACGGGGAAAGGGGGGAGATGGGATAGAGCCACTTGTCAATTGTTTCTTGTTCACAAAAGCACTAATCAAAAATTTGCTCCAGGGGCTTGCAACGTAGTACAATATATTACCTTACTGGGAGAATGCAAGTTTCCAGTACAAAGGACTTAACATTTCTTACATACTGCTTGACTAAAATCTTTACAAAAATTGACTATATTCTATACAAGAACCACTTAACAAGGGTAAAAGGAGAAACAGAATCCGTTAGTCGCCTCTTACGACATGCTGGGGAGCATCGGGTAAATTCTTCCCCCTAACCCGCGTTTTTTTTTTAAGGCCCCCGCGCGATGTCAGACTTCCCCTATCAGAGGACCTGCTTGCCTTTACAAACCGTCTACTCATTATTTCTGTAAATTTACTTCCATTTCCTCCTTTCAAGGCCTCATTTTCTCAAATGTTTGAGGTTTTGAAAGAAAGGTTCCGTGTTGACAACAACAAAAAATCATGTTACAAAAATTCTGCACGCGTACCTCAGTATCAGCATCTTCCAGCTGTGCACGGAGGTGTAAGATCTCATCCTCCTGGGCCTTCAGTTTGGTCTCCAGCCTCTGAAGCTGTTCAAACAACACAAGGCAATCTCACTTTAACTCTGCTTCACATAAAACTCGTGTGGCAACTAACTGCCCACATGTGAAAGGTGGATAGTGTTCATTTATAAGCTTACCCAGCTTTCCTAGCTGTTTTCATCTGCATTGTGGTTTTTTCTCTCAAAAAAATTAAGTGCAAAGGGAAAAAAGAGATTCTTCTTGTCTGTTTGAGTTTTCTGTACATAAGCTTAAATATGAGACACATTCTTTCTCATTTATCCCTTCTCCCCTGAAAACTGCATGTGACTAAATCTGACTAATTCAAACCTCTTCTGCTTTTGTGAGAGAACTGGAGAGTAGAGCAAGCAACTTTTTTTTTATCATACAAATTATATAGGTGTCTTTATAGAATCTCATTGTTTGCATGCATGTCACAGAATACTGATCCGTCACCAACAGAAAACAAAACTACAACCCTCAAAAACAAGTAATTTACCAAAATCAAGGCATGATCCCAACACTAGCAAAACAAAATAATTGTGCAAGCCCCTTTTCAGTGAAAGTGACCACAAAACCCAAAACAAACAATCAAAAGAATAACAAGTCGCGTAAGGCGAAATTACTACATTTAGTCAAGCTGTGGAACTCACAGAATGAAACTGAACGCACTGCATTTTTTCACAATGACCGTAGTCCGCCGCTTGTGCAAAACGGAGTGAAACTGATGAGCCTGTTCAGCGCGGTAGTGGTTTCGCTGTGCTGCATAGCACGCTTTTCTGTACCTCTCTTCGTTTTAACTTTCTGAGCGTGTTTTTAATCCAAACATATCATATCTATATGTTTTTGGAATCAGGAACCAACAAGGAATAAGATGAAATTGTTTTTAAATCGATTTCGGAAATTTTAATTTTGATCATAATTTTTATATTTTTAATTTTTAGAGCTTGTTTCTAATCCAAATATAACATATTTACATGTTTTTTGAATCAGGAAATGATGCAGAATAAGATGAACGTAAATTTGGATCGTTTTATATTAAAAAAAAATTAAGCCGGATATGACGTCATCAAAAGTATTTATCGAAAAAATGAAAAATAACTCCGGGGATATCATTCCCAGGAACTCTCATGTCAAATTTCGTAAAGATCGGTCCAGTAGTTTACTCTGAATCGCTCTGCACACACATACGCACAGACACTACACACATACACACACACACACACACACCACGAGCCTCGTCTCGATTCCCCCTTTATGTTAAAACATTTAGTCAAAACTTGACTAAATGTAAAAAGGAAACCTGTGACACAAGGTAATAAGCAAACCCTCTGATCAAAAATACATTGCAAAGTAAAACCAAAAATAGTAGAAACAGGACAAACAAGTAAAATCCCCCATCAATCAGACAGCATGAAGGAAACCTTCCTTTTGCCATGAACTTCCCCTGAACAGAATCACACTTTTTCTCTCAAATCTACCAACAAACAAAGTGCGAGTGAACTGCATGTGCCTCTTTTTGCGAAATGCACACCCACATACACACACAGTACAGACATCAGTAGACGACACCATTTGTTTCATTGGCAAGTGCTACTCGTGAAATTGACTTCACTACTAAAATCAAACCAAACATTTTACTTCTACAATATGAAGATGTGCTAGATTAGGGAACCACTGCAAACAAGGGACAGAGAGGGTGAGGGGGAGGTGTGGGGGTGGGGGGGGGGGATTTGGAGGGGGGGGGGGGGATTTGGAGGGGGGGGGGAGGGAGGAGCCGGTGGCAGGAGGAAGGAAGGGAGAATTAGGGAGGGAATGGAGGTCTAAAGGTTTGAATATTGGCAACCAATTCTTTGCAAGATATTTCACCAGAAACACCTTTACCTCAAAATTACAACATGTATTCAATGAAACTATTCACTCCCAATGACTGTAATGGAATAAGCACATGTATCAGATTAAAAAAAAGAAGAAAACCACATAAACAGAAATAGGATGCTGTAATGAAAAAGTTATTTTTAAACAGAAATTAGATGTATCTACTGACAAAATGACAACATTAGAAAAATAAACCAAAACAACTTTGCAATCCAAAAACAATATTTAATATCAAACCAGTCTGTTATCTGTTCTTAACAAATATTATCTCAAGCATTAGACATAAAAATGAACACAGACTAGAATCAGCACAAATTTCTGTGCACTGCTGATGTCTCTGCAATGTCTTAACAATCACAACAATATTTGTCTGAAATCAGTGATCTCCACATTTTCCAGTTAATTTGAACTGATAAAATCAAGGTATTTTCCACCCTCTCACACCGTTTTGTACGTAATTATTCTCCATATTTGAATAAATCAGTTGTTCTCTGAAATCACAATGCTTCATTAGCATTATCAAAAACATAAGCTATCCGGAGCAGGAACAAAATCTTGTGATTTAAAAAAATGTCTTTTGTCTACAGATACAATATGATCTAACGACTAAACCATGAACACTTCAAATCAGCTACTAATGCGCCTGATGTGAAAGTTAATGGCACACAGTGAACCAAACCAAACAACAACACTAACAGTGCAAAATAAGGTTACCACAACAAGCACACATGAACAAGTGCGATGGCATGCATTAAGTTAGTGAACTAGAGTGACCGCGGAGAGCATCACCACCCTAGACGTTACCTCCTCCTTTGCCCTTTTCGCCTGTTCTTCTGCAATACCCGCTTTTTTCGTCTGTTGATCCGACTAGTGAAAACATGTCAAACAGGTCTGATCTGTAGCGCATTTGTTCTCCTCACACAAACTACACATATCACATATTTATTCTAATCATACTAAGCAACATTACAAAACATTCACAAACATTAAAATGGTAACTGTGATGAAAGGTCATCCTTCTGGAAAATGTCCCTGACACTATGATGCAGGTTGACTGTCATGACAGGTACATTAAAGTTAAGTCAAGATAATTAACCAAGGGGCTACAGAAAGCGTCCTTAAATGGGAGGTGTCCTCACAGAGACGGGCTTCACATCTTAGGTACCACTGTAACATAAGGGGCTTATCTCCAAAGAAATCTGTTTGTGTTACAAATCGGCGCATGAATGAAGTATACTTGACAGTCAAGGCCTGCAACTAACTTCTTCAAAGTTTTCCTCCGAAAGCGGCGTATGGCTGCCTGAATGGCGGAGTAAAAACGGTCATACACGTAAAAGCATGAGTGAACGTGGGAGTTTCAGCCCATGAACGAACAAACAAACTTCTTCAAAGTTGGTTAGAAATGTTGCTAAGAAATGTCTTAATTATTTACTGATCTGGTTAAAATTGGTAATAAATCAAAATATACTCTGAAGGGTTAAATCAATATGTCAAACAATATCACATTAAAAGTTAACAAAGCCGCTTTAAATTTCTTAGGGTGAGGGAAAGCATTTATAAAAGCAGCAAACAAAAACCAGCAAATTAAATCTGTCAAGAAATAATCAAAGCAAAATGTCAGCAGGCTAAACATTGACACAGTCATAAAGCATTTGTAACGAAACAGTAACACTTGTATGACTAGGAGACCTCAGCAATCACACATACTAAACCTGCAGGTAACTGAACTGTAAATTGTCATAAAACGTGAGATGGGTCTAAATAGCCTGAGCAGACTCAAACTCCGAAGCCACTGTCAACAACCCATCTTCTATCCACAGGGGAAGAGTATCCCAAAGAACCGTCAAGAAACACTTGAATTCAAAAAATCATTCTCCGCTGTAATAATGAATTGTAGCAACATCTCAATAACGTCATAAAAAACAACTATATACCTCAGCCACAGCAGCGTCCCTCTTCTCCTGTAAGTTGAGGACATCACGTCTCAAGTTCTGTATGGTCTCGTCACGCCGACGCAGCTCTGACTTGAGGATCTCGTGATGATCATGTGTGGACAGCTGACCCCCCCGAAGCCTCTCTTGCAGAGCTCCAATCTAGTAAACAAACAGAACAGATTTACATTTTCTTGTTTGACTGACAAACTCATACTGCTACTTTCACAGATGGCTGGAAGAGGAGGAAAACAGTGAGGAGAACAATAGAGATATTATTGATGATCAGGAGGACAATGGAGATGATTGTGACAATGATGATGAAGATGATGATGATGATGATGATGACAACGACCACATTGATTTAGAAAATAATTCAATATACAAAATTTGTATCACACTAATGCAAGCATTCTCACACACAGAAGTCGCTGCTGTGTTCCTCCTCATTCTCTCGAGAGTGAGTGCATTACATATATATTCACACTTCATGCACAGAGTATTGGGACAGTTTTCTGCTGAATCCCCAAAGTTATTTAAAGAATACTCAAGTAACATAAATCAGTTTCAGAATGCTCCACGAAGAGCAAATGTTACCTCATCTAAAGCTTTCCTTCGCTGATCCTTGGACTCCCTGAGCTCCGAGTCAAGAGTGCTGATTCTCCGTTCATAATGAGATACCTGCAAACACAATTGTTGAAAATTACACAGATGGCAAAAGTCTATGCGTTTAAATATGTTCAACATAAAAGGTACATGCACATGCCTTTCAGTTTTCAAAGCATGAAAAAAAATCTTACACTCCGCAAAGTAATTGTTAAATCACAATGAGAACATATTCAGGTGCTCATACTCAGCTCTCCTATGCATACATGTGACAATGATTCAAAAATGGGGGCACATACTGCCACAATATCAGTATCTTAATTGTAGGAATTGTCATCTGTAGATAAGTACTATTTTGTCTCCGCAGGAAACAAAACGTAGTCAATGTTATCTCCACCAGAAGTAAAAAACAAATTGTTCTCAAAAGTTCCTTTTAAATTTGCCATGTGTGCTTAACACAACAGGAACAAAGTAAAAGCTGTCAGACAATATGTGGCACACACTTGTCACCACAGATGTCTTTCTGCTGATAAAAGTGAAAGTCAAAAACTACAGTCCAGATTTACACGTATCGACAGTCCAATTTGATATCGACATACAATTCAGAAACAGGCCAAAAGTGAATTCAATGCACTGATGCATGAAGAGAACTCTTACAAGACAGCAAGGTCTTTGGAAGGTTTTATAATGACAGGATTGATTAACTCACATCATGTACAGACTGAGAATGCTGGTCTCTGATGGTTGCTAGCTCTGCCTTCAACTGGCGAATCACATCTTCTGACTTGCCGGCCTGAAGAAAAAGAAAGAGAAGAAAGATAAGGGACAAAATTCAATTAACTCTTGACCAAAAGTCAGCATTCTGTATCCGGACACATTTAAAACCACATACTATCAGGAGTTAATAGGTGCAGACTGTGGTTTAAACCAGAAAAAATACCTCGACAATGTTTCATTGTATTTTGTAAATATATATTCAATTCAACCTCTTTAACAAAAGCCACTGCATCTATCTCAGTTATCTAAATCAACAACATCAAAGAGTTTGTATTTAATTTTATCAAACACCTATCACAACCAAAACACAAGAAAAGGCAATGTAAACATGACATCCCCCCCCCCCCCCCCCAAAAAAAAAAAACCACCAAAAAGCACACACACACAAACACAAACAAACAAACACATACATAACTAAATACAGTCAGGAACAAAACAGGTTCTAACTGGTACAGCAGTTCTGAAGACAGCTGCAGCTCAGAATCAAACTCCTTTGCCCCTTTTACCGATTCTTGCAACCCAGCACTTTGACCACAACAAACTCACAACACATGCACAAATGCAATGGGGAGGGGCAGGGGGGGGGGGGGGGGGATGTGGGTGCATAGGGACACAAGGGACAAAAACATAGGGGGTACAGAAAGAGAATTAGAGAAAGAGAATACCTTTCTGTTTGAATGTAATCGTTAATCACAAACAAAATGTGGAGCCCTTAATTATCAGATAAAACAGACGTTTGAGTGCTTAATTCCAATTCCCCTTCCATACACCAACAATATTTGTTTATAATCTTCTTCTCTCTCTCTATGACAGTGTGTGTGCACATGTGTGTCTATTTGCATTAGCACACGTGTGTGCATATGTGTTTGCACAAGCACATGCAGAGTGATACAGAGGGCAAAAACTACAAACGTACATACAGACAATTAAAAACACACAGTACAGAAGGCCATTCAAAATATCTACATCTTGTCAAAAAAATTGGAACTGGTCACATTCTCTCCTAATTCCTCCCCACACCCCCACCACAATTTCCCCGTCAAGGTGTACACACACAGGGGTGCTGAGCGTAAAGACAAACACAGAGTGAAAGTGAACAGCACAAGCACACTGCATAACCCTCCTCACCACAAAGTCATCATAATATGGTATTCTCCTCCACTGAAACAGCCATACAATACACCTCATGATGGCACTGCTCTAAGGCAAAAAAAAAAAATAGTCTGTTTACGGTAACATAGGTATAAAAAAAATAGGGTCGGTAGGCCGGGATTTTAATTTTTTTTCTTTTTTTCCCCAAATAACCATATTTTTAAGTTATTTTGCCAAAAAACAGACTTTTTTTTTTTTTTTAATTGTTTCCCCCCCCCCCCCCCCCCAAATGCCAAAAAAAAAGTCTATGGTCGCGCGAAAAAATAGGGTCGGTCGGGATACCGTAAACAGACTTTTTTTTTGGTTGCCTAATCCTATCCCAGCATTTTGCTCAAGACAATACAACTAGTGATCACCACAACAATAACTGCTTTGTTTAGTATTGATTTACTACCAGACACAAAATCAGGTTCCACAGGAAATCACAGGGTGATAGTAAGGGCTTTGTTTTTACATACCGTATTTCATTCTAAGAAAATGACATCAGCAAACCTCTTTTTCTCAGTATTTAATTTCCTCAATCATTCATTGAACATTTTTTTCCCATGCCTGGTACTTTTCTTCAAAGCATTCTTCCTTTCATGCAGTGAACATTTCTGGACTCCCTTTTCTTTCAAACGCAGATCTGTCTACAACAAAACCACAACATCCTACCAACCTGGACGTGACATATTGGCATGGCAACTTTCTCATGCTCCATTATTTATTTGCTCCTCTAAGAATCAGTCAGCATCTCAGACACACTTTACAAACACCTACAACCAAACTCCCACCCCGTTGCTCATGTCTTTTGATGTTTGCTTTGTTTGTTTGTTTGTTTGTTCATTATCTATTTATTAATTTTGTTATTTATTTTGATTTGTTGTTGTTGTTGTTGTTGTTGTTGCTATGCTGTTTAAAATGGTCATAACCAATTAAAATGTTTAAAAAATAAAAGTGTCCCCTACGTCTCCAGCCACAGAGCGATGCTTGTCCTGCAGCATCTTGATGGTCTGTGTCTGGTTGTTGTTCTCTGCCTCCTTCACGGCCAGCTCCTTGTTCAGGTCGTTCACCTGCATCTGCAGCGTCGATATCTTCCGGTCTCGGTTCTGCATCTATCCCACAGACAATCGAGTGAACAGTTACAGCAAGAAGAAACACTGCAAACTTTTAAATACTATTATGGTTTTATAAGTTTTTGTTCAATACCCACAGATGTCCTTTGGTATCAGTGGTCTTCAAAACACTGACACATATTTCTAACTGCCAAAAACAAAAGTCACTTGTTCATTTCAATGCTTGTTATTCTCTCAGGTGCCAGGAGAAAGGTTCCGTACAACTCTCGCTCACTCCATTACACATGTCGTATGCATAAAGAGCGATTACTTCCCTTCGGTTATTTGATAACAAAAACTTAATTTTAATCTCACAGGTACACCACAGGTACCATTGTACAAAGATAAACTCTGAGACCTGTTACCAATGCCAGTTCTGACACCAGTACAGTGCTACCATACGCACCTCATACTGAAGGTCCTCTGCACGCTGCTCCATCTTTCGCAGATCTGACTTGAGACGGCTGGCAGAGAAATCACCTGCATCCCCATGGCCTCGGTCCTGCAAATAATGGAAGTGTCTGGGTAAGTAACATACCAAGATCAACCCAAAATATAGAGTAACACTAACATATACATGTGACTTGTGAAACCAAGCACATTTGTACAGCATATTCTTCTGTGCTGTATGATGCTAAAATTAAATGAATAAACGTTTTGAACTGCTTCCTTATTTGTCTATCCTTTTAAGTGCTTTCCTTATGTCTATCTTACTTCTTAGAACATCTAATATAAACATTTAAAAAACCACTTTGAATACCATTTTATAATAATATTTAGTTTCCCTACATTACTAATTTTCTCTGCAAAATGACAGTCGTGAAATCAAAAGGAAACACACAATACCACAGGATGATATATTATGTTAACTGAAAGTAAAACCACACTTCCAAACACAAAGTCCACAATCAGCTTTAATACCTGATCCACACGGAGGAGACCCAGCTCCTGCTCCAAGGCGTCAATCCTGTTGTCACGGCGACGCAGCTGACTGTGCAGCTCTTGTAACTGTGACTCACTGCTGGATGTATGCCTGTGGGGATAAGGAACAAATATTCAATTGAGAAATGTTGACTGTTACGCCAAAGCATTGTGCACAAGTAACGACTAATACAAACAGATTATTCAAAGTTTAATGAAAAATATAAATACATGTACATAAAATCTTGGCAATGTTCAATAATACCATAGAGACAGACAATTTCACTCTAAAAGAAAATGCTAAAAATGATGAGAAAATAATCTGTGAAAATCTCCACAAAAATTTTTTCTCAACCTATACTCAGGAATTGTTTTGCCATCCACAGTTTTTATAATCTTACTTTGAATGTTATGACCTCTGAAGGAGTATCTACAAAACTAAAAACCCAGAAGAGGAACAAGAGTTGTGATCTGGAAGCCAAGCTTACAGTTTGCTGTAGGTGTCGTGCAAGGATCCGAACACCTGGTCAACGCTCAGCTCACGGAACCGGATATTGTCAATCTGAAAAAGCAAACAGAATTCTCAATTTGTTGCATTGGACACTGAAACCAACATAGGACACAAAGAAGCCACATGGTGAACCAAGAGTTTAGGCAAGTGAACGAGTTTTACAAATTCAAGGGTCGTTTGCTCAATCACAGTAATGAAAAGGATGAAGAGAAGTAGAAGGAGAAAGATAATATAACAATGACTGCAAAGTATGATTATGAAAAAGTATACAGTGCAAATTAACATTCTGTGTGTGCATGTGCGTGCCTGCACACAAACCCTCTTATGGAAATGACTTACAGTTACATGCATGTGTGCAAGTACACGCATGTATGTGTCTGTGTTTATATGTGTTCCTGTATCTGTGTGTGGGCTATGCGCGCACACTATACTGTACATGCATGCACAAGCACACCAATCCATACAGGCATTCATGTATGGCTACTTTACCTCCCATCGCCCTGAGGATCTGGCCACGCTGATGACGGTAATGAGCTTGTCTATGTCGTGGTTCAGGTTGGCGCTCTCATCACGCAGCTGTGAGGTGGTCTCTTCCTGACGCGTCAACCGAGATTGCAAGTCCTGCAAAATTCACAGGATGATACAGAACGTTTGGAGTTGTAAGGTAAACAAGACGATGTTCGGAAATAAATCTGTCAGGATTTTCAAGAGTTGTGACAGAGTAAAAGCATGCACTTTTACTGATGCAAGCTTTTCAAAGCAAGGTGAAACAAGTATCACGCTCGCGACGAACAACTAAGTCTGATGTGTATGGTATGCAGCGTGCACTTAACATGATACCCTTTTCTTTCAAAAATATACTCATGAGAGTTCATGATTCGTTGTGACAATGGTAGCTGGCCTGCAGTGAATGCTGACAATGTGTTTTGACCGAGGTCACATGGGTTTGGCTTGAGGTCATGTGAGTTTAGGAAAACACACGCACTTATATAGCGATCACTGCCTTTCCCTTGTGGATGACCAGGGTGAACTGCTAACAACTTTTCCTACAGTCACTTATTTAAACATCCTTTTCTGCAAACCTTGTCAACAAAGGCACCAAACTCAGAAACGCTAAGACTGAGAGTATGGATTTATCTTATGACAGGACTAATACACTGTTGGTCTTATAAACAAAACTTCAACTTCAAGAGAAAGAATATTGTATTGAATGAATAACATAATATTTTACAAACTCCCTCTAAAAGAACTGATGCCATCAGATCTTAATGGAAACTTTTAACTGTACGATTGAAATAAGTGCATTGAAAGAAGTTTGCACAAAACATACTTGGCAAGCATTAAGTTTCTGTCTTCTTTTGCACATGGCTTATGTTAAACAGTGGAATCCTCTTTTAAAGACCTCCAAAAAATCTGAGAAAATCAGGTCTGAAAATATAGTCATAAAATGGAGGTAAATTAACAGAGGTTATGAACAAAAACATCTGAAAAATCAAGGTCTTACAAAATGGGAAGTCTTAAATTGAGTGCTTCTAAAAGGGGGGTTCCACCGTAGAACTACGAAAGATTACCTCTAGCAAGGCCTCTGCTCGTGTCTTCTCAATCTTCAAGTTCCGTAGTTCCCTCTCCATGTCACGGGCTTTAGACATGTAGTCCTGTAACACAAAAGTAACACACACTGATGTTATTTCGTCAGCAACAGAAATACTACTGGAAAACATTCAATTTAGAAATTAGCAACAAACACAGAAATACAATTACCACATGAACATTGAAAAACACATGAAAAATAGTTAACAATCAAGTATTTCTGTACCGAAGGGAAAGGTGTGACAATTCTTCTCCCATCTAGTGACTGCATTCTCTCTCTGTCTCTTTCCAGGCATAATTAAATATTTTAGAAATAGGAGTTCACCACATTTTTAATTATGTCAAAACATTTCACCCCTCAAAACTGTCCCCACATTATTACATGTAAGATTCAGGAACAATAAACTAGCTACAAGACTCTTTCAAAGTCAAAGACAAATTATCAGAAAAAAGGGTAAGTATTTCACATGAAAAGAACACAAAAGTAAATTGCATAGCAAAACAAGAAGAACATCCTGCTTCTAATTCAAGTTTGACAGAACTACAATAGGTTAATTGTTAATACCATATACTGTTTAACAAGTGAATCAGTTTGTTGCTACTGAACTCTGTTAGCACAAAAAAGGGGGTAAGTGTTCTTCAGAGGAGGGACAGGGAGGAGGGGGCCAGTCAGTATTGGTCAGAGTCCCCCCTCCCCCCCCCACCCCTGGTCAAAAGGCACACTGCACAAGTCCTCTATGCTGGTCTCAACTATTGGTATTACTATTGATTTACAAAAACAATGAAAACCATCAGAAATACAGTGCAGTACAAAGTACATCAATTACACAAAGAATCTCATTACTGGAAAATTTCTAAAGTAAATTTTCATTTCATTAATATACTTACCCGAATCACATATATAGCAGTTGACACCGTCTGGTATGCTAAGGTACTGAAAGCGCTACCCATCTTTAAAGTAATTAAAGGGAAGCAACCCCACACCAAAAAAGCTGGAACTAGCATATGGTAGTGAGCTACCCCCTGGGAGTTACCTCCCATTAGCTACTTCCCATCCCACGCACGTGGCTACTTCATTCCGGCTCAGAGAAAAACCGAAACAAACAGCGGGGCAGGTGGGAGGGACTTCGATATGTGATTCGGGTAAGTATATTAATGAAATGAAAATTTACTTTAGAAATTTTCCATTAAATTACATATTCTTACTCCGAATCACATATATAGCAGATAACATCAACATGGCGGTGGGCAAGAAATAAATCAAACTCACCATCACATTCTGGACAGGAACTGGCCGGCTGCTATAAGGGCAGGTAGACCGCGAGATCCATCCTGTCTGAGTGCAGCCACGTCTCGAAGATAGTAATTAATGAAAATATCTTCTGAGCGCCAGTAAGCCGTCGAGAGCACCTCGTCAAGCCGTTGCGAGCGAAGAACGGCCAAAGACGAAGACCACGCCCTAGTCTCATGGGCTCTGGCCGAGACCAGGGGAAAGGCAGGCTGAGCCCCCCCCCCACTTGTGTGACACCAACTGTAGGCTTGCCGAATAAGGGACGACACCCACCGGGCCAACGTAACTCTTGAAACGTCTTTCTCCCTTGAAGTGAGAAGAGAGATAAACAATAGCTTTTGTGAGGAGGAACGAACCGGCTGAGTCCGAGCCAAATACAGACGTAAGGCCCTAACTGGACAGTTGACCGAATCAGGGTCATCCGGAGCCAACGCGTTGGTCAAGGCCTTGACGCGAACCAACGGAGAGGCCTGCCCCGGAGCCTGATTCTTGGCCAGGAAGTCGGGACGGAAACGAAGAGATACTGAGCCGTCCGACTCGAACAAAATGTCACCTGGCAGACCCGACAGAGCGTGGACCTCGCTACCCCGTCGGGCCGTAGCCAAAAGAACCAGAAAAAGAGTCTTGCGAGTGAGATTGTAGAGACTCGACTCGCTCAAAGGCTCAAATTCCGCGGACCGCAAGAACGCTAAAACAAGGAACAGGTCCCACTTAGGAGCGGGCAAACGAGACCGGACCTCCTTGAGAGCAGCGCCCTTAATGACAGCAGCGATCACCCCCCCCACTTGAACAGATCGGCCGATCTGCTTGAGAGTAGCAGAGATCGCAGAGCGCCGGACCCTCATAGAGGAGACGGAGGCACCCTGCGAAAACATAAACGAGAGGTGGTTGGCGACCTGCATAGAGCGAGGAGCCACTGCAACCACCCCTTTAGCGGAACACCAGGAGGCCCAGGCCCTCCAGTGCGAGGCGTATACGGACGAGGTGGAAGCCCTATGGGAGCTGCCCACCAAGTCCAGCGTCGGAGAAGACGCACCAGAGCGCCTCAGTGAGTCCCGAACAACATCCACACGTGAAGCTTCAGAAGACTGGGCTCCTCGTGTGGAATGCCTGTTCGGGGCTGCACTAATTCCCCTCTTCGCAGAGAGAGAGGAATGGGAGGACCTTGGGCGAGCCGAAGCAGGTCTGGGAACCAGTCCTGCGACGGCCAGAGGGGCGCGACCAGAAGTAGAAGGGCCGGCCCCTCCAGCTCCGCCTTTCGAATTACTCGGCCGAGTAATGGGAAAGGCGGAAAGGCGTACGCCTCCAGACCCGTCCAGGGAATGTCCAGAGCGTTCACTCGCCAAGCCTGAGGGTCCGGGAATGGCGAGACGAACACCGGGAGCCTCTTCGAGAACCTGGTGGCAAACAGGTCGACGAGAGGCTTTGGGACTTGGGTCCAAAGGCGAAGCAGTGCCCCGTGAGTGACTGTCCACTCGGACTGAAGCACCCTGCCGGAGCGACTGAGAGCGTCCGCCAGAGTGTTCAGCCTCCCTGGAAGGTACCTGGCGGAGATCGAGATGCGGTGTTGGTAACACCACCTCAAGACCTCGCAGGTCCTGTCCGAGAGAGACGGGGACCGCGAGCCTCCCTGCTTGTTGATATAAGCTGCCACTGTCGTGTTGTCTGTAAACAGACGAACATGCTTGGCCTGCAGGGAGGGCAGAAACCGGGTGAGAGCTAGAGCTACTGCTTCTAGTTCCAGCCGGTTGATATGCCACTGGCTCTGTTCCACCGACCACAGACCTGACACCGTGTGTAGGTCCGTGTGAGCCCCCCACCCCAGCAAGGACGCGTCCGTGAACAGGTCCAAGTCCGGGGGAGGCAAGGCAATCGGAACCCCTCTGCACACCCACTCCGTGTCCAACCACGGGAGGGTGGTAGACTGGAACCATCCCTGGAGAGGGACGAGGACGTTCCAATCCACCCGAGTCGAGCCCACAAACGGCTTCAGAGCTGCCTGAAAAGGACGCTTGTGTACCCGACCCAGAGGGACCAACAGAGCCATGGATTCCATCTGTCCCAAGATGGAGGCAAGAGAGCGAAGGGGCGCCTGCAGGAGGGGCAAAGTCGAGCGTATCTGAGCTTGGAGCTTGTCCACCCTCTTTTGAGAGGGGCGGACAGTCCAAGCGACCGTGTCGAAGGACATCCCCAAGTAGGTGAACGTCTGCGACGGGGTCAGCTCCGACTTTGACGCGTTGATCGAGAACCCCAACGAGTGGGCTTCCCGAAGAACCGTCTGGGTATGCTGCGTGCAGCCTGCCTGGGACTGGTTCAGAACGAGCCAGTCGTCCAGGTAAACCCGCAGGCGGATACCCTGAGACCTCACCAGAGCGCCCAGCTGTCGGACCACCATGGTAAAAATCCATGGTGCGAGCGACAAACCGAAAGGGAGGGCGCGGAACTGGTAGACCTGCTCGTCCCACCGGAAACGAAGCCATTTCCGGTCGGACGGATGCACCAGGATGTGAAAGTATGCATCTGTCAGGTCTATGGAGGTCGCCCAATCTCCTGGGCGGAGAGAGTCTCTGACCTTGGCGGGCGTCTCCATCTTGAACTTTATCTCTCTCAAGAAAGTATTGAGAAAAGATAAGTCCAAGACCGGACGCCACGCCCCTGAAGCTTTGGGCACGGCGAAAAGGCGCCCGTAAAATCCCAGGGAGCTTTGGTCCAGGACCCTCTCCACTGCCCCCTTCTGCACCAGGGAGGCAACTTCCGTTTGCAGAACGGATCTTGCCTCCTGAGAGCAGGGGGGCTTGAAGCGTGGCGGATGTCGGGAAAGAGGAGCCTTCTCCTCCCGCCATAAGAGACGGAAGCCCGATCTCACAACTCCCACTATCCATTGGCTGTCTACTGAGACCATCCAATGGGTGAGTGCCCGGGAGAGGCCCCCCCGCCATCACCAAAGTGGAGGGCGGGGGGGGGGTGAGACCGGGGGCGCTTCATTGGGGGTGAGGCTTGCTGTTAGAGCCGCCACGCCCCCTTCCCGACACTGTCTTCTTCTTGCCACCTCGAGAGCTCTGCTGAGCAGGCCTCTTTTGAGCAGGCTTGGGCTTGGAACTCGGCTGAGACTTCCCCTGCTGGGAAGGCTTAGCCTGCTTCGCGCCCTGTAGAGCCATGTCCAGGAACTGAGCGTCCTTGTTGGACTGAATCTCTGCCTGCCGAGCGACAAGCGCCATGTGGCCGAGCAGCGATCCCTCTACAACCGGAGACACACGTAGTGTGTCTCTGGTAGCCTGATCGGCAAACTGAGAGTTGGCAAGAAACAACTCCCTCCTTGTCAAGACCGCATGCGCGTATTGCAAAGAGGAGAGACGAGTCTGTTCCTCATTGACCTTCGCCAGGGCCGTAAGCAGGGAGGAGACATCATCCGCATTTTGCTCCTCACTGAGGGAAAAAGGGACAAGAGAGTCGGTCAACGACCGAGACAGTGCCCGCACCAGCGTCTCGGAGATGGAAGCCAGCTCCAAGAGCTGACGACCGATCTCCTCCAGGGAGATAAGAGTACCCTCCCGCACTGGCACAACCGAGTCAGACTTGACTGGTTTGACAAGCAAAGCCTGCAGCTCCTGCGTCACCGGTAAGATGGCACGCGGGAGAGCAAAGGAAGTGGTGAGGTTGCGGCTACGGACAGGGAAAGCAATCCTCTTCTGTGCAGAATGCACAAAGGAAGAGGACTGCCCTTCATCCGCAAGCCAACCACGAGCCCGTTCCGGAACCGGCCCAAAAGGTGCCAGAAGAGGGAACGGCTCAACCGGAATACCACTGCTCCGTTTGTTCGGGTGCACCAGAACTTGGGACAGGTGGTATGAGACAGACGGAGATTCCACAAACCGGAAGGAGGAAGCGTCATCCTTATCCGGCAGGAAGTCTGCCATAGCTGAAGGCGCCGCCGAAACGGAAGTAGCGGACGTCGCTACACCTTCTGCAAAATACCGCGAAGTCACCTCGGCTGCAGAGTCAAGAATGGACTTGAGCTGAGAGGAAAACACAGTACGGGTGTCTTCGCTGACCACTGACTGCAGTTCAGACTGATCCATCAGCGAAGAACGACCGTAGTCATCAACCACAGTGGCTGAAGGGTACTCTGGATGACCGGAAACCGGAAACCTGTACCCACGAACATCGTCCTGGTTTAAACCCTGCCCAGTAGGGAGAGGGTAAACCGGAACACCGTCCGAGAACGCCGGATGTGGTTGGGCGGAAGTCAAAACCTCAGCAGAGGAAAGAGACGACCGTCCGTGCTGAAGCACCGGAAGTGCAAAAGCATCACGCTGTTGTTCCCTCTCCGCCATCCAAGAGGAAGTGGACGGAAGAGGGACAGCGTGCGTGTCCGGCCGAAGCCGGAAATGCAGACACCATAACCGCCGGGGGCGGAAGCGGTGAATGCACGAACTGCGGCCGGAAGCCGTGAAGCCCGTAGGCCAGCTCATGATCCATCCCATCGCGGCTGGCATTGCGAGCAAGCGTGGGGGGACCTATGCTTCCGGCGGGAGCCGGAAGCGCAGTAACCGTAAACGGTCGCCGCTGCTGGCTAACAGAGTCCTGCTCTACAAGAGGAGGCCTGCCGCCAGCCGAAAGCAGGGAGTGACCCTGCGCACACGAACCGTTGCCCGCACGGGGCTGTCCAGGCGCTTCACGAGAGCAAGAGGACCGGTTCAACTTACTTGTAACGTCTCCACCCGAGACAGGAAGTTGAGGAGCGGAAACAGAAGAAACCTTCCCGGAAGAGAGGGACTGAGTGTCCCCCCCCGAAACCGGAACGGCAGCGCTAACTGGAGTAGACGAGCGCTGCATCTCTGTCTGTACCAGAGAGCGAATCTCCGGGATAAGAGTCTGCAAGAGAGAGGACACAATCGTCCCCTGGTCCGACGCCGACAAAGCAGAGGGCGCAGAAACAACAGTAGAACTAGCACAAACGGGGGTGCTAGAAAGCGGAGGTGAAATAGGCACTGACAAAATTGTGTTGCGTGCAGCGTCTGACACCAATACAACAGGCTTAGAGCTAGAGGACTTGGGCTTAATCTTGCCCTTAATGTCTCCTTTACCCTTACGTTTATCCTGGTCTGCCATGCTGACCAACAACAAACAAGAAACAAGCGAAAAAATTTCACAGAAAAAGTTACTGAAAACGAAAGTCCTAACGGACAGCTAAGCAGTAACTACAGCAAAATAAAAACGAACCAAGCTTGCAACACACAATGCACAAGCGTCAGTGAACACGCCACAAAATACAAGCCAGCAAAGCTAACTGTAAACAAAATGGCGAAAGCACAACAGGTTACTGACGAACAATGTCCAAAGGACAACAGACAGCAACCAACGCACAAGTTCGAAAACAGAAAAATACAGAACGAGCTCACCAAAACAGGCGCCCGCACGGGAGACAAGATGAGTTACGTGGCCGGCAGGTGAACGAAGCAGCACAAGGCAGCCACAGTAGCGCACAGAAAATTCAATGACCTCTCACCAGGACAGCTGAAGTCGGAATGAAGTAGCCACGTGCGTGGGATGGGAAGTAGCTAATGGGAGGTAACTCCCAGGGGGTAGCTCACTACCATATGCTAGTTCCAGCTTTTTTGGTGTGGGGTTGCTTCCCTTTAATTACTTTAAAGATGGGTAGCGCTTTCAGTACCTTAGCATACCAGACGGTGTCAACTGCTATATATGTGATTCGGAGTAAGAATATGTAATTTAATTGCAACTTAATTAAAACGTTGGGGAAGGTAATTACGGTTTTGTTTAAACCCACAGTGAACAAACAAACAAAGTGGGAAAAGAGATACAGAGAGATCTAACACACTTAACTTTTTAAGATTTTGTGTTCAAAGTGAACACTGTCTTGTGATGAATACTTTGGGTTATTTTTTGCACTGGTATTTTGTGTTTCAGGGTAATTAATAAGACTGGCACCCCATACTTAAACCTTGCTTATTTGTTCAATAAAATAGGGTCAAACCTGGAGCTAATATTTAATCATTGTTTCACCTTTCGTACTGCTTCAGTTTGATTTGCTTGCAAAGTTGCAAGCTATTTACAAAAAAACTTTACTGCAAGTCAAGTTAGACCAAGTTTGGTTTTGCTGATTTATACACACAAGCACACACATACACACACCTAGCTCCCACACAAAAAACAACTACTACAAAACCAACAACAACTACAACACACCACACCACAACACACCACACCACACCACAACACAACACAACACAACACACAACCTGCTTTTGCTCAAAAACAAGAACAATAATAAAGTCAGAATGAGAGCAGATAGGAAAGTATGCAGATTTAACATGGTAAAACTAAACAATAAAACGCTTAAAGAATAACCTCTTCAAAAAAGAAAAAGCAAAGGAACTATTTCTGGCTAGGGCTTACACTACATGCAACGTACAGTCCACACAAAATCTGTAAATATCAATTAATGTTGAGAGAAAAAAGAAAGGTTAGTTATGCCAGAAAATGTCACCATCATCTACATGGGTGGAATACTTTTTGACTCTAATCTCCCAATAGCCCACCCAGTGTTTTGTTTTCATTGACACCATAATGAAAACTAAACATGAGCTACAGTAAGGATTGTAGAACAAGCATAAGTCCGTCTAGTCCCAGACTGGCACAAGCTTGAAGAGGTTAGAGCCAAACAGTAATCCAATCAACCTTAAAACAGACACCGGCCTTTGCACATACCAAGGGTCATACACCCCATATAATCCCCACATAATTCTCACTGCCAAGAGCCGATAGCGGGTTGATCATTCAGTTTCTGAGTTCGCCACTACCCTCCCATACTCAGAAACCCATGCCCCCAAAGAGCCACTGGAAGTAGACCTGGATGGGCCATTTTATTAAAGCTAACAGAGTAATAATGTCTGCGGATACAACAGTGAATTATCACGGACTTATGTCGTATCAGGGACCTATATAATATTTATAGGTCTATGGTCTTATGAACACTTGACAACACTTGCAGACACCATTAACTCCCGTGGACGTTTCTGTGAATATGAACCCTGACAAAGCTCTTGTGAACATATGCAGACACCAACCAAAGAACTCATATGCTAAAGCTCTTTAGAACTCTGGCACCCCGTAGAGAAGTCATTCGGTTTGAAGTGAAAGTACATATGGATTATACTAACACCACCCACTGGTGACATGTACAAGTTCGCAAGAACACAGACACCGTCAGCAAAAGTAATTAACTCCTGTGTAAAACATGGGTCAGGGGCTAAAGGCAAAGAAGGCTATGACCACCTAAATTTCACTGTGAAAATGAAATGTGAAACACAAAAGAAAGGGAGGGAGAAGGAGAGAGGGGGGGGGGGGGGGCAGAGCAAGAGAGAGAGGGGAAAGCAGGAAAACAGACAAACAGACAGACATATACAAAGAGAGACTAGTGAGAGACAGAGACTCGTATACACAGAGAATAGTACTTTCTTTCATTAAAAAAAACCTATTCAAACTTTCTGTCCCGCAACACAGATAGCACTCCTCAGGAATGATTTTATTTAACCATATTCAAACTGAACGCATTTTCCTACCTGAGGAACTGAGTCATGGCAGATCAAAGCCCACACAACAGATTCAATTTGTAACAGCACAATGGCAAGAAATATGTTTAGCCTTATGCCCTAACTTTTACCTTCAATAGGCCTGGCACTCTCAAAGGGGACTTTTGTTTGGTACTCAAAATGTCAAAGGATACAAAAGTCGCACAAAAACAGATTCATAAATCCTGCGATTCCATTACGATCTGTACACAATTCTGCACTGTACTTGTGAGGGAGGTTATGCATATATTATACTAGAATGAATACCCGCTTCGCCGGGTAGCCGGCTTCGCCGGGAAGAAGTACTTAGAGCCGTACGCCGGCTTTGCCGGGTCCGAACAATGGACCCGCCAAGCTTAGGTCCCTCCCAGATTCGTGGAATGGGAACAGCACGAAAATGATTCAGTGGCCATAATGCCATTCCTGACCATATCGAGTCCCATCCTTGTCGACGAATGTAACCGTGTTAATCACCTTTGGAGGCGAACTCCACTCAAACAGGATTGAGCAATTTATAGCTTATCTGTAAGCCCTTTTGAACTGTTATGGCTTCTCAAAAGTAAAAAGTAAATTTTAAGGGGCTTATTGTCCGTCAGGTCTTAATTGCCTATATTGGACATGAATTGGTTTATACGATTCGAGTTTTTACGCCCTCACGGCTTTTGATGTTTGCGTGTTTAGGTGATCAGCCATCTGCACTTATGGTAGAATGACCAAGATCTTTAACGTGCCATTGTGGTGACACGGGGGTGGGAGATGGATACCGTCTCTGGGTCTGCACATAAAGTTGACCCGTGTCCGTCCCGGCCCGGATTCGAACCAGCGACCTCTCGATCACAAGTCCAGTGCTCAACCACCTGAGCTACCCGGGCCCCCAAAGGAAGGCCAGTACATACTAATACACAAAAGCCGCCAGACCACATCACAAACAGAACTGAACAATCCCCAGGTGTTGCTCACATAGAGACACACACACACACACACACACACACACACACACACAAACACAGAGAAGCCGTATCTATAGAGAGATAGATGACAGTGTATTTTTCGCGTGGCTATAAATTGATTCGACCTTTGCACTTTTACAGTGAGGATAATTTACGGGTCCAATTTACGTTCTGGACACTGTGGTGACCTTCTAAAAATAGTAACAGAACGCCGGGAATATCCGAAGACGCACCACTCATACTATAGTGCACCATACGAAGGAAGGGAGGTAAACGCTGAAAACCTGGAGAAGATGAGAAGATAAGGAAGAGTTACTTATAAGGGTGAAATGAATACAAAAACCAAAATCAGTTCAGCGCTGCGCGCTGAGAGCACGTGTTGAAATATCTCATCGATGATATTGTGTCCGGGGTGTAGCTGAATACGGTGTCCAAATTTGAAAAAGATCCACCGAGAACTTTGGCTTTGGTGTGTCGGTATGGGGGCCCGGGTAGCGGAGGTGGAACCAAAATAGCTGAGGTGAAACCAAAATCGGTTCAGCGCTGCGCGCTGAGAGCACGTGTTGAAATATCAACCAGGTTGTGTCCTGTCCCGGGTCTACCTGAATATGCCCACCAAATTTGAAGCAGATCCATCGAGAACTTTGGCCGTGCATCGCGAACTCACACACAGACACACACACAGACACACAGACACAAGTCGTATATATATATAGATATATGAAACATAGTTTTCGCATGGAAACACCTTATTGTGTCCATTCACATCCAAGCGCAAAAAAACATATTACATTCAAGATTAGTGATCGAATCACCAGACCACCATGCCCAGAAATAAAATGTCGGTTGCTCTGCCTTAAAAAAAAAGTTCGCTGAGACTTGAACAAGAATGTTGTCACTAGTCACAGCTTCAAGCGTATCTCTGCAAGAAAACGTGAATGCTGGCTACACTTTGAACAAAATAAAACAATATAGTCTGGAAACCAAGTACACAATAACCGAGAGCTACATTTGGTTTCAGATGATTTGTGACAATTGAGGATACTCAATGTGTTAAAAAGGGTGAACGAGTCTGTACAGAACAAATGTCTGCAAATGAGCTTTTTGAAGACTGGGAGCAGGAGAAAAGAAGAATCACGAAGTATAAATCCTTGGCGTCAACTCCTTTTCTTCATAAATTGGATACGTTTGCTTCAAAGCCTTCAATCTTTAAATGAACATCACACCGTGTATTTTAAGATGAAAGTCACCGTTACATACAGAGAGAGTGAGAAAGAGAGAGAGAGAAAGAGAGAGAGAAAGAGAGAGAGAGAGAGAGGGAGGTAGAGAGAGGGAGGGAGGGAGGGAGGGAGAGAGAGAGAGAGAAAGAGAGAGCAAGGTTTGGGCGGAGGGAGGGGGGCCGGGTCATCTGGAAATACGGAAGTGCTTGCGAGCACAGGGAATGTATGTGTGTATGCGCGTGGAAGAGAGAGAGAGAGAGAGAGAGAGAGAGAGAGAGATCGGCAGGCAAGAGAATTGCCTGGCGGACGAAAGACTGAAGGACCAACAAAAGCCTTTGATACTTCAAGTGTTGATAAAGTTGTTCACACGATTTTCTGGCTGCATGGCCACACGCCGGCTTGGCTGGTTCAGATTAGGGGGATTAGGGGGATCAGCAGCAGTAAGTGTTGATGTGCACACCGAGCAGTGCCACAAACGGTTTTGGAACATTATCAGTGAAGAAGACAGGGTAAGAATGTACGTCTGCAGTTTTTTCTTCGGAAAATCAAGCAGTACACATTCTTAGAAAAAAAATAGAGAGAGACTGAAAAACGAGATAAGTACACGCAAACAAGAAGTGGTCGTAAACAGGAAGGAGAAAAAGAGGGAAGGTGTAAAGGAAGAAAAATATCAACATGAACACTTGCCATATAATCGAAGAACAACGCAGTGCATTGTGTAGAAACAAACTACCGTACTCTCTCTCTCTCTCTCTCTCTCTCTCTCTCTCTCTTTCTCTCTCAAGTCAAAGCATGTAAGAACGCCCATGTCACCAATAATCCTTTCATTCGGTGCTCGGACCGAACTCCTGCACAATGAGCCGCAACATGCAAACTTACTGAGACAGACGAAGCTGCTCCCATAAACGACACAGGCACGATTAAGCTCATACAAACAACCGTCGTTTGTGTTGACTTAGGAGCTAAATAATGCCGGAACAATATGCCTGGGTCGCTTGCCTTGCCAAAGTATGCGGATTGTGTGAGTCCGCCATGATAACCAAATGTTCAAACAAGAACAAAAATAAATGTCATTAAAAAGAAACAAACGGGACACCCACAAAAGTACAGTGCGAGAGTTCTGGCACTCTCGTGAGCAAGTCTTTTTAATTTCTATTTAAAAAAAATAGAGAGAGACTGAAAAACGAGATAAGTACACGCAAACAAGAAGTGGTCGTAAACAGGAAGGAGAAAAAGAGGGAAGGTGTAAAGGAAGAAAAATACCAACATGAACACTTGCCATATAATCGAAGAACAACTGCATTTAACTTCTATTTAATTTCTATTTTATGACACATGAAAGGACTTTGACCGAAACAGCCCCCCCCCCTCCCCCCCTCACCACACACACACACTACTGAATGAATTTGAATTTATTTATGTCGCTTGTTTGAGTGTTTTCTGCGGTGCCTCTACCTTGAAGTACTCTTCCCCTTTCTTCTCAAATTCTTCCCGAACCCACTCCACTGACACACCCACTCAAACCCACTGCGAACCATAATATTTTATTAACTGGTCAACAGCAAAAGAAAGCTTCGTCCGGAGAGGACCTTTCCTACAATCTACAGGCACACGACGCTTGCTTGTGTGGGGGTGGGTGGGTGGGTGAGAGAAGGTTCTGGTTGTTGGTGTGGGCACTGCATGAGCTCCATGTCCAGTGAGGTCAGTGGGGATCTCGCGGCAATCTTCTACAAAGCCTTTCTACAGTTGAACTAACCAAACACATTTAATCCGAATGGCAACTGTATGTGTGTACGTGTGTGCGTGTGCGAGTGTGGGCGCGCGCGCTTGAAATCAGCATACCAGTCCGTTTATCGTTGCCGTGTGGTTCTCTATTGAAGTACATCATCCGTCCACACTTATGGCCGTGGCTGGTTTGCGGAGCCTTCCTATCATGACCAGAATGTGTGTTATATCTGCTTGTCATACAGTACTGCAGTTCTAGAAAAAAAAGACCTACTTGTGTCGTGCGTGACAACATATGGACACAGTACGTGCTCTTCCTAGCACACAAAACAAACAGGGTTTGAATCACGCGCGTGTGCAGAAGACAGAAAAATCGAGTGCACATGTATTAGCTCACACCGCACAATGTATACCAACATCTACTCTCACTGTTGAAACTGATGCAAATATCAATCTATGCATTTTGACTGAAACTTTGTCTGTCTGTCTCTCTTTCTCCCCCTATCTCCATACCATCATAGATTTGATTTGGAGAAGGCCCCTCTTTCTACAAAAAGCAAAAACACTTTTGATAACTTCGGCCGGCGGGCTGTAACAACACAGATCAACGACCCATCCCACTCGACCAAAACGCACCAATTTTACTTAATTTTTAACGTTTCAGATCTTACATTTTACAACAACAAAAACACAACAAGAGTGTTCCGATATTACTTTTCACTTGTAACTATCGATTGTAATAATTTTTTACTCAGTCTTAACTGATTATATATTAAACTCACACAGTCTCTCTGTATCTGGGCTGCAGAGACAGCATTACGTCCCTTTACTGAGTAGGCTCTTGTCACTGCATGGTAATCTAGGCTCTTGAAACGTGATGTGCAAGTCTGTGCGCTATGTTGGGCGCAAAGTAAGAATCCGGGGCAGAGATGGAATAATCGGGATTTCCCGAAACCTCATTTTGATTTCCAACAAAGCGTCGCATTTCCGGAAACGAGCTGCCTCGTTCTAGAAATGGCAACCCTTCGACTGGCACAAAAAAGTATACCCTTTTCACAGGTCATGAATAAGGTATATGAAAAAGCAAGGTCTTATACAGGGGAAGTCTTGAATTGGGGGGGGGGGGGGTACACTAAGGCACGCACATACGCACACACACACACACCGGCAGCCGGGCACATACAGCACACACACACGGCACACACACACACACCGCACGCACGCCGCGGCACACACACACACACACACACGCGCAAGTACATGTGGCTCTCAAAAACGTGTAAACCAATTTTCACCCACAATAAAACGTCCAATAGTTTTTGAGATATGCTTTGTACACACACACACACACGGCACCGTACACACACACACACACACACACACACACACACACACACACACACACACACAGTGACGGCAAACACACACACACATACACACACACACACACACATACACACACACACACACACGAGGGCCCCAGAGGGTTTTAAATCGTGATCGTGATTGGTGTTTTTTGACCTTTCTGTGACCGTGATTGCCGAAATTTCCATTTCTGTGATCGTGATGGGACCGTTTGCCCGTGACAGTGATTGAAAAATGAAGGTGTGACTGACAGTGCCGCCTCAACTTTTATGACGCCATCAAAGACATTATTTTATCGAAAAAATGAGAGAAAAAAAAACGTCTGGGGATATCATACCCAGGAACTCTCATGTCAAATTTCATAAAGATCGGTCCAGTAGTTTACTCTGAATCGCTCTACACACACACACGTACCGACACACACACCCGTGACACACACATACACACCACAACCCTCGTCTCGATTCCCCCTCTATCATTGTTATAAAACATTTAGTCAAAACTTGACTAAATGTAAAGAAGAGAAAGGGGGGGGGGGGGGGGGGAGGCTTCACACTTTGGTGGTTTTTGACACCGAACCACAACTCACACATGACTCGGTTCTAACTGCCTTGTCGCACGTGACTCAGTTTCGCGCATGTCACTGGCAACTTTAGCCCATGGCTCAGAGAGCGATAGTCACTCAGCTGAAGCGCACAGCGTCAATTTGCAGTGTGAAATGACCGCGGGTGCGAGACGTGTAAAAACATTGATGGCTGTAAGTACAGGAAAAATCTTCAAGGAACAATTACAGGTAAGGCACAGTATTTATCAGTACACCTACCGGCTTCAGAAAGATATTTTCATTGCGAACTCCTCGCTGGCAGCAGAGACATGCTGGCAGCTAGTGACTGCCATCAGATTTTTGAATCCTACTTTGAGTTATGGTCCCATCATTCATCGGAGTGGCCACAGCATGAAAACTGTCTAAGTTTTAACCACCATGCATTGTCACGGTGGGCTAGATCAATGATACCGTCTTGCATGGTAGGAAATCATAGTAATCTTGAACTTTTAGTGTGTTAAAAATTAGATTCATAGCTCAGAATCCAGTGCCATTCTTTACTTATTTTTAATACAGGTCCCTGTAATTACAAAGAACATTTGACGGATTCTCATTTATTATATTCTCAGTTCAACATTTTCCACATGAGACATCGGGTTTCCATAGCCTACGTGTGTAAGATTCAGTGCCAGATCAACTAAAGTTTAAAAACAAATCACAAACAAAAAACCTTCGCTTGTATTTTTAGATTGATTTTTATGGTTCATTTGCTCCCATAGTTGAGTACATTTACATTTTGCAGAATGTAATTTTGTTTTAAACCTTTGGCCAATAACCGCAGTGAGAGTGAATGAACACACATTCTTAAAAGAGCGCAAAGTGAGAAGTCATTGTAGCCAGTCATATTTACTGATCAAAGCAATCTGAAAAAGAAAGGAGTTCGGTGTCAAGCAATGCAGACCTTTCCAAATTTCTCTTTGGGTTGGGCCATCCAGATACTCCAGTGGCAATTAGAGTATGAAATCAACATTTTAGCTGTCTCTCAGCATATCTAGTAATATTCCCTTTGATGAAGATGTCTACAAGTTGCACAACTGTACAACAACAACAAAATAACACAAACATACAAACAAATTCTGAGAAATCATTTTGATAACTTTGATTTAAATGTTGAGGAACAGCGTTTACTCAATACTAGGCGCTAACAGAGACACATTGAAGAGATGCGAAGCGAGGGCGCTCGCGTGAACTCTTGGGGTACCGCGCTCGGTCAGCGTGACCTCGCGCGATTGTCAGCCATCATCCCGTACTACATGTGTATGTTGTTGTTCGCTTGCTCTCTGACACTGATTTGAAGTGCTTTTCTGTCATATTTCTTTGGATATATCCAGCTGCAGATGAGAGATATCAGTGATAAGTAAACTTGATTCATATTCTGTAGTTTCAATAGTGTGCACACGAACGCATTTGAGAGGATTTGGTTCCCGAAACGAGTCAAAAACACGGTTCCCTCGGTTCTTGCGGCCATTGTTCTAAGTCCATGCCTTACATTGTGCGTGGAGGCAATGTTTGGGAGCTAATATTTTCTTTTGTGCGCAATGTTACTTTCCCTTAAGGTCCCTGGCGTCCACGTAAACCTCGAAAACCTCGTTTTGTGTTTGTATGTGTGTACTTTGTTAGTTTTGTTGTGTTTGTTAAAGGTCCTTGATTCCTGTAAACTGTTTTTTTCTTTCTTCTTAGGTCCCGTAAACCTCTTTTTTGTGTGATTGTTTTGTTGTTTGTTATTGTCTTTTTACATTTAGTCAAGTTTTGACTAAATGTTTTAACGTAGAGGGGGGAATCGAGACGAGGGTCGTGGTGTATGTGTGTGTGTGTGTGTCTGTCTGTGTGTGTGTGTTGAGCGATTCAGACCAAACTACTGGACCGATCTTTATGAAATTTGACATGAGAGTTCCTGGGTATGAAATCCCCATACGTTTTTTTCATTTTTTCAATAAATGTCTTTGAATTTGATGACGTCATATCCGGCTTTTCGTGAAAGTTGAGGCGGCACTGTACGTCACGCTCTCATTTTTCAACCAAATTGGTTGAAATTTTGGTCAAGTAATCTTTGACGAAGGCCGGGGTTTGGTATTGCATTTCAGCTTGGTGGCTTAAAAACTAATGAGTGAGTTTGGTCATTAAAAATCTGAACATTGTAAAAACAAATTTTCTTCTAAAACGATCCAAATTTACGTTCATCTTATTCTTCATCATTTTCTGATTCTAAAAACATATAAATATGTTATATTTGGATTAAAAACAAGCTCTGAAAATTAAAAATATAACAATTATTATCAAAATTAAATTGTCCAAATCAATTTAAAAACACCTTCATCTTATTCCTTGTCGGTTCCTGATTCCAAAAACATATAGATATGATATGTTTGGATTAAAAACACGCTCAGAAAGTTAAAACGAAGATAGGTACAGAAAAGCGTGCTATCCTTCTCAGCGCAAGTACTACCCCGCTCTTCTTGTCAATTTCACTGCCTTTGCCGTGCGCGGTGGACATTAGCTGATGATGCTACGAGTATACGTCTTGCTGCGTTGCATTGCGTTCAGTTTCATTCTGTGAGTTCGACAGCTACTTGACTAAATGTTGTATTTTCGCCTTACGCGACTTGTTTGTTGTTCAGGTTGTTTTTACACCCCCGGTATAGGGGTGTGTATAGGATTCGGTCGATGTGTTTGTTTGTTTGTTTGTGTGTTTGTGCTCGCATATAGATCTCAAGAATGGACCGATCGTCACCAAACTTGGTGAACAGGTTCTATACATTCCTGAGACGGTCCTTACAAAAATTGGGACCAGTCAAACACACGGTTAGGGAGTTATTGGTGGATTAAGATTCTACAAGGACTTATAGAGGGACATATTAATGGTCAAAGGGAAATAACCATTCTCACTGCCACCAACTGAGAAGGTTATTTCCCTTTATTACCTCGGAGGAATTTCTTGTTGTTTGTATTTTTTGTCTCTGAACCCTGTAAGCCATCTTTATAGATCATAAAAAAGGTAAAAGTCTGGAGTGTTTAAATCAGATAAGTATATTGCTACCGCTCAATGTCAAACTTTGTACTGTTGAGTTGATCGCCGAATTTGACAACTTTTTTAAACTACATAGTGGTGGAGTTGGTGGTGAGGAGGTGGAGCAGGTAGTTGTTAGAAGAAAGAGGAGGAGTGATGAGAGTGACAGCCCTGCTAAGAAACGTAGAGGAACATGGACGGGCGCCCCCAGGGGAGGGCAGTGTGGAGGACAGTGAGGCAGGGGAGGGCAGTGTAGAGGACAGTGAGGCAGGGGAGGGCAGTGTAGAGGACAGTGAAGCAGGGGAGGGCAGTGTAGAGGACAGTGAGGCAGGGGAGGGCAGTGTAGAGGACAGTGAGGCAGGGGAGGGCAGTGTAGAGGACAGTGAGGCAGGGGAAGGGAGTGTTAAAAAGCAAACAGCCGAGGGCTGAGCAGTACTTGTGGGTTCTCTCAAAACTCTAGTATTCTGTTGAAAAGCAAACAGCTGAGGGCTGAAATAAGCAAACAGCCATGGGCTGAACATGCAGTACTTATGGGTTTTCTGAAAACTTTATTACAGTTTAAAACCACAAAGCAAACCTCCTATGACCAAACAAAGCAAACAGCCATGGATTGAACAGTACACATGGGTTTTTTGAACACTTTATTACAGTTTAAAACCACAAAGCAAACCTCCTATGACCAAAAAAAGCAAACAGCCATGGGTTGAACAGTACTGGTGGGTTTTCTGAACACTTTATTACAGTTTAAAACCACAAAGCAAACCGCCAAGGGCTGAACGGTACCCATGTGTTCTCTCAATACTTTAGTACACTGTTGAAAACCACAAAGCAAATAGCATGGGCCAAACAGTACTTGCGGATTGGATTCTTTCAAAACAAAACACTAGCATAGTACACTTGAATATTACAGATGGAATCCTTGATAATGATATTATTGAACTTATTTGAAAGAGATGATACATAATGATCTGAAATGCTTAAAATGGCCTCATAATCACCAAAAAGTAATACAGTCGTAATTGTCATGGTCTTATGCTACAATCATCAATGTCATAACTTATGTGGAAGGGAAAAATATAAAGCAACAACTATTGATGCCACACATGATGAGTCACCCCCCCGCGGGTTAGGGGGAGTCCCATATTGGTTGGGACGAGAAAGAATTTACCCGTTGCTACCCAGCATGTCGTAAGAGGCGACTAATGGTTCTGTTTCTCCTTTTACCCTTGTTGAGTGTTTCTTGTATAGAACATAGTCAAAGTTTGTAAAGATTTTAGTCAAGCAGTATGTAAGAAATGTTTAGTCCTTTGTACTGGAAACTTGCATTCTCCCAGTAAGGTCATATATTGTACTACGTTGCAAGCCCCTGGAGCAATTTTTGATTAGTGCTTTTGTGAACAAGAAACAATTAACAAGTGGCTCTATCCCATCTCCCCCCTTTCCCCTATCCCATCTCCCCCCTTTCCCCGTCGCGATATAACCTTGAATGGTTGAAAATGACGTTAAACACCAAATAAAGAAAGAACACATGATGAGTCACCTACTTATGAAATGAAATTAAAAAATGTTTATACGTACTTCAACCCTGTTATCTCATACCGAGGTCAACAACAGCTTTCTTGACTGTTTGCTTAAAGTACCACACCGGGCATGAAGAACAGTGATAATCCCATACGATACGCACTTCAGGTCACATCAGAGAGAAAACAGACTAATAAAGTCTTCATTTTGAGAGGGGAAAAAAACAAAAAATGCAAAAGAAAAATGTTACCTTGAAATGACCAGAAGGTTGACAGGGTGTTATCAATATATCAAAATATAATAAATAAATAAATGAAGAATACTTGATTTTCAGCAAGTGTGTATGCATGTACATTACTAAAATATTTCATCTTGGACCAGTTTTCAAGAACGTGGGGAAGTGGGTGTTCCAAACTTGCAGTAAACTTCAAACTTGTCAGATGTGACTTAAATCAGCATTTATGATTTTCTTTTAATGATTGATTCCCAAACTTTAACAGTGGGCTTTTACAGAATGCCTTGCTGCTCCATTTAATATCTATTTCACTCTATATTTACTCAGATGCACCCTTGTATCATTTTGACAGGGACTGTTGTAGATATTATATCATCTTGGCAAGGTGTTATAAATACTGTACATGTTATCATCTTGACTGGGTGTTAAAAATATCATATTATCTTGACAGGGTGTTATAAATACCATATCATCTTGACAAGGTGTTATAAATATTATATCTCCTGGTTTGTATGGGCTTGAGGGCGGGCTGGACCGTGTTGCATCTGACAGTGACATAGCCTGACAGTCCTGAGACTGTCTTCTCTCAAAAGGAGAGATGTGAATTTGGCATCATTATCAACTGTTCCCGATTTTACACACGTGGTCACATCACACTGAAAACGGACTGATAACAAAAAGAAAAGAACACAATGTCACCCTGAGATGACCAATTGGTTGACAGGGTCTAATAAACATATCATCTTGTTGTGTACCACACTGAAACTGAAAGAAAACAGCTTGATGCGGTCTTCATTTAAAGAAGAAAATAACACAAAAAAACATGTCACCCTGAGATGACCAACAGGTTAACACTGGGTCCTATAGATATTATATTATCTTGCTGTGTACCAAACTGAGAAAGGAAAAAATCTTGCAATCGGCCAATTAAGTTCTGAGCCAAAGTGTCCCCATGTGTCCAGCCAAAGTGTCCACAGTGTTCTGCCAAAGACTCCCAGGACATATTGGTTCCTGGTAGAGCAGTTGAAAAAAGAGATGGATAACAGTACACAGTAGATCCCTCTCTGAACTGTTCTATGGTGATCCGAGTCATGCCAACGTCACAGTCACAAGACAGTGTTGTATGGTGATCAGTCATGCCAACGTTACAGTCACAAGACAGTGCTCTATGGTGATCAGTCATGTCAACGTCACAAGACAGTGCTCTATGGTGATCAGTCATGTCAACGTTACAGTCACAAGACAGTGCTCTATGGTGATCAGTCATGCCAACGTTACAGTCACAAGACAGTGTTGTATGGTGATCTGAGTCATGCCAACGTCACAGTCACAAGACAGTGTTGTATGGTGATCAGTCATGCCAACGTCACAGTCACAAGACAGTGTTGTATGGTGATCAGTCATGTCAACGTTACAGTCACAAGACTGTTGTATGGTGATCAGTCATGCCAATGTTACAGTCACAAGACAGTGTTGTATGGTGATCAGTCATGGCAACGTCACAGTCACAAGACAGTGTTGTATGGTGATCTGAGTCATGCCAACGTCACAGTCACAAGACAGTGTTGTAAGGTGATCAGTCATGCCAACGTTACAGTCACAAGACAGTGTTGAATGGTGATCAGTCATGTCAACGTCACAGTCACAAGACAGTGTTGTATGGTGATCAGTCATGCCAAGGTTTCAGTCACAAGAAGGTGTTGTATGGTGATCAGTCATGCCAACGTCACAGTCACAAGACAGTGTTGTATGGTGATCAGTCATGTCAAAGTTACAGTCACAAGACAGTGCTCTATGGTGATCAGTCATGTCAACGTCACAGTCACAAGACAGTGTTGTATGGTGATCAGTCATGCCAATGTTTCAGTCACAAGAAGGTGTTGTATGGTGATCAGTCATGCCAACGTCACAGTCACAAGACAGTGTTGCATGGTGATCAGTCATGTCAACGTTACAGTCACAAGACAGTGTTGTATGGTGATCAGTCATGCCAACGTTACAGTCACAAGACAGTGTTGTATGGTGATCAGTCATGTCAACGTTACAGTCACAAGACAGTGCTCTATGGTGATCAGTCATGTCAACGTCACAGTCACAAGACAGTGTTGTATTGTGATCAGTCATGCCAATGTTTCAGTCACAAGACGGTGTTGTATGGTGATCAGTCATGCCAACGTCACAGTCACAAGACAGTGTTGTATGGTGATCAGTCATGTCAACGTCACAGTCACAAGACAGTGCTCTATGGTGATCAGTCATGTCAACGTCACAGTCACAAGACAGGGCTCTATGGTGATCAGTCATGCCAATGTCACAGTCACAAGACAGTGTTGTTTGGTGATCAGTCATGTCAACGTTACAGTCACAAGACAGTGCTCGATGGTGATCAGTCATGTCAACGTCACAGTCACAAGACAGTGTTGTATGGTGATCAGTCATGTCAACGTCACAGTCACAAGACAGTGCTCTATGGTGATCAGTCATGTCAATGTCACAGTCACAAGACAGTGTTGTATGGTGGGTGATCAGTCATGTCAACGTCACAGTCACAAGACTGTGTTGTATGGTGGGTGATCAGTCATGCCAACGTTACAGTCACACAAGACAGTGCTCTATGGTGATCAGTCATGCCAACGTTACAGTCACACAAGACAGTGCTCTATGGTGATCAGTCATGCCAACGTTACAGTTACAAGTCTGTTGTAAGGCATCGGCCTGTCCCTCATCCCCCTTACCCTCCTCCGCACTGGAGCTACCGGCTCAACCAGCCTATAGCAATATGAACTGAAGAGACGATCAAAAATATTACCAGCCAACCCATTGGATCGGTCTCGAATAGCAATAACAGCTAAAGAGATGATCACAAATATTACCAACCAGCCCATTGGATCGATCTCGAATAGCAATATCAGCTGAAGAGACAATCACAAATATTACCAACCCAACCAACCAGCCCATTGGATCGATCTCGAATAGCAATATCAGCTGAAGAGATGATCAACATATTACAAATCAACCAATCGGATCGGTCTCGAATAGCAATATCAGCTGAAGAGACAATCACAAATATTACCAACCCAACCAACCAACCCATTGGATCGATCTCGAATAGCAATATCAGCTGAAGAGACAATCACAAATATTACCAACCCAACCAACCAACCCATTGGATCGATCTCGAATATCAGCTGAAGAGATGATCAACATATTACAAACCAACCAATTGGATTGGTCTCGAATTGCAATATTAGCTGAAGAGACGATCAAAAATATTACCAACCAACCCATTGGATCGGTCTCGAATAACAATATTAGCTGAAGAGACAATCACAAATATTACCAACCCAACCAACCAACCCATTGAATCGGTCTCGAATAGCAATATCAGCTGAAGAGACGATCACAAGTATTACAAACCAAACAATCTGGCATTCTGTACAAACTTAGTGGCTAACCACAGATGGTTTGTATTACTAAGAATCCCGTAAACCTCGTTTTGTGTTTGTATGTGTTTACTTTGTTGGTTTTTGACTCACATGCGAAGCAAAAGTGAGTCTATGTACTCACCCGAGTCGTCCGTCCGGAAAACTTTAACGTTGGATATTTCTTGGACACTATTCAGTCTATCAGTACCAAATTTGGCAAGATGGTGTATGATGACAAGGCCCCAAAAAACATACATAGCATCTTGACCTTGCTTCAAGGTCAAGGTCGCAGGGGCCATAAATGTTGTCTAAAAAACAGCTATTGTTCCCATTTTTCCCATTTTCTCTGAAGTTTTTGAGATTGAATACCTCACCTATATATGATATATAGGGCAAAGTAAGCCCCATCTGTTGATACCACTTTGGTTTACCTTGCTTCAAGGTCAAGGTCACAGGAGCTCTTCAAAGTTGGATTGTATACATATTTTGAAGTGACCTTGACCCTGAACTATGGAAGATAACTGTTTCAAACTTAAAAATTATGTGGGGCACATGTTATGCTTTCATCATAAGACACATTTGGTCACATATGATCAAGGTCAAGGTCACTTTGACCCTTATGAAATGTGACCAAAATAAGGTAGTGAACCACTAAAAGTGACCATATCTCATGGTAGAAAGAGCCAATAAGCACCATTGTACTTCCTATGTCTTGAATTAACAGCTTTGTGTTGGATGACCTTGACCTTGGGTCAAGGTCACATGTATTTTGGTAGGAAAAATGTGTAAAGCAGTTCTTAGTGTATGATGTCATTGCTAGGTTTAGTTATTTGACCTTGACCCTGAAGGTCAAGGTCATGTAAAGGTCGAGGTCAAGCATGTGAGTCGTATGGGCTTTGCCCTTCTTGTGGTGTTTTTGTTAAAGGTCCTTGATTCCTGTAAACCGTTTTTTTGTTGGTTTTATTTCTTGTTGCTGTTTAAGGTCCCTGGCGTGGCGTTGAATCCCGTAAACCTCGTTTTGTGTTTGTATGTGTGTACTTTGTTGGTTTTGTTGTGTTTGTTAAAGGTCCTTGATTCCTGTAAACCGTTTTTTTGTTTTATTTCTTGTTGCTGTTTAAGGTCCCTGGCGTGGCGTTGAATCCCGTAAACCTCGTTTTGTGTTTGTATGTGTGTACTTTGTTGGTTTTGTTGTGTTTGTTAAAGGTCCTTGATTCCTGTAAACCGTTTTTTTGTTTTATTTCTTGTTGCTGTTTAAGGTCCCTGGCGTGGCGTTGAATCCCGTAAACCTCGTTTTGTGTTTGTATGTGTGTACTTTGTTGGTTTTGTTGTGTTTGTTAAAGGTCCTTGATTCCTGTAAACCGTTTTTTTGTTTTATTTCTTGTTGCTGTTTAAGGTCCCTGGCGTGGCGTTGAATCCCGTAAACCTCGTTTTGTGTTTGTAGATTTTTTTTTTTGGTGTTGTGTTTGTTAAAAGTCCCTGAACCCCTAAACCCTGTAAGTCATCTTTGTGTTTGATTTTTTTGGTTTTTAGGTCTCTTGTATGTCATCTTTCAGACAGTTTTTTTAAGATAGCTATATGTGTGTGTAGGGGGAGGGGGGGTAGGCAGTGTTGCATTAGAACTTATTGTAATAGGTTACAGGACCGTTTTAGATACATTATGGTAATGGGCTTTTTTTTTTAAACTTTTGTTTTTAAGTACATTGTTAAAATGCGTAAAGAAAGCAGTAAGGACTGAACAGTACTTGTGGGTTCTCTCAAAACTTTAGTACTCTGTTAAAAAGCAAACAGCCGAGGGCTGAGCAGTACTTGTGGGTTCTCTCAAAACTTTAGTATTCTGTTGAAAAGGAAACAGCTGAGGGCTGAAATAAGCAAACAGCCATGGGCTGAACATGCAGTACTTATGGGTTTTCTGAAAACTTTATTACAGTTTAAAACCACAAAGCAAACCTCCTATGACCAAACAAAGCAAACAGCCATGGGTTGAACAGTACTCATGGGTTTTCTGAACACTTTATTACAGTTTAAAACCACAAAGCAAACCTCCTATGACCAAAAAAAGCAAACAGCCATGGGTTGAACAGTACTGGTGGGTTTTCTGAACACTTTATTACAGTTTAAAACCACAAAGCAAACCGCCAAGGGCTGAACGGTACCCATGTGTTCTCTCAATACTTTAGTACACTGTTGAAAACCACAAAGCAAATAGCATGGGCCAAACAGTACTTGCGAATTGGATTCTTTCAAAACAAAACACTAGCATAGTACACTTGAATATTACAGGTGGAATCCTTGATATTATTGAACTTATTTGAAAGAGATGATACATAATGATCTGAAATGCTTAAAATGGCCTCATAATCACCAAAAAGTAATACAGTCGTAATTGTCATGGTCTATGCTACAATCATCAATGTCATAACTTATGTGGAAGGGAAAAATATAAAGCAACAACTATTGATGCCACACATGATGAGTCACCCCCCCGCGGGTTAGGGGGAGTCCCATATTGGTTGGGACGAGAAAGAATTTACCCGTTGCTACCCAGCATGTCGTAAGAGGCGACTAATGGTTCTGTTTCTCCTTTTACCCTTGTTGAGTGTTTCTTGTATAGAACATAGTCAATGTTTGTAAAGATTTTAGTCAAGCAGTATGTAAGAAATGTTTAGTCCTTTGTACTGGAAACTTGCATTCTCCCAGTAAGGTCATATATTGTACTACGTTGCAAGCCCCTGGAGCAATTTTTTGATTAGTGCTTTTGTGAACAAGAAACAATTAACAAGTGGCTCTATCCCATCTCCCCCCTTTCCCCTATCCCATCTCCCCCCCTTTCCCCGTCGCGATATAACCTTGAATGGTTGAAAACGACGTTAAACACCAAATAAAGAAAGAACACATGATGAGTCACCTACTTATGAAATGAAATTAAAAAATGTTTATACGTACTTCAACCCTGTTATCTCATACCGAGGTCAACAACAGCTTTCTTGACTGTTTGCTTAAAGTACCACACCGGGCATGAAGAACAGTGATAATCCCATACGATACGCACTTCAGGTCACATCAGAGAAAAAACAGACTAATAGAGTCTTCATTTTGAGAGGGGAAAAAAACAAAAAATGCAAAAGAAAAATGTTACCTTGAAATGACCAGAAGGTTGACAGGGTGTTATCAATATATCAAAATATAATAAATAAATAAATGAAGAATACTTGATTTTCAGCAAGTGTGTATGCATGTACATTACTAAAATATTTCATCTTGGACCAGTTTTCAAGAACGTGGGGAAGTGGGTGTTCCAAACTTGCAGTAAACTTCAAACTTGTCAGATGTGACTTAAATCAGCATTTATGATTTTCTTTTAATGATTGATTCCCAAACTTTAACAGTGGGCTTTTACAGAATGCCTTGCTGCTCCATTTAATATCTATTTCACTCTATATTTACTCAGATGCACCCTTGTATCATTTTGACAGGGACTGTTGTAGATATTATATCATCTTGGCAAGGTGTTATAAATACTGTACATGTTATCATCTTGACTGGGTGTTAAAATATCATATTATCTTGACAGGGTGTTATAAATACCATATCATCTTGACAAGGTGTTATAAATATTATATCTGCTGGTTTGGATGGGCTTGAGGGCGGGCTGGACCGTGTTGCATCTGACAGTGACATAGCCTGACAGTCCTGAGACTGTCTTCTCTCAAAAGGAGAGATGTGAATTTGGCATCATTATCAACTGTTCCCGATTTTACACACGTGGTCACATCACACTGAAAACGGACTGATAACAAAAAGAAAAGAACACAATGTCACCCTGAGATGACCAATTGGTTGACAGGGTCTAATAAACATTATATCATCTTGTTGTGTACCACACTGAAACTGAAAGAAAACAGCTTGATGCGGTCTTCATTTAAAGAAGAAAATAACACAAAAAAACATGTCACCCTGAGATGACCAACAGGTTAACACTGGGTCCTATAGATATTATATTATCTTGCTGTGTACCAAACTGAGAAAGGAAAAAATCTTGCAATCGGCCAATTAAGTTCTGAGCCAAAGTGTCCCCATGTGTCCAGCCAAAGTGTCCACAGTGTTCTGCCAAAGACTCCCAGGACATATTGGTTCCTGGTAGAGCAGTTGAAAAAAGAGATGGATAACAGTACACAGTAGATCCCTCTCTGAACTGTTCTATGGTGATCCGAGTCATGCCAACGTCACAGTCACAAGACAGTGTTGTATGGTGATCAGTCATGCCAACGTTACAGTCACAAGACAGTGCTCTATGGTGATCAGTCATGTCAACGTCACAGTCACAAGACAGTGCTCTATGGTGATCAGTCATGTCAACGTTACAGTCACAAGACAGTGCTCTATGGTGATCAGTCATGCCAACGTTACAGTCACAAGACAGTGTTGTATGGTGATCTGAGTCATGCCAACGTCACAGTCACAAGACAGTGTTGTATGGTGATCAGTCATGCCAACGTCACAGTCACAAGACAGTGTTGTATGGTGATCAGTCATGTCAACGTTACAGTCACAAGACAGTGTTGTATGGTGATCAGTCATGCCAATGTTACAGTCACAAGACAGTGTTGTATGGTGATCAGTCATGGCAACGTCACAGTCACAAGACAGTGTTGTATGGTGATCTGAGTCATGCCAACGTCACAGTCACAAGACAGTGTTGTAAGGTGATCAGTCATGCCAACGTTACAGTCACAAGACAGTGTTGTATGGTGATCAGTCATACCAATGTCACAGTCACAAGACAGTGTTGTATGGTGATCAGTCATGCCAATGTTTCAGTCACAAGAAGGTGTTGTATGGTGATCAGTCATGCCAACGTCACAGTCACAAGACAGTGTTGTATGGTGATCAGTCATGTCAACGTTACAGTCACAAGACAGTGCTCTATGGTGATCAGTCATGTCAACGTCACAGTCACAAGACAGTGTTGTATGGTGATCAGTCATGCCAATGTTTCAGTCACAAGAAGGTGTTGTATGGTGATCAGTCATGCCAACGTCACAGTCACAAGACAGTGTTGCATGGTGATCAGTCATGTCAACGTTACAGTCACAAGACAGTGTTGTATGGTGATCAGTCATGCCAACGTTACAGTCACAAGACAGTGTTGTATGGTGATCAGTCATGTCAACGTTACAGTCACAAGACAGTGCTCTATGGTGATCAGTCATGTCAACGTCACAGTCACAAGACAGTGTTGTATTGTGATCAGTCATGCCAATGTTTCAGTCACAAGACGGTGTTGTATGGTGATCAGTCATGCCAACGTCACAGTCACAAGACAGTGTTGTATGGTGATCAGTCATGTCAACGTCACAGTCACAAGACAGTGCTCTATGGTGATCAGTCATGTCAACGTCACAGTCACAAGACAGTGCTCTATGGTGATCAGTCATGCCAATGTCACAGTCACAAGACAGTGTTGTTTGGTGATCAGTCATGTCAACGTTACAGTCACAAGACAGTGCTCGATGGTGATCAGTCATGTCAACGTCACAGTCACAAGACAGTGTTGTATGGTGATCAGTCATGTCAACGTCACAGTCACAAGACAGTGCTCTATGGTGATCAGTCATGTCAATGTCACAGTCACAAGACAGTGTTGTATGGTGGGTGATCAGTCATGTCAACGTCACAGTCACAAGACAGTGTTGTATGGTGGGTGATCAGTCATATCAACGTCACAGTCACAAGACAGTGCTCTATGGTGATCAGTCATGCCAACGTTACAGTCACACAAGACAGTGCTCTATGGTGATCAGTCATGCCAACGTTACAGTTACAAGTCTGTTGTAAGGCATCGGCCTGTCCCTCATCCCCCTTACCCTCCTCCGCACTGGAGCTACCGGCTCAACCAGCCTATAGCAATATGAACTGAAGAGACGATCAAAAATATTACCAGCCAACCCATTGGATCGGTCTCGAATAGCAATAACAGCTAAAGAGATGATCACAAATATTACCAACCAGCCCATTGGATCGATCTCGAATAGCAATATCAGCTGAAGAGACAATCACAAATATTACCAACCCAACCAACCAGCCCATTGGATCGATCTCGAATAGCAATATCAGCTGAAGAGATGATCAACATATTACAAATCAACCAATCGGATCGGTCTCGAATAGCAATATCAGCTGAAGAGACAATCACAAATATTACCAACCCAACCAACCAACCCATTGGATCGATCTCGAATAGCAATATCAGCTGAAGAGACAATCACAAATATTACCAACCCAACCAACCAACCCATTGGATCGATCTCGAATATCAGCTGAAGAGATGATCAACATATTACAAACCAACCAATTGGATTGGTCTCGAATTGCAATATTAGCTGAAGAGACGATCAAAAATATTACCAACCAACCCATTGGATCGGTCTCGAATAACAATATTAGCTGAAGAGACAATCACAAATATTACCAACCCAACCAACCAACCCATTGAATCGGTCTCGAATAGCAATATCAGCTGAAGAGACGATCACAAGTATTACAAACCAAACAATCTGGCATTCTGTACAAACTTAGTGGCTAACCACAGATGGTTTGTATTACTAAGAATCCCGTAAACCTCGTTTTGTGTTTGTATGTGTTTACTTTGTTGGTTTTTGACTCACATGCGAAGCAAAAGTGAGTCTATGTACTCACCCGAGTCGTCCGTCCGGAAAACTTTAACGTTGGATATTTCTTGGACACTATTCAGTCTATCAGTACCAAATTTGGCAAGATGGTGTATGATGACAAGGCCCCAAAAAACATACATAGCATCTTGACCTTGCTTCAAGGTCAAGGTCGCAGGGGCCATAAATGTTGTCTAAAAAACAGCTATTGTTCCCATTTTTCCCATTTTCTCTGAAGTTTTTGAGATTGAATACCTCACCTATATATGATATATAGGGCAAAGTAAGCCCCATCTGTTGATACCACTTTGGTTTACCTTGCTTCAAGGTCAAGGTCACAGGAGCTCTTCAAAGTTGGATTGTATACATATTTTGAAGTGACCTTGACCCTGAACTATGGAAGATAACTGTTTCAAACTTAAAAATTATGTGGGGCACATGTTATGCTTTCATCATAAGACACATTTGGTCACATATGATCAAGGTCAAGGTCACTTTGACCCTTATGAAATGTGACCAAAATAAGGTAGTGAACCACTAAAAGTGACCATATCTCATGGTAGAAAGAGCCAATAAGCACCATTGTACTTCCTATGTCTTGAATTAACAGCTTTGTGTTGGATGACCTTGACCTTGGGTCAAGGTCACATGTATTTTGGTAGGAAAAATGTGTAAAGCAGTTCTTAGTGTATGATGTCATTGCTAGGTTTAGTTATTTGACCTTGACCCTGAAGGTCAAGGTCATGTAAAGGTCGAGGTCAAGCATGTGAGTCGTATGGGCTTTGCCCTTCTTGTGGTGTTTTTGTTAAAGGTCCTTGATTCCTGTAAACCGTTTTTTTGTTGGTTTTATTTCTTGTTGCTGTTTAAGGTCCCTGGCGTGGCGTTGAATCCCGTAAACCTCGTTTTGTGTTTGTATGTGTGTACTTTGTTGGTTTTGTTGTGTTTGTTAAAGGTCCTTGATTCCTGTAAACCGTTTTTTTGTTTTATTTCTTGTTGCTGTTTAAGGTCCCTGGCGTGGCGTTGAATCCCGTAAACCTCGTTTTGTGTTTGTATGTGTGTACTTTGTTGGTTTTGTTGTGTTTGTTAAAGGTCCTTGATTCCTGTAAACCGTTTTTTTGTTTTATTTCTTGTTGCTGTTTAAGGTCCCTGGCGTGGCGTTGAATCCCGTAAACCTCGTTTTGTGTTTGTATGTGTGTACTTTGTTGGTTTTGTTGTGTTTGTTAAAGGTCCTTGATTCCTGTAAACCGTTTTTTTTGTTTTATTTCTTGTTGCTGTTTAAGGTCCCTGGCGTGGCGTTGAATCCCGTAAACCTCGTTTTGTGTTTGTAGATATTTTTTTTGGGTGTTGTGTTTGTTAAAAGTCCCTGAACCCCTAAACCCTGTAAGTCATCTTTGTGTTTGATTTTTTTGGTTTTTAGGTCTCTTGTATGTCATCTTTCAGACAGTTTTTTTAAGATAGCTATATGTGTGTGTAGGGGGAGGGGGGGTAGGCAGTGTTGCATTAGAACTTATTGTAATAGGTTACAGGACCGTTTTAGATACATTATGGTAATGGGCTTTTTTTTTTAAACTTTTTTTTTTAAGTACATTGTTAAAATGCGTAAAGAAAGCAGTAAGGACTGAACAGTACTTGTGGGTTCTCTCAAAACTTTAGTACTCTGTTAAAAAGCAAACAGCCGAGGGCTGAGCAGTACTTGTGGGTTCTCTCAAAACTTTAGTATTCTGTTGAAAAGGAAACAGCTGAGGGCTGAAATAAGCAAACAGCCATGGGCTGAACATGCAGTACTTATGGGTTTTCTGAAAACTTTATTACAGTTTAAAACCACAAAGCAAACCTCCTATGACCAAACAAAGCAAACAGCCATGGGTTGAACAGTACTCATGGGTTTTCTGAACACTTTATTACAGTTTAAAACCACAAAGCAAACCTCCTATGACCAAAAAAAGCAAACAGCCATGGGTTGAACAGTACTGGTGGGTTTTCTGAACACTTTATTACAGTTTAAAACCACAAAGCAAACCGCCAAGGGCTGAACGGTACCCATGTGTTCTCTCAATACTTTAGTACACTGTTGAAAACCACAAAGCAAATAGCATGGGCCAAACAGTACTTGCGAATTGGATTCTTTCAAAACAAAACACTAGCATAGTACACTTGAATATTACAGGTGGAATCCTTGATATTATTGAACTTATTTGAAAGAGATGATACATAATGATCTGAAATGCTTAAAATGGCCTCATAATCACCAAAAAGTAATACAGTCGTAATTGTCATGGTCTATGCTACAATCATCAATGTCATAACTTATGTGGAAGGGAAAAATATAAAGCAACAACTATTGATGCCACACATGATGAGTCACCCCCCCGCGGGTTAGGGGGAGTCCCATATTGGTTGGGACGAGAAAGAATTTACCCGTTGCTACCCAGCATGTCGTAAGAGGCGACTAATGGTTCTGTTTCTCCTTTTACCCTTGTTGAGTGTTTCTTGTATAGAACATAGTCAATGTTTGTAAAGATTTTAGTCAAGCAGTATGTAAGAAATGTTTAGTCCTTTGTACTGGAAACTTGCATTCTCCCAGTAAGGTCATATATTGTACTACGTTGCAAGCCCCTGGAGCAATTTTTTGATTAGTGCTTTTGTGAACAAGAAACAATTAACAAGTGGCTCTATCCCATCTCCCCCCTTTCCCCTATCCCATCTCCCCCCCTTTCCCCGTCGCGATATAACCTTGAATGGTTGAAAACGACGTTAAACACCAAATAAAGAAAGAACACATGATGAGTCACCTACTTATGAAATGAAATTAAAAAATGTTTATACGTACTTCAACCCTGTTATCTCATACCGAGGTCAACAACAGCTTTCTTGACTGTTTGCTTAAAGTACCACACCGGGCATGAAGAACAGTGATAATCCCATACGATACGCACTTCAGGTCACATCAGAGAAAAAACAGACTAATAGAGTCTTCATTTTGAGAGGGGAAAAAAACAAAAAATGCAAAAGAAAAATGTTACCTTGAAATGACCAGAAGGTTGACAGGGTGTTATCAATATATCAAAATATAATAAATAAATAAATGAAGAATACTTGATTTTCAGCAAGTGTGTATGCATGTACATTACTAAAATATTTCATCTTGGACCAGTTTTCAAGAACGTGGGGAAGTGGGTGTTCCAAACTTGCAGTAAACTTCAAACTTGTCAGATGTGACTTAAATCAGCATTTATGATTTTCTTTTAATGATTGATTCCCAAACTTTAACAGTGGGCTTTTACAGAATGCCTTGCTGCTCCATTTAATATCTATTTCACTCTATATTTACTCAGATGCACCCTTGTATCATTTTGACAGGGACTGTTGTAGATATTATATCATCTTGGCAAGGTGTTATAAATACTGTACATGTTATCATCTTGACTGGGTGTTAAAAATATCATATTATCTTGACAGGGTGTTATAAATACCATATCATCTTGACAAGGTGTTATAAATATTATATCTGCTGGTTTGGATGGGCTTAAGGGCGGGCTGGACCGTGTTGCATCTGACAGTGACATAGCCTGACAGTCCTGAGACTGTCTTCTCTCAAAAGGAGAGATGTGAATTTGGCATCATTATCAACTGTTCCCGATTTTACACACGTGGTCACATCACACTGAAAACGGACTGATAACAAAAAGAAAAGAACACAATGTCACCCTGAGATGACCAATTGGTTGACAGGGTCTAATAAACATTATATCATCTTGTTGTGTACCACACTGAAACTGAAAGAAAACAGCTTGATGCGGTCTTCATTTAAAGAAGAAAATAACACAAAAAAACATGTCACCCTGAGATGACCAACAGGTTAACACTGGGTCCTATAGATATTATATTATCTTGCTGTGTACCAAACTGAGAAAGGAAAAAATCTTGCAATCGGCCAATTAAGTTCTGAGCCAAAGTGTCCCCATGTGTCCAGCCAAAGTGTCCACAGTGTTCTGCCAAAGACTCCCAGGACATATTGGTTCCTGGTAGAGCAGTTGAAAAAAGAGATGGATAACAGTACACAGTAGATCCCTCTCTGAACTGTTCTATGGTGATCCGAGTCATGCCAACGTCACAGTCACAAGACAGTGTTGTATGGTGATCAGTCATGCCAACGTTACAGTCACAAGACAGTGCTCTATGGTGATCAGTCATGTCAACGTCACAAGACAGTGCTCTATGGTGATCAGTCATGTCAACCTTACAGTCACAAGACAGTGCTCTATGGTGATCAGTCATGCCAACGTTACAGTCACAAGACAGTGTTGTATGGTGATCTGAGTCATGCCAACGTCACAGTCACAAGACAGTGTTGTATGGTGATCAGTCATGCCAACGTCACAGTCACAAGACAGTGTTGTATGGTGATCAGTCATGTCAACGTTACAGTCACAAGACTGTTGTATGGTGATCAGTCATGCCAATGTTACAGTCACAAGACAGTGTTGTATGGTGATCAGTCATGGCAACGTCACAGTCACAAGACAGTGTTGTATGGTGATCTGAGTCATGCCAACGTCACAGTCACAAGACAGTGTTGTAAGGTGATCAGTCATGCCAACGTTACAGTCACAAGACAGTGTTGTATGGTGATCAGTCATGTCAACGTCACAGTCACAAGACAGTGTTGTATGGTGATCAGTCATGTCAACGTTACAGTCACAAGAAGGTGTTGTATGGTGATCAGTCATGCCAACGTCACAGTCACAAGACAGTGTTGTATGGTGATCAGTCATGTCAACGTTACAGTCACAAGACAGTGCTCTATGGTGATCAGTCATGTCAACGTCACAGTCACAAGACAGTGTTGTATGGTGATCAGTCATGCCAATGTTTCAGTCACAAGAAGGTGTTGTATGGTGATCAGTCATGCCAACGTCACAGTCACAAGACAGTGTTGTATGGTGATCAGTCATGTCAACGTTACAGTCACAAGACAGTGTTGTATGGTGATCAGTCATGCCAACGTTACAGTCACAAGACAGTGTTGTATGGTGATCAGTCATGTCAACGTTACAGTCACAAGACAGTGCTCTATGGTGATCAGTCATGTCAACGTCACAGTCACAAGACAGTGTTGTATTGTGATCAGTCATGCCAATGTTTCAGTCACAAGACGGTGTTGTATGGTGATCAGTCATGCCAACGTCACAGTCACAAGACAGTGTTGTATGGTGATCAGTCATGTCAACGTCACAGTCACAAGACAGTGCTCTATGGTGATCAGTCATGTCAACGTCACAGTCACAAGACAGTGCTCGATGGTGATCAGTCATGCCAACGTCACAGTCACAAGACAGTGTTGTTTGGTGATCAGTCATGTCAACGTTACAGTCACAAGACAGTGCTCGATGGTGATCAGTCATGTCAACGTCACAGTCACAAGACAGTGTTGTATGGTGATCAGTCATGTCAACGTCACAGTCACAAGACAGTGCTCTATGGTGATCAGTCATGTCAATGTCACAGTCACAAGACAGTGTTGTATGGTGGGTGATCAGTCATGTCAACGTCACAGTCACAAGACAGTGTTGTATGGTGGGTGATCAGTCATATCAACGTCACAGTCACAAGACAGTGCTCTATGGTGATCAGTCATGCCAACGTTACAGTCACACAAGACAGTGCTCTATGGTGATCAGTCATGCCAACGTTACAGTTACAAGTCTGTTGTAAGGCATCGGCCTGTCCCTCATCCCCCTTACCCTCCTCCGCACTGGAGCTACCGGCTCAACCAGCCTATAGCAATATGAACTGAAGAGACGATCAAAAATATTACCAGCCAACCCATTGGATCGGTCTCGAATAGCAATAACAGCTAAAGAGATGATCACAAATATTACCAACCAGCCCATTGGATCGATCTCGAATAGCAATATCAGCTGAAGAGACAATCACAAATATTACCAACCCAACCAACCAGCCCATTGGATCGATCTCGAATAGCAATATCAGCTGAAGAGATGATCAACATATTACAAATCAACCAATCGGATCGGTCTCGAATAGCAATATCAGCTGAAGAGACAATCACAAATATTACCAACCCAACCAACCAACCCATTGGATCGATCTCGAATAGCAATATCAGCTGAAGAGACAATCACAAATATTACCAACCCAACCAACCAACCCATTGGATCGATCTCGAATATCAGCTGAAGAGATGATCAACATATTACAAACCAACCAATTGGATTGGTCTCGAATTGCAATATTAGCTGAAGAGACGATCAAAAATATTACCAACCAACCCATTGGATCGGTCTCGAATAACAATATTAGCTGAAGAGACAATCACAAATATTACCAACCCAACCAACCAACCCATTGAATCGGTCTCGAATAGCAATATCAGCTGAAGAGACGATCACAAGTATTACAAACCAAACAATCTGGCATTCTGTACAAACTTAGTGGCTAACCACAGATGGTTTGTATTACTAAGAATCCCGTAAACCTCGTTTTGTGTTTGTATGTGTTTACTTTGTTGGTTTTTGACTCACATGCGAAGCAAAAGTGAGTCTATGTACTCACCCGAGTCGTCCGTCCGGAAAACTTTAACGTTGGATATTTCTTGGACACTATTCAGTCTATCAGTACCAAATTTGGCAAGATGGTGTATGATGACAAGGCCCCAAAAAACATACATAGCATCTTGACCTTGCTTCAAGGTCAAGGTCGCAGGGGCCATAAATGTTGTCTAAAAAACAGCTATTGTTCCCATTTTATCTGAAGTTTTTGAGATTGAATACCTCACCTATATATGATATATAGGGCAAAGTAAGCCCCATCTGTTGATACCACTTTGGTTTACCTTGCTTCAAGGTCAAGGTCACAGGAGCTCTTCAAAGTTGGATTGTATACATATTTTGAAGTGACCTTGACCCTGAACTATGGAAGATAACTGTTTCAAACTTAAAAATTATGTGGGGCACATGTTATGCTTTCATCATAAGACACATTTGGTCACATATGATCAAGGTCAAGGTCACTTTGACCCTTATGAAATGTGACCAAAATAAGGTAGTGAACCACTAAAAGTGACCATATCTCATGGTAGAAAGAGCCAATAAGCACCATTGTACTTCCTATGTCTTGAATTAACAGCTTTGTGTTGGATGACCTTGACCTTGGGTCAAGGTCACATGTATTTTGGTAGGAAAAATGTGTAAAGCAGTTCTTAGTGTATGATGTCATTGCTAGGTTTAGTTATTTGACCTTGACCCTGAAGGTCAAGGTCATGTAAAGGTCGAGGTCAAGCATGTGAGTCGTATGGGCTTTGCCCTTCTTGTGGTGTTTTTGTTAAAGGTCCTTGATTCCTGTAAACCGTTTTTTTGTTGGTTTTATTTCTTGTTGCTGTTTAAGGTCCCTGGCGTGGCGTTGAATCCCGTAAACCTCGTTTTGTGTTTGTATGTGTGTACTTTGTTGGTTTTGTTGTGTTTGTTAAAGGTCCTTGATTCCTGTAAACCGTTTTTTTGTTTTATTTCTTGTTGCTGTTTAAGGTCCCTGGCGTGGCGTTGAATCCCGTAAACCTCGTTTTGTGTTTGTATGTGTGTACTTTGTTGGTTTTGTTGTGTTTGTTAAAGGTCCTTGATTCCTGTAAACCGTTTTTTTGTTTTATTTCTTGTTGCTGTTTAAGGTCCCTGGCGTGGCGTTGAATCCCGTAAACCTCGTTTTGTGTTTGTATGTGTGTACTTTGTTGGTTTTGTTGTGTTTGTTAAAGGTCCTTGATTCCTGTAAACCGTTTTTTTGTTTTATTTCTTGTTGCTGTTTAAGGTCCCTGGCGTGGCGTTGAATCCCGTAAACCTCGTTTTGTGTTTGTAGATATTTTTTTTGGGTGTTGTGTTTGTTAAAAGTCCCTGAACCCCTAAACCCTGTAAGTCATCTTTGTGTTTGATTTTTTTGGTTTTTAGGTCTCTTGTATGTCATCTTTCAGACAGTTTTTTTAAGATAGCTATATGTGTGTGTAGGGGGAGGGGGGGTAGGCAGTGTTGCATTAGAACTTATTGTAATAGGTTACAGGACCGTTTTAGATACATTATGGTAATGGGCTTTTTTTTTTAAACTTTTTTTTTTAAGTACATTGTTAAAATGCGTAAAGAAAGCAGTAAGGACTGAACAGTACTTGTGGGTTCTCTCAAAACTTTAGTACTCTGTTAAAAAGCAAACAGCCGAGGGCTGAGCAGTACTTGTGGGTTCTCTCAAAACTTTAGTATTCTGTTGAAAAGGAAACAGCTGAGGGCTGAAATAAGCAAACAGCCATGGGCTGAACATGCAGTACTTATGGGTTTTCTGAAAACTTTATTACAGTTTAAAACCACAAAGCAAACCTCCTATGACCAAACAAAGCAAACAGCCATGGGTTGAACAGTACTCATGGGTTTTCTGAACACTTTATTACAGTTTAAAACCACAAAGCAAACCTCCTATGACCAAAAAAAGCAAACAGCCATGGGTTGAACAGTACTGGTGGGTTTTCTGAACACTTTATTACAGTTTAAAACCACAAAGCAAACCGCCAAGGGCTGAACGGTACCCATGTGTTCTCTCAATACTTTAGTACACTGTTGAAAACCACAAAGCAAATAGCATGGGCCAAACAGTACTTGCGAATTGGATTCTTTCAAAACAAAACACTAGCATAGTACACTTGAATATTACAGGTGGAATCCTTGATATTATTGAACTTATTTGAAAGAGATGATACATAATGATCTGAAATGCTTAAAATGGCCTCATAATCACCAAAAAGTAATACAGTCGTAATTGTCATGGTCTATGCTACAATCATCAATGTCATAACTTATGTGGAAGGGAAAAATATAAAGCAACAACTATTGATGCCACACATGATGAGTCACCCCCCCGCGGGTTAGGGGGAGTCCCATATTGGTTGGGACGAGAAAGAATTTACCCGTTGCTACCCAGCATGTCGTAAGAGGCGACTAATGGTTCTGTTTCTCCTTTTACCCTTGTTGAGTGTTTCTTGTATAGAACATAGTCAATGTTTGTAAAGATTTTAGTCAAGCAGTATGTAAGAAATGTTTAGTCCTTTGTACTGGAAACTTGCATTCTCCCAGTAAGGTCATATATTGTACTACGTTGCAAGCCCCTGGAGCAATTTTTTGATTAGTGCTTTTGTGAACAAGAAACAATTAACAAGTGGCTCTATCCCATCTCCCCCCTTTCCCCTATCCCATCTCCCCCCCTTTCCCCGTCGCGATATAACCTTGAATGGTTGAAAACGACGTTAAACACCAAATAAAGAAAGAACACATGATGAGTCACCTACTTATGAAATGAAATTAAAAAATGTTTATACGTACTTCAACCCTGTTATCTCATACCGAGGTCAACAACAGCTTTCTTGACTGTTTGCTTAAAGTACCACACCGGGCATGAAGAACAGTGATAATCCCATACGATACGCACTTCAGGTCACATCAGAGAAAAAACAGACTAATAGAGTCTTCATTTTGAGAGGGGAAAAAACAAAAAATGCAAAAGAAAAATGTTACCTTGAAATGACCAGAAGGTTGACAGGTGTTATCAATATATCAAAATATAATAAATAAATAAATGAAGAATACTTGATTTTCAGCAAGTGTGTATGCATGTACATTACTAAAATATTTCATCTTGGACCAGTTTTCAAGAACGTGGGGAAGTGGGTGTTCCAAACTTGCAGTAAACTTCAAACTTGTCAGATGTGACTTAAATCAGCATTTATGATTTTCTTTTAATGATTGATTCCCAAACTTTAACAGTGGGCTTTTACAGAATGCCTTGCTGCTCCATTTAATATCTATTTCACTCTATATTTACTCAGATGCACCCTTGTATCATTTTGACAGGGACTGTTGTAGATATTATATCATCTTGGCAAGGTGTTATAAATACTGTACATGTTATCATCTTGACTGGGTGTTAAAAATATCATATTATCTTGACAGGGTGTTATAAATACCATATCATCTTGACAAGGTGTTATAAATATTATATCTGCTGGTTTGGATGGGCTTAAGGGCGGGCTGGACCGTGTTGCATCTGACAGTGACATAGCCTGACAGTCCTGAGACTGTCTTCTCTCAAAAGGAGAGATGTGAATTTGGCATCATTATCAACTGTTCCCGATTTTACACACGTGGTCACATCACACTGAAAACGGACTGATAACAAAAAGAAAAGAACACAATGTCACCCTGAGATGACCAATTGGTTGACAGGGTCTAATAAACATTATATCATCTTGTTGTGTACCACACTGAAACTGAAAGAAAACAGCTTGATGCGGTCTTCATTTAAAGAAGAAAATAACACAAAAAAACATGTCACCCTGAGATGACCAACAGGTTAACACTGGGTCCTATAGATATTATATTATCTTGCTGTGTACCAAACTGAGAAAGGAAAAAATCTTGCAATCGGCCAATTAAGTTCTGAGCCAAAGTGTCCCCATGTGTCCAGCCAAAGTGTCCACAGTGTTCTGCCAAAGACTCCCAGGACATATTGGTTCCTGGTAGAGCAGTTGAAAAAAGAGATGGATAACAGTACACAGTAGAACCCTCTCTGAACTGTTCTATGGTGATCTGAGTCATGCCAACGTCACAGTCACAAGACAGTGTTGTATGGTGATCAGTCATGCCAACGTTACAGTCACAAGACAGTGCTCTATGGTGATCAGTCATGTCAACGTCACAGTCACATCAGTCATGCCAACGTTACAGTCACAAGACAGTGTTGTATGGTGATCTGAGTCATGCCAACGTCACAGTCACAAGACAGTGTTGTATGGTGATCAGTCATGCCAACGTCACAGTCACAAGACAGTGTTGTATGGTGATCAGTCATGTCAACGTTACAGTCACAAGACTGTTGTATGGTGATCAGTCATGCCAATGTTACAGTCACAAGACAGTGTTGTATGGTGATCAGTCATGGCAACGTCACAGTCACAAGACAGTGTTGTATGGTGATCTGAGTCATGCCAACGTCACAGTCACAAGACAGTGTTGTAAGGTGATCAGTCATGCCAACGTTACAGTCACAAGACAGTGTTGAATGGTGATCAGTCATGTCAACGTTACAGTCACAAGACAGTGCTCTATGGTGATCAGTCATGTCAACGTCACAGTCACAAGACAGTGTTGTATGGTGATCAGTCATGCCAACGTTACAGTCACAAGACAGTGTTGTATGGTGATCAGTCATGCCAACGTCACAGTCACAAGACAGTGCTCTATGGTGATCAGTCATGTCAACGTCACAGTCACAAGACAGTGTTGTATGGTGATCAGTCATGCCAATGTTTCAGTCACAAGAAGGTGTTGTATGGTGATCAGTCATGCCAACGTCACAGTCACAAGACAGTGTTGTATGGTGATCAGTCATGTCAACGTTACAGTCACAAGACAGTGTTGTATGGTGATCAGTCATGCCAACGTTACAGTCACAAGACAGTGTTGTATGGTGATCAGTCATGTCAACGTTACAGTCACAAGACAGTGCTCTATGGTGATCAGTCATGTCAACGTCACAGTCACAAGACAGTGTTGTATTGTGATCAGTCATGCCAATGTTTCAGTCACAAGACGGTGTTGTATGGTGATCAGTCATGCCAACGTCACAGTCACAAGACAGTGTTGTATGGTGATCAGTCATGTCAACGTCACAGTCACAAGACAGTGCTCTATGGTGATCAGTCATGTCAACGTCACAGTCACAAGACAGTGCTCTATGGTGATCAGTCATGTCAATGTCACAGTCACAAGACAGTGTTGTTTGGTGATCAGTCATGTCAACGTTACAGTCACAAGACAGTGCTCGATGGTGATCAGTCATGTCAACGTCACAGTCACAAGACAGTGTTGTATGGTGATCAGTCATGTCAACGTCACAGTCACAAGACAGTGCTCTATGGTGATCAGTCATGTCAATGTCACAGTCACAAGACAGTGTTGTATGGTGGGTGATCAGTCATGTCAACGTCACAGTCACAAGACAGTGTTGTATGGTGGGTGATCAGTCATATCAACGTCACAGTCACAAGACAGTGCTCTATGGTGATCAGTCATGCCAACGTTACAGTCACACAAGACAGTGCTCTATGGTGATCAGTCATGCCAACGTTACAGTTACAAGTCTGTTGTAAGGCATCGGCCTGTCCCTCATCCCCCTTACCCTCCTCCGCACTGGAGCTACCGGCTCAACCAGCCTATAGCAATATGAACTGAAGAGACGATCAAAAATATTACCAGCCAACCCATTGGATCGGTCTCGAATAGCAATAACAGCTAAAGAGATGATCACAAATATTACCAACCAGCCCATTGGATCGATCTCGAATAGCAATATCAGCTGAAGAGACAATCACAAATATTACCAACCCAACCAACCAGCCCATTGGATCGATCTCGAATAGCAATATCAGCTGAAGAGATGATCAACATATTACAAATCAACCAATCGGATCGGTCTCGAATAGCAATATCAGCTGAAGAGACAATCACAAATATTACCAACCCAACCAACCAACCCATTGGATCGATCTCGAATAGCAATATCAGCTGAAGAGACAATCACAAATATTACCAACCCAACCAACCAACCCATTGGATCGATCTCGAATATCAGCTGAAGAGATGATCAACATATTACAAACCAACCAATTGGATTGGTCTCGAATTGCAATATTAGCTGAAGAGACGATCAAAAATATTACCAACCAACCCATTGGATCGGTCTCGAATAACAATATTAGCTGAAGAGACAATCACAAATATTACCAACCCAACCAACCAACCCATTGAATCGGTCTCGAATAGCAATATCAGCTGAAGAGACGATCACAAGTATTACAAACCAAACAATCTGGCATTCTGTACAAACTTAGTGGCTAACCACAGATGGTTTGTATTACTAAGAATCCCGTAAACCTCGTTTTGTGTTTGTATGTGTTTACTTTGTTGGTTTTTGACTCACATGCGAAGCAAAAGTGAGTCTATGTACTCACCCGAGTCGTCCGTCCGGAAAACTTTAACGTTGGATATTTCTTGGACACTATTCAGTCTATCAGTACCAAATTTGGCAAGATGGTGTATGATGACAAGGCCCCAAAAAACATACATAGCATCTTGACCTTGCTTCAAGGTCAAGGTCGCAGGGGCCATAAATGTTGTCTAAAAAACAGCTATTGTTCCCATTTTTCCCATTTTCTCTGAAGTTTTTGAGATTGAATACCTCACCTATATATGATATATAGGGCAAAGTAAGCCCCATCTGTTGATACCACTTTGGTTTACCTTGCTTCAAGGTCAAGGTCACAGGAGCTCTTCAAAGTTGGATTGTATACATATTTTGAAGTGACCTTGACCCTGAACTATGGAAGATAACTGTTTCAAACTTAAAAATTATGTGGGGCACATGTTATGCTTTCATCATAAGACACATTTGGTCACATATGATCAAGGTCAAGGTCACTTTGACCCTTATGAAATGTGACCAAAATAAGGTAGTGAACCACTAAAAGTGACCATATCTCATGGTAGAAAGAGCCAATAAGCACCATTGTACTTCCTATGTCTTGAATTAACAGCTTTGTGTTGGATGACCTTGACCTTGGGTCAAGGTCACATGTATTTTGGTAGGAAAAATGTGTAAAGCAGTTCTTAGTGTATGATGTCATTGCTAGGTTTAGTTATTTGACCTTGACCCTGAAGGTCAAGGTCATGTAAAGGTCGAGGTCAAGCATGTGAGTCGTATGGGCTTTGCCCTTCTTGTGGTGTTTTTGTTAAAGGTCCTTGATTCCTGTAAACCGTTTTTTTGTTGGTTTTATTTCTTGTTGCTGTTTAAGGTCCCTGGCGTGGCGTTGAATCCCGTAAACCTCGTTTTGTGTTTGTATGTGTGTACTTTGTTGGTTTTGTTGTGTTTGTTAAAGGTCCTTGATTCCTGTAAACCGTTTTTTTGTTTTATTTCTTGTTGCTGTTTAAGGTCCCTGGCGTGGCGTTGAATCCCGTAAACCTCGTTTTGTGTTTGTATGTGTGTACTTTGTTGGTTTTGTTGTGTTTGTTAAAGGTCCTTGATTCCTGTAAACCGTTTTTTTGTTTTATTTCTTGTTGCTGTTTAAGGTCCCTGGCGTGGCGTTGAATCCCGTAAACCTCGTTTTGTGTTTGTATGTGTGTACTTTGTTGGTTTTGTTGTGTTTGTTAAAGGTCCTTGATTCCTGTAAACCGTTTTTTTGTTTTATTTCTTGTTGCTGTTTAAGGTCCCTGGCGTGGCGTTGAATCCCGTAAACCTCGTTTTTTGTGTGTAGATATTTTTTTTGGGTGTTGTGTTTGTTAAAAGTCCCTGAACCCCTAAACCCTGTAAGTCATCTTTGTGTTTGATTTTTTTGGTTTTTAGGTCTCTTGTATGTCATCTTTCAGACAGTTTTTTTAAGATAGCTATATGTGTGTGTAGGGGGAGGGGGGGTAGGCAGTGTTGCATTAGAACTTATTGTAATAGGTTACAGGACCGTTTTAGATACATTATGGTAATGGGCTTTTTTTTTTAAACTTTTGTTTTTAAGTACATTGTTAAAATGCGTAAAGAAAGCAGTAAGGACTGAACAGTACTTGTGGGTTCTCTCAAAACTTTAGTACTCTGTTAAAAAGCAAACAGCCGAGGGCTGAGCAGTACTTGTGGGTTCTCTCAAAACTTTAGTATTCTGTTGAAAAGGAAACAGCTGAGGGCTGAAATAAGCAAACAGCCATGGGCTGAACATGCAGTACTTATGGGTTTTCTGAAAACTTTATTACAGTTTAAAACCACAAAGCAAACCTCCTATGACCAAACAAAGCAAACAGCCATGGGTTGAACAGTACTCATGGGTTTTCTGAACACTTTATTACAGTTTAAAACCACAAAGCAAACCTCCTATGACCAAAAAAAGCAAACAGCCATGGGTTGAACAGTACTGGTGGGTTTTCTGAACACTTTATTACAGTTTAAAACCACAAAGCAAACCGCCAAGGGCTGAACGGTACCCATGTGTTCTCTCAATACTTTAGTACACTGTTGAAAACCACAAAGCAAATAGCATGGGCCAAACAGTACTTGCGAATTGGATTCTTTCAAAACAAAACACTAGCATAGTACACTTGAATATTACAGGTGGAATCCTTGATATTATTGAACTTATTTGAAAGAGATGATACATAATGATCTGAAATGCTTAAAATGGCCTCATAATCACCAAAAAGTAATACAGTCGTAATTGTCATGGTCTATGCTACAATCATCAATGTCATAACTTATGTGGAAGGGAAAAATATAAAGCAACAACTATTGATGCCACACATGATGAGTCACCCCCCCGCGGGTTAGGGGGAGTCCCATATTGGTTGGGACGAGAAAGAATTTACCCGTTGCTACCCAGCATGTCGTAAGAGGCGACTAATGGTTCTGTTTCTCCTTTTACCCTTGTTGAGTGTTTCTTGTATAGAACATAGTCAATGTTTGTAAAGATTTTAGTCAAGCAGTATGTAAGAAATGTTTAGTCCTTTGTACTGGAAACTTGCATTCTCCCAGTAAGGTCATATATTGTACTACGTTGCAAGCCCCTGGAGCAATTTTTTGATTAGTGCTTTTGTGAACAAGAAACAATTAACAAGTGGCTCTATCCCATCTCCCCCCTTTCCCCTATCCCATCTCCCCCCCTTTCCCCGTCGCGATATAACCTTGAATGGTTGAAAACGACGTTAAACACCAAATAAAGAAAGAACACATGATGAGTCACCTACTTATGAAATGAAATTAAAAAATGTTTATACGTACTTCAACCCTGTTATCTCATACCGAGGTCAACAACAGCTTTCTTGACTGTTTGCTTAAAGTACCACACCGGGCATGAAGAACAGTGATAATCCCATACGATACGCACTTCAGGTCACATCAGAGAAAAAACAGACTAATAAGAGTCTTCATTTTGAGAGGGGAAAAAACAAAAAATGCAAAAGAAAAATGTTACCTTGAAATGACCAGAAGGTTGACAGGTGTTATCAATATATCAAAATATAATAAATAAATAAATGAAGAATACTTGATTTTCAGCAAGTGTGTATGCATGTACATTACTAAAATATTTCATCTTGGACCAGTTTTCAAGAACGTGGGGAAGTGGGTGTTCCAAACTTGCAGTAAACTTCAAACTTGTCAGATGTGACTTAAATCAGCATTTATGATTTTCTTTTAATGATTGATTCCCAAACTTTAACAGTGGGCTTTTACAGAATGCCTTGCTGCTCCATTTAATATCTATTTCACTCTATATTTACTCAGATGCACCCTTGTATCATTTTGACAGGGACTGTTGTAGATATTATATCATCTTGGCAAGGTGTTATAAATACTGTACATGTTATCATCTTGACTGGGTGTTAAAAATATCATATTATCTTGACAGGGTGTTATAAATACCATATCATCTTGACAAGGTGTTATAAATATTATATCTGCTGGTTTGGATGGGCTTAAGGGCGGGCTGGACCGTGTTGCATCTGACAGTGACATAGCCTGACAGTCCTGAGACTGTCTTCTCTCAAAAGGAGAGATGTGAATTTGGCATCATTATCAACTGTTCCCGATTTTACACACGTGGTCACATCACACTGAAAACGGACTGATAACAAAAAGAAAAGAACACAATGTCACCCTGAGATGACCAATTGGTTGACAGGGTCTAATAAACATTATATCATCTTGTTGTGTACCACACTGAAACTGAAAGAAAACAGCTTGATGCGGTCTTCATTTAAAGAAGAAAATAACACAAAAAAACATGTCACCCTGAGATGACCAACAGGTTAACACTGGGTCCTATAGATATTATATTATCTTGCTGTGTACCAAACTGAGAAAGGAAAAAATCTTGCAATCGGCCAATTAAGTTCTGAGCCAAAGTGTCCCCATGTGTCCAGCCAAAGTGTCCACAGTGTTCTGCCAAAGACTCCCAGGACATATTGGTTCCTGGTAGAGCAGTTGAAAAAAGAGATGGATAACAGTACACAGTAGATCCCTCTCTGAACTGTTCTATGGTGATCCGAGTCATGCCAACGTCACAGTCACAAGACAGTGTTGTATGGTGATCAGTCATGCCAACGTTACAGTCACAAGACAGTGCTCTGTGGTGATCAGTCATGTCAACGTCACAAGACAGTGCTCTATGGTGATCAGTCATGTCAACGTTACAGTCACAAGACAGTGCTCTATGGTGATCAGTCATGCCAACGTTACAGTCACAAGACAGTGTTGTATGGTGATCTGAGTCATGCCAACGTCACAGTCACAAGACAGTGTTGTATGGTGATCAGTCATGCCAACGTCACAGTCACAAGACAGTGTTGTATGGTGATCAGTCATGTCAACGTTACAGTCACAAGACTGTTGTATGGTGATCAGTCATGCCAATGTTACAGTCACAAGACAGTGTTGTATGGTGATCAGTCATGGCAACGTCACAGTCACAAGACAGTGTTGTATGGTGATCTGAGTCATGCCAACGTCACAGTCACAAGACAGTGTTGTAAGGTGATCAGTCATGCCAACGTTACAGTCACAAGACAGTGTTGTAAGGTGATCAGTCATGTCAACGTCACAGTCACAAGACAGTGTTGTATGGTGATCAGTCATGCCAACGTTACAGTCACAAGACAGTGCTCTATGGTGATCAGTCATGTCAACGTCACAGTCACAAGACAGTGCTCTATGGTGATCAGTCATGCCAACGTTACAGTCACAAGACAGTGTTGTATGGTGATCTGAGTCATGCCAACGTCACAGTCACAAGACAGTGTTGTATTGTGATCAGTCATGCCAACGTCACAGTCACAAGACAGTGTTGTATGGTGATCAGTCATGTCAACGTTACAGTCACAAGACTGTTGTATGGTGATCAGTCATGCCAATGTTACAGTCACAAGACAGTGTTGTATGGTGATCAGTCATGGCAACGTCACAGTCACAAGACAGTGTTGTATGGTGATCTGAGTCATGCCAACGTCACAGTCACAAGACAGTGTTGTAAGGTGATCAGTCATGCCAACGTTACAGTCACAAGACAGTGTTGTATGGTGATCAGTCATGTCAACGTTACAGTCACAAGACAGTGCTCTATGGTGATCAGTCATGTCAACGTCACAGTCACAAGACAGTGTTGTATGGTGATCAGTAATGCCAATGTTTCAGTCACAAGAAGGTGTTGTATGGTGATCAGTCATGCCAACGTCACAGTCACAAGACAGTGTTGTATGGTGATCAGTCATGTCAACGTTACAGTCACAAGACAGTGCTCTATGGTGATCAGTCATGTCAACGTCACAGTCACAAGACAGTGTTGTATGGTGATCAGTCATGCCAATGTTTCAGTCACAAGAAGGTGTTGTATGGTGATCAGTCATGCCAACGTCACAGTCACAAGACAGTGTTGAATGGTGATCAGTCATGTCAACGTTACAGTCACAAGACAGTGTTGTATGGTGATCAGTCATGCCAACGTTACAGTCACAAGACAGTGTTGTATGGTGATCAGTCATGTCAACGTTACAGTCACAAGACAGTGCTCTATGGTGATCAGTCATGTCAACGTCACAGTCACAAGACAGTGTTGTATTGTGATCAGTCATGCCAATGTTTCAGTCACAAGACGGTGTTGTATGGTGATCAGTCATGCCAACGTCACAGTCACAAGACAGTGTTGTATGGTGATCAGTCATGTCAACGTCACAGTCACAAGACAGTGCTCTATGGTGATCAGTCATGTCAACGTTACAGTCACAAGACAGTGCTCTATGGTGATCAGTCATGTCAACGTCACAGTCACAAGACAGTGTTGTTTGGTGATCAGTCATGTCAACGTTACAGTCACAAGACAGTGCTCGATGGTGATCAGTCATGTCAACGTCACAGTCACAAGACAGTGTTGTATGGTGATCAGTCATGTCAACGTCACAGTCACAAGACAGTGCTCTATGGTGATCAGTCATGTCAATGTCACAGTCACAAGACAGTGTTGTATGGTGGGTGATCAGTCATGTCAACGTCACAGTCACAAGACAGTGTTGTATGGTGGGTGATCAGTCATATCAACGTCACAGTCACAAGACAGTGCTCTATGGTGATCAGTCATGCCAACGTTACAGTCACACAAGACAGTGCTCTATGGTGATCAGTCATGCCAACGTTACAGTTACAAGTCTGTTGTAAGGCATCGGCCTGTCCCTCATCCCCCTTACCCTCCTCCGCACTGGAGCTACCGGCTCAACCAGCCTATAGCAATATGAACTGAAGAGACGATCAAAAATATTACCAGCCAACCCATTGGATCGGTCTCGAATAGCAATAACAGCTAAAGAGATGATCACAAATATTACCAACCAGCCCATTGGATCGATCTCGAATAGCAATATCAGCTGAAGAGACAATCACAAATATTACCAACCCAACCAACCAGCCCATTGGATCGATCTTGAATAGCAATATCAGCTGAAGAGATGATCAACATATTACAAATCAACCAATCGGATCGGTCTCGAATAGCAATATCAGCTGAAGAGACAATCACAAATATTACCAACCCAACCAACCAACCCATTGGATCGATCTCGAATAGCAATATCAGCTGAAGAGACAATCACAAATATTACCAACCCAACCAACCAACCCATTGGATCGATCTCGAATATCAGCTGAAGAGATGATCAACATACTACAAACCAACCAATTGGATTGGTCTCGAATTGCAATATTAGCTGAAGAGATGATCAAAAATATTACCAACCAACCCATTGGATCGGTCTCGAATAACAATATTAGCTGAAGAGACAATCACAAATATTACCAACCCAACCAACCAACCCATTGAATCGGTCTCGAATAGCAATATCAGCTGAAGAGACGATCACAAGTATTACAAACCAAACAATCTGGCATTCTGTACAAACTTAGTGGCTAACCACAGATGGTTTGTATTACTAAGAATCCCGTAAACCTCGTTTTGTGTTTGTATGTGTTTACTTTGTTGGTTTTTGACTCACATGCGAAGCAAAAGTGAGTCTATGTACTCACCCGAGTCGTCCGTCCGGAAAACTTTAACGTTGGATATTTCTTGGACACTATTCAGTCTATCAGTACCAAATTTGGCAAGATGGTGTATGATGACAAGGCCCCAAAAAACATACATAGCATCTTGACCTTGCTTCAAGGTCAAGGTCGCAGGGGCCATAAATGTTGTCTAAAAAACAGCTATTGTTCCCATTTTTCCCATTTTCTCTGAAGTTTTTGAGATTGAATACCTCACCTATATATGATATATAGGGCAAAGTAAGCCCCATCTGTTGATACCACTTTGGTTTACCTTGCTTCAAGGTCAAGGTCACAGGAGCTCTTCAAAGTTGGATTGTATACATATTTTGAAGTGACCTTGACCCTGAACTATGGAAGATAACTGTTTCAAACTTAAAAATTATGTGGGGCACAAGTTATGCTTTGATCATAAGACACATTTGGTCACATATGATCAAGGTCAAGGTCACTTTGACCCTTATGAAATGTGACCAAAATAAGGTAGTGAACCACTAAAAGTGACCATATCTCATGGTAGAAAGAGCCAATAAGCACCATTGTACTTCCTATGTCTTGAATTAACAGCTTTGTGTTGGATGACCTTGACCTTGGGTCAAGGTCACATGTATTTTGGTAGGAAAAATGTGTAAAGCAGTTCTTAGTGTATGATGTCATTGCTAGGTTTAGTTATTTGACCTTGACCCTGAAGGTCAAGGTCATGTAAAGGTCAAGGTCAAGCATGTGAGTCGTATGGGCTTTGCCCTTCTTGTGGTGTTTTTGTTAAAGGTCCTTGATTCCTGTAAACCGTTTTTTTGTTGGTTTTATTTCTTGTTGCTGTTTAAGGTCCCTGGCGTGGCGTTGAATCCCGTAAACCTCGTTTTGTGTTTGTATGTGTGTACTTTGTTGGTTTTGTTGTGTTTGTTAAAGGTCCTTGATTCCTGTAAACCGTTTTTTTGTTTTATTTCTTGTTGCTGTTTAAGGTCCCTGGCGTGGCGTTGAATCCCGTAAACCTCGTTTTGTGTTTGTATGTGTGTACTTTGTTGGTTTTGTTGTGTTTGTTAAAGGTCCTTGATTCCTGTAAACCGTTTTTTTGTTTTATTTCTTGTTGCTGTTTAAGGTCCCTGGCGTGGCGTTGAATCCCGTAAACCTCGTTTTGTGTTTGTATGCGTGTACTTTGTTGGTTTTGTTGTGTTTGTTAAAGGTCCTTGATTCCTGTAAACCGTTTTTTTGTTTTATTTCTTGTTGCTGTTTAAGGTCCCTGGCGTGGCGTTGAATCCCGTAAACCTCGTTTTGTGTTTGTAGATATTTTTTTTGGGTGTTGTGTTTGTTAAAAGTCCCTGAACCCCTAAACCCTGTAAGTCATCTTTGTGTTTGATTTTTTTGGTTTTTAGGTCTCTTGTATGTCATCTTTCAGACAGTTTTTTTAAGATAGCTATATGTGTGTGTAGGGGGAGGGGGGGTAGGCAGTGTTGCATTAGAACTTATTGTAATAGGTTACAGGACCGTTTTAGATACATTATGGTAATGGGCTTTTTTTTTAAAACTTTTTTTTTTAAGTACATTGTTAAAATGCGTAAAGAAAGCAGTAAGGACTGAACAGTACTTGTGGGTTCTCTCAAAACTTTAGTACTCTGTTAAAAAGCAAACAGCCGAGGGCTGAGCAGTACTTGTGGGTTCTCTCAAAACTTTAGTATTCTGTTGAAAAGCAAACAGCTGAGGGCTGAAATAAGCAAACAGCCATGGGTTGAACAGTACTGGTGGGTTTTCTGAACACTTTATTACAGTTTAAAACCACAAAGCAAACCGCCAAGGGCTGAACGGTACCCATGTGTTCTCTCAATACTTTAGTACACTGTTGAAAACCACAAAGCAAATAGCATGGGCCAAACAGTACTTGCGAATTGGATTCTTTCAAAACAAAACACTAGCATAGTACACTTGAATATTACAGGTGGAATCCTTGATATTATTGAACTTATTTGAAAGAGATGATACATAATGATCTGAAATGCTTAAAATGGCCTCATAATCACCAAAAAGTAATACAGTCGTAATTGTCATGGTCTATGCTACAATCATCAATGTCATAACTTATGTGGAAGGGAAAAATATAAAGCAACAACTATTGATGCCACACATGATGAGTCACCCCCCCGCGGGTTAGGGGGAGTCCCATATTGGTTGGGACGAGAAAGAATTTACCCGTTGCTACCCAGCATGTCGTAAGAGGCGACTAATGGTTCTGTTTCTCCTTTTACCCTTGTTGAGTGTTTCTTGTATAGAACATAGTCAATGTTTGTAAAGATTTTAGTCAAGCAGTATGTAAGAAATGTTTAGTCCTTTGTACTGGAAACTTGCATTCTCCCAGTAAGGTCATATATTGTACTACGTTGCAAGCCCCTGGAGCAATTTTTTGATTAGTGCTTTTGTGAACAAGAAACAATTAACAAGTGGCTCTATCCCATCTCCCCCCTTTCCCCTATCCCATCTCCCCCCCTTTCCCCGTCGCGATATAACCTTGAATGGTTGAAAACGACGTTAAACACCAAATAAAGAAAGAACACATGATGAGTCACCTACTTATGAAATGAAATTAAAAAATGTTTATACGTACTTCAACCCTGTTATCTCATACCGAGGTCAACAACAGCTTTCTTGACTGTTTGCTTAAAGTACCACACCGGGCATGAAGAACAGTGATAATCCCATACGATACGCACTTCAGGTCACATCAGAGAAAAAACAGACTAATAGAGTCTTCATTTTGAGAGGGGAAAAAACAAAAAATGCAAAAGAAAAATGTTACCTTGAAATGACCAGAAGGTTGACAGGTGTTATCAATATATCAAAATATAATAAATAAATAAATGAAGAATACTTGATTTTCAGCAAGTGTGTATGCATGTACATTACTAAAATATTTCATCTTGGACCAGTTTTCAAGAACGTGGGGAAGTGGGTGTTCCAAACTTGCAGTAAACTTCAAACTTGTCAGATGTGACTTAAATCAGCATTTATGATTTTCTTTTAATGATTGATTCCCAAACTTTAACAGTGGGCTTTTACAGAATGCCTTGCTGCTCCATTTAATATCTATTTCACTCTATATTTACTCAGATGCACCCTTGTATCATTTTGACAGGGACTGTTGTAGATATTATATCATCTTGGCAAGGTGTTATAAATACTGTACATGTTATCATCTTGACTGGGTGTTAAAAATATCATATTATCTTGACAGGGTGTTATAAATACCATATCATCTTGACAAGGTGTTATAAATATTATATCTGCTGGTTTGGATGGGCTTAAGGGCGGGCTGGACCGTGTTGCATCTGACAGTGACATAGCCTGACAGTCCTGAGACTGTCTTCTCTCAAAAGGAGAGATGTGAATTTGGCATCATTATCAACTGTTCCCGATTTTACACACGTGGTCACATCACACTGAAAACGGACTGATAACAAAAAGAAAAGAACACAATGTCACCCTGAGATGACCAATTGGTTGACAGGGTCTAATAAACATTATATCATCTTGTTGTGTACCACACTGAAACTGAAAGAAAACAGCTTGATGCGGTCTTCATTTAAAGAAGAAAATAACACAAAAAAACATGTCACCCTGAGATGACCAACAGGTTAACACTGGGTCCTATAGATATTATATTATCTTGCTGTGTACCAAACTGAGAAAGGAAAAAATCTTGCAATCGGCCAATTAAGTTCTGAGCCAAAGTGTCCCCATGTGTCCAGCCAAAGTGTCCACAGTGTTCTGCCAAAGACTCCCAGGACATATTGGTTCCTGGTAGAGCAGTTGAAAAAAGAGATGGATAACAGTACACAGTAGAACCCTCTCTGAACTGTTCTATGGTGATCTGAGTCATGCCAACGTCACAGTCACAAGACAGTGTTGTATGGTGATCAGTCATGCCAACGTTACAGTCACAAGACAGTGCTCTATGGTGATCAGTCATGTCAACGTCACAGTCACAAGACAGTGCTCTATGGTGATCAGTCATGCCAACGTTACAGTCACAAGACAGTGTTGTATGGTGATCTGAGTCATGCCAACGTCACAGTCACAAGACAGTGTTGTATGGTGATCAGTCATGCCAACGTCACAGTCACAAGACAGTGTTGTATGGTGATCAGTCATGTCAACGTTACAGTCACAAGACAGTGTTGTATGGTGATCAGTCATGCCAATGTTACAGTCACAAGACAGTGTTGTATGGTGATCAGTCATGCCAACGTTACAGTCACAAGACAGTGTTGTAAGGTGATCAGTCATGCCAACGTTACAGTCACAAGACAGTGTTGTATGGTGATCAGTCATGTCAACGTTACAGTCACAAGACAGTGCTCTATGGTGATCAGTCATGTCAACGTCACAGTCACAAGACAGTGTTGTATGGTGATCAGTCATGCCAGTGTTTCAGTCACAAGAAGGTGTTGTATGGTGATCAGTCATGCCAACGTCACAGTCACAAGACAGTGTTGTATGGTGATCAGTCATGTCAACGTTACAGTCACAAGACAGTGCTCTATGGTGATCAGTCATGTCAACGTCACAGTCACAAGACAGTGTTGTATGGTGATCAGTCATGCCAATGTTTCAGTCACAAGAAGGTGTTGTATGGTGATCAGTCATGCCAACGTCACAGTCACAAGACAGTGTTGTATTGTGATCAGTCATGTCAACGTTACAGTCACAAGACAGTGCTCTATGGTGATCAGTCATGTCAATGTCACAGTCACAAGACAGTGTTGTATTGTGATCAGTCATGCCAATGTTTCAGTCACAAGACGGTGTTGTATGGTGATCAGTCATGCCAACGTCACAGTCACAAGACAGTGTTGTATGGTGATCAGTCATGTCAACGTCACAGTCACAAGACAGTGCTCTATGGTGATCAGTCATGTCAACGTCACAGTCACAAGACAGTGCTCTATGGTGATCAGTCATGTCAATGTCACAGTCACAAGACAGTGTTGTTTGGTGATCAGTCATGTCAACGTTACAGTCACAAGACAGTGCTCGATGGTGATCAGTCATGTCAACGTCACAGTCACAAGACAGTGTTGTATGGTGATCAGTCATGTCAACGTCACAGTCACAAGACAGTGTTGTATGGTGGGTGATCAGTCATGTCAATGTCACAGTCACAAGACAGTGTTGTATGGTGGGTGATCAGTCATGTCAACGTCACAGTCACAAGACAGTGTTGTATGGTGGGTGATCAGTCATGTCAACGTCACAGTCACAAGACAGTGCTCTATGGTGATCAGTCATGCCAACGTTACAATCACAGAAGACAGTGCTCTATGGTGATCAGTCATGCCAACGTTACAGTTACAAGTCTGTTGTAAGGCATCGGCCTGTTCCTCATCCCCCTTACCCTCCTCCGCACTGGAGCTACCGGCTCAACCAGCCTATAGCAATATGAACTGAAGAGACGATCAAAAATATTACCAGCCAACCCATTGGATCGGTCTCGAATAGCAATAACAGCTAAAGAGATGATCACAAATATTACCAACCAGCCCATTGGATCGATCTCGAATAGCAATATCAGCTGAAGAGACAATCACAAATATTACCAACCCAACCAACCAGCCCATTGGATCGATCTCGAATAGCAATATCAGCTGAAGAGATGATCAACATATTACAAATCAACCAATCGGATCGGTCTCGAATAGCAATATCAGCTGAAGAGACAATCACAAATATTACCAACCCAACCAACCAACCCATTGGATCGATCTCGAATATCGGCTGAAGAGATGATCAACATATTACAAACCAACCAATTGGATTGGTCTCAAATTGCAATATTAGCTGAAGAGACGATCAAAAATATTACCAACCCAACCAACCAACCCATTGAATCGGTCTCGAATAGCAATATCAGCTGAAGAGACGATCACAAGTATTACAAACCAAACAATCTGGCATTCTGTACAAACTTAGTGGCTAACCACAGATGGTTTGTATTACTAAGAATCCCGTAAACCTCGTTTTGTGTTTGTATGTGTTTACTTTGTTGGTTTTTGACTCACATGCGAAGCAAAAGTGAGTCTATGTACTCACCCGAGTCGTCCGTCCGTCCGGACGTCCGTCCGGAAAACTTTAACGTTGGATATTTCTTGGACACTATTCAGTCTATCAGTACCAAATTTGGCAAGATGGTGTATGATGACAAGGCCCCAAAAAACATACATAGCATCTTGACCTTGCTTCAAGGTCAAGGTCGCAGGGGCCATAAATGTTGTCTAAAAAACAGCTATTGTTCCCATTTTTCCCATTTTCTCTGAAGTTTTTGAGATTGAATACCTCACCTATATATGATATATAGGGCAAAGTAAGCCCCATCTGTTGATACCACTTTGGTTTACCTTGCTTCAAGGTCAAGGTCACAGGAGCTCTTCAAAGTTGGATTGTATACATATTTTGAAGTGACCTTGACCCTGAACTATGGAAGATAACTGTTTCAAACTTAAAAATTATGTGGGGCACATGTTATGCTTTCATCATAAGACACATTTGGTCACATATGATCAAGGTCACTTTGACCCTTATGAAATGTGACCAAAATAAGGTAGTGAACCACTAAAAGTGACCATATCTCATGGTAGAAAGAGCCAATAAGCACCATTGTACTTCCTATGTCTTGAATTAACAGCTTTGTGTTGGATGTATTTTGGTAGGAAAAATGTGTAAAGCAGTTCTTAGTGTATGATGTCATTGCTAGGTTTAGTTACAGTTTAAAACCAATGTGACGCAGAAAGTGCAAGGTCAAGGTCAAGGTCATGTAAAGGTCGAGGTCAAGCATGTGAGTCGTATGGGCTTTGCCCTTCTTGTGGTGTTTTTGTTAAAGGTCCTTGATTCCTGTAAACCGTTTTTTTGTTGGTTTTATTTCTTGTTGCTGTTTAAGGTCCCTGGCGTGGCATTGAATCCCGTAAACCTCGTTTTGTGTTTGTATGTGTGTACTTTGTTGGTTTTGTTGTGTTTGTTAAAGGTCCTTGATTCCTGTAAACCGTTTTTTTGTTTTATTTCTTGTTGCTGTTTAAGGTCCCTGGCGTGGCGTTGAATCCCGTAAACCTCGTTTTGTGTTTGTAGATTTTTTTTTTTTTTGGGTGTTGTGTTTGTTAAAAGTCCCTGAACCCTGTAAACCGTTTTTTTGTTCGTTTATTGTTGCTGTTTAAGGTCCCTGGCGTGGCGTTGAATCCCGTAAACTTCGTTTTGTGTTTGTATCACAGTGTGCGTTGTGTTGTTGGTGGTGTTGTTGTTAAAGGTCCCTGGTTCCTGTAAACCATTTTTGTTTTATTTCTTGTTGCTGTTTAAGGTCCCTGGCGCGGCGTTGAATCCCCTAAACCTCGTTTTGTGTTTGTATGTGTGTAATTTGTTGGTTTTGTTGTGTTTGTTAAAGGTCCGTGATTCCTGTAAACCAATTTTTGTTTTTCTTCTTGGGTCCCATCTCAAAATTGAATCCCCTAAACCTCGTTTTTTGTGTGATTGTTTTTTTTGTTGTCTTTTTTGTTGTTCCGATTGTTTTGTTTTTGTTTGTATTTGTTGTCCCTAAACCCTGTAAGTCATCTTTGTGTTTGATTTTTTTGGTTTTTAGGTCTCTTGTATGTCATCTTTCAGACAGTTTTTTTAAGATAGCTATATGTGTGTGTAGGGGGAGGGGGGGTAGGCAGTGTTGCATTAGAACTTATTGTAATAGGTTACAGGACCGTTTTAGATACATTATGGTAATGGGCTTTTTTTTAAACTTTTTTTTTTAAGTACATTGTTAAAATGCGTAAAGAAAGCAGTAAGGACTGAACAGTACTTGTGGGTTCTCTCAAAACTTTAGTACTCTGTTGAAAAGCAAACAGCCGAGGGCTGAGCAGTACTTGTGGGTTCTCTCAAAACTTTAGTATTCTGTTGAAAAGCAAACAGCTGAGGGCTGAAATAAGCAAACAGCCATGGGCTGAACATGCAGTACTTATGGGTTTTCTGAAAACTTTATTACAGTTTAAAACCACAAAGCAAACCTCCTATGACCAAACAAAGCAAACAGCCATGGGTTGAACAGTACTCATGGGTTTTCTGAACACTTTATTACAGTTTAAAACCACAAAGCAAACCTCCTATGACCAAAAAAAGCAAACAGCCATGGGTTGAACAGTACTGGTGGGTTTTCTGAACACTTTATTACAGTTTAAAACCACAAAGCAAACCGCCAAGGGCTGAACGGTACCCATGTGTTCTCTCAATACTTTAGTACACTGTTGAAAACCACAAAGCAAATAGCATGGGCCAAACAGTACTTGCGAATTGGATTCTTTCAAAACAAAACACTAGCATAGTACACTTGAATATTACAGGTGGAATCCTTGATATTATTGAACTTATTTGAAAGAGATGATACATAATGATCTGAAATGCTTAAAATGGCCTCATAATCACCAAAAAGTAATACAGTCGTAATTGTCATGGTCTATGCTACAATCATCAATGTCATAACTTATGTGGAAGGGAAAAATATAAAGCAACAACTATTGATGCCACACATGATGAGTCACCCCCTGCGGGTTAGGGGGAGTCCCATATTGGTTGGGACAGAAAGAATTTACCCGTTGCTACCCAGCATGTCGTAAGAGGCGACTAATGGTTCTGTTTCTCCTTTTACCCTTGTTGAGTGTTTCTTGTAGTACCTTTCAAACACACACACACACACACACAGACAGAAACAAAGACGGAGAGAAACAGAGATGGAGAGAAACAGAGAGAGAGAGAAACAGAGAGAGAGAGAGAGAGAGAGAGTCACTCAGTAAGCTAATTCCTGTCCATATACAAGCCCATAAAGTGTCTCGGTAAAAGTCAAAAGAAGCCCCACTAAGCAGAGACACTCAACACCTGAATGTGGGGCTGACAGGAACATGGCGTAATGAGGCGTAGTGAAAAAGGGCCGCCGTCACCAAACAATTATAGAACCCTTTCAAAACCACCTGCCACAAAATCACACCTAATTAGTGGACCGACCTGTCGCCAACCCTCCCAATATCTGACAGAAGAACTGCAGAAAGTACAGAACAACTCCGCTAGATTAATCACAAAGACCCCTAAAAGACACCACATCACACCTGTTTTGAGATCTCTTCACTGGCTGCCTGTAAGAAGTCGTATTCAATACAAAATTGCATGCATTTGTTTCTCCTTCTTTCATGGTACAGGACCTGCTTATCTCTCTGAGATGTTATCAAAATATTCAAACCTCTCCTCTATTCGCTCTGCAACAGATACCAATGTACTTAGTAAACCGCTCCCATGGGGTCGCCTTCACGCGGCGGGAGTGTTTCCACCAAGCTACCCCACCCCTTTACTTCTCTTCTTTTGTCTTATTTCTGCCTTACCAGTCCTTTCACCTATATTTCCTTCCAAAAAACCATCCCTACTATTCCCTGCAGTTTTCTAATTCCTTTCTTGTCTTATTTCTACCTGACTGGATCCGTCACCTTTATTTCACTTCCCAAAAGTCTTCTTTTCCACATCCTTATTTCTCTGTGGTCTTCTTAAGACCCAGCGTGTTTGCCGTGCGCTGCGACCTGTACCGGTTTGGGCTGGTGACCTGATGATTGAGGGGTTTACTTAGTTGCGACTTTGTAGCGCCAACACATCATTTTGGCCCAGTCTTTATCTAAGACAGGAGGTTGAAAAAGGCTTACCCGCTTCAATCAATCGGCTGGTCAAGTCTGGGTATATGTCTTGAGCATATTGCATCGGACCTTTGGCTAAAGGAGCAAGCGGCGGTAGGAGGGGGCGGCGGTAGTCGGGACAAACACTATGCCAAGTTGTTACCTAATCCGTTTCCGCTTGGAAAGAGTTGACGAACATTATGCCAAGTTGTTACCTAACCCGTTTCCGCTTGGAAAGAGTTAAATCTCCTATTACAGATTGATACCATATGTTTCCTCTTATCGCTGCGTATATCCATCTGTATCCTTGGCGCTCTGGAGTTGGATAACCGCTCCACCTAAGCGTCCCCTTGTTGGGCTCCGTGGTGGGTGGGGATCAGATGCGACGAAGATAAAGGCCTCAAACATGGCTTCCTCTTCTTTTTCTTCTTTTTTTTCAAACACCCAAAACAGAAACAAACGAAGATACTGCGTTGACTCTGACTCTGACGATGAAGTCCGAGTCAGAGCAACAAAGAACAACATCAGCGAGGCCTGGCCCCGTTTCATTGTTGTTGAGACAGCAGATGAGGCACAGCCCATCTCCAAACTTTCGCCTTTTGCGATACAGAAGGTTATTGCAGGAGTATCATCAACGATAGACAACATTAAGAGGCTTCGAAATGGTTCTCTACTGATTGAATGTCCTTCAAAAAAGGCATCAGATGGTCTTCTCCGTCTGAATGGTCAGAAATTTGTTGATAGACCGGTCAAGGTCAGTCCTCACAGAGGCCTGAACACCAGCAAAGGAGTCATCCGATGCCGAGAGCTGGAGGGCCTCAGTGAGGCTGAAATAAAAGAAGGCCTAAAGGATCAAGGTGTCATTGATGTGTACCGGGTGCTGATCAGGAAGGGCGATATCAGAGTACCCACCAACACCCTTTTCGTCACTTTTTGTACACCAACCATCCCTGAGAAAATAAAAGTGGGATTTGTTCAAATAAGAGTGACTTTGTATATTCCATCACCAATGAGATGTTTCCAATGCCAAAGATTTGGACATTCAAAGGCTGGATGTAAACAGAAGGCAGTGTGCGAGAGGTGTGGCGGAGATCCTCACGAAGGTCCCTGCACATCACCACCCACCTGCACAAACTGTAAGGGAAACCATTCCCCGTCCTCCAGAGAATGTCCAAAATACAAGTTTGAACAGGCCATTCAAAAAACAAAAATGGAGAAAAAGATGTCTTTCTCAGACGCCAGGAAGGAGGTTGAAAAAACTAATGTTTTTTCCTTCCAGAAAAGTTTTGCGGCAGCAGTCAGTCAAAGACCTGCAACAAAGTCAACACCCACCCAGACCAGTATTTCATATAGGTCTGTGGGTGTCCAGGCAGGCCCGTCCATGTTGAAAAGGACAGAGCCCACAAGAAACAAAAGTATTTGTACACAGACAGATGAAAGCACAGGTGGGGCTATCCCCACTGGAGACTCTATGGGGTCTCCTGGTGAGGTTTGCTTCACCGCCCCAACTGGAGACCCTGTGGGGGCTCCTGGTGAGGCTCGCTTCACCACCCCAATTGAGGACCCTATGGGGTCTCCTGGTGAGGTTCGCTTCACCACCCCAACCCAGAAGCCCGTTCACAGGGCAACTCACAGGAAGGGGGCCGTCGAGGTAGTGGACCTTACTCAATCCACACCACGAACACCTCCGGACAAGGGAAAAGTTACTCTGCCCCAAAGATCGCCTCGCACCCCAAAAATGGAGAAAAATCCCATCACACTATACAATCATTTTGGGAGTTTATCCGACGAAGAGGGTATGGAGGCAGAAACTTCTTAAAACTAAACAAACATAGCCAATTTTATTCAATGGAATTGTAGAGGGGTCCAAGCTAACTATGAAGAATTATGTCTACTTTTACACAAATTTCATCCTGTTGCTACAGCATTACAGGAAACAATGCTGAAACCAAACAAAGATTTTAATGTATCTGGATACAATGTTTTTAGAAACCATTCAGACAATAACACGTCTGGGGGAGTTGCTCTTTTGATTAAGAAAAGTGTACTTTGTAGTGAGATCAACCTATGTACAAACATTCAAGCCGTCGCAGCACGAGTGACATTAGATAAAACCATCACTCTCTGCAGTGTATATCTGTCACCATCAAAAATCTGCTGAAGAGACATTAAACCCCAAAAACCAACCAACCAACCACCATCAAAATGTTACACGAAGCACGATCTTGAAAATCTTATTGATCAGCTTCCAGCTCCCTTTGTTTTAATGGGAGATTTTAACGCTCATTCCCCTTTATGGGGCAGCAACTCTCTAAGTACGAGAGGACGAATTCTAGAAGATTTTTTAGACAATCGTAATCTATGCGTTTTAAACGATGGAGTACCAACATATCTCCATCCAGCAACAGGATGCAAGTCCATACTAGATCTAGTTATTTGCGACACCTCTCTTGTTCTAGACTTTGAATTTAAGGTCTATGATGACACATGTGGTAGCGATCATTTCCCTATCTTGATGTCTCAAATAGATGGATTGGAAGAAGCTTCTCCCCAGAGATGGAACCTGAACAAGGCAAACTGGCTGTCTTTTACTGCCGAATGTTCTGTCCAACTCACAGAAGACACTGTCTTTGATGGAAGTGACGACCCATCATCTATTTTTACAAACACTCTACAAGACATTGCCACTGAGTACATCCCAAAAACATCTTCAAACAACCGCATTAAAGTGCCATGGTTTAATAAAGAATGCCAAGAAGCCCGATCTGAGCGAAAGAGAAGTCTACACAGGTTCTACAGATGCCCGACCCTTAGCAAGAAGTTGACTTTCTTCAGATTTCGCGCTAAGAGTCGCACTGTCATAAAACATTCTAAAAGAACATCCTGGAGGTCTTTTTGCTCAAACTTAAACTCTAAGGTATCATCAAGTAAAGTTTGGAATGCTATTCGTAAAATCAAAGGGAAAAAAGGATCTGCATCAATTAACCACCTTGTGGTAAATGGATCCCTTATAACCCAAAAGAATGAAGTAGCAAACGTTCTGGCTTCAACAATGGAAAAAAACTCATCAACAGAAAATTACTGCACAGATTTTCAAAAAATCAAAGCCACCCAAGAACGTAAACCCATAAACTTCTCATCTCAGAATGAGGAGAACTACAACAAGTTGTTCAGTATAACTGAACTCAAACAAGCCTTACAAAAATGCAACAACTCAGCAACGGGGCTGGACGGAATACATTATCAGTTCCTCACACACCTACCAGAAAGTTGTCTTCTGGTCTTGCTGAAGGTTTTTAACCACATATGGGAGAGTGGATCCTTTCCACCTTCATGGCAAGAAGCGATGATTGTCCCCATTCCAAAACCAGGTAAAGATCATACAAACCCCAGCAACTACCGTCCGATAGCCTTGACCAGCTGTCTGTGTAAAACCATGGAGAGATTGGTCAACGCTAGGATGGTGTGGTACCTAGAAAAACAAAACCTCTTAAGTGATGTGCAATGTGGCTTCCGAAAGGGACACAGCACCACTGATCATTTGGTACGTTTTGAGACCTTCGTTCGAGAGGCCTTTGCGAGATCTGAACATGTACTAGCTATATTTTTTGACCTCGAGAAGGCTTACGACACGACCTGGAAACACGGTATTTTAGCTGATTTGCATGAAATGGGTTTTCGTGGACGTCTCCCTGTTTTTGTGGAAGGATTTCTAAGTAATCGATTTTTTACAGTACGGGTCGGTCCCAACCTATCAGAGTTCTGTCAACAAGAGATGGGTGTTCCCCAAGGAAGCATTCTATCACCCATGTTGTTCAACATCAAAATCAATAACATAGTAAAGGCAGTACTGAAAGGATCCGAGTCATCCTTGTTTGTTGATGACTTTGCACTTTGTGTGCGTGGCAAATCCCTACATAGAGTGGAAAGGCAGCTTCAATTATGTATAGACAAGGTGCAAAAATGGGTAACAGAGAACGGTTTCAAATTTTCCACCAGCAAAACTGTCTGTATGCATCTTTGCAAACAAAGGGGAGCCATGCCAGAACCCTCTGGCCCCTTGGAGCCGGCTACACGTGCCGGGGCTGTTTTCGCCGAGTGCTCCGCTATCTGTGTTTCTCTTCTCTTGAAGTCTGATTTCTGTCTGATTTGGTCCGTTCACCTGTATGTCATGTCTCAAAGCTCTCCCGATTGATCACCTGCAGTTTTCTGCTCTAGTCTTGTGTCTGATTTCTGTCTTCCATGGCCCTTTCACCTGTATTTGACTGTACCCTGGATTTCTCCCCCACCATGGTTAATCGTGGACGTCTCCCTGTTTTTGTGGAAGGATTTCTAAGTAATCGATTTTTTACAGTACGGGTCGGTCCCAACCTATCAGAGTTCTGTCAACAAGAGATGGGTGTTCCTCAAGGAAGCATTCTATCACCCATGTTGTTCAACATCAAAATCAATAACATAGTAAAGGCAGTACTGAAAGGATCCGAGTCATCCTTGTTTGTTGATGACTTTGCACTTTGTGTGCATGGCAAATCCCTACATAGAGTGGAAAGGCAGCTTCAATTATGTATAGACAAGGTGCAAAAATGGGTAACGGAGAACGGTTTCAAATTTTCCACCAGCAAAACTGTCTGTATGCATCTTTGCAAACAAAGGGGAGCCATGCCAGAACCCTCTCTGGTCCTGAATGGTAATCCTGTCAAGGTTGTTGAAGAATTTAAATTCCTAGGACTGACCTTTGACCGTCGACTAACATTCCTTAAACATATCCAGTATCTGAGAACATCATGTCTGAAAGCTCTGGATGTATTGAAAGTGGTTTCTCATACGGACTGGGGTGCTGACCGCACAGTCCTACTCAGACTTTACCGTGCTTTAATCCGATCCAAGTTGGACTATGGTTGTGTCGTCTATGGTGGAGCCGCAAAATCCAACCTAAGGCTATTAGACACAATACACCACCAGGGTATACGTCTTTGTCTGGGAGCTTTCAGGACGTCTCCAGTACAGTCCTTATATTTTGAGGCCAAAGAACCCTCTCTGAGGCTGCGACGCCTGAAACTCACCCTAAATTATGTGTTGAAACTGAAAGCTATGCCTACAAATCCAGCCTACCAATGCGTATTTCAACCACAATGCTCTGAATTTTTTGAAAGTCACCCAAATGATCGAGCACCTCTGTCTTCTCGGATTCAGTCACATCTGGTCGAATCAAAGATAAAACTCGATCATGTTAGTGAAAATCGATGGACAGAAACACCACCATGGACATTGCCAGATCCAGTTGTTCGACTCGATCTGACAAGGTTAAAGAAGTCAGAGACAAATGATTTGATTTTTAAACAGTGTTTTAGCCAGTTCTGTACCGAGTTTCCTTCCCATCAACGAATATACACTGATGGGTCCAAAGCTGAAAGTAAAGTGGCATCAGCTTCTGTCACAGGTCCTAAACTCGATAGGGCCTTTTCGGCCCGTCTTCCGGATGACAGTTCTGTATTTTCTGCAGAGTTGAAAGCTTTACAGCTAGCTCTGAAACAGGTATATCAGTCAAAAAAGAAAGACTTCCTGATTCTGTCGGATTCCCTATCGGCTCTTACCGCCGTGAAGAGAACTCAGCTAGATCACCCACTGTTGGTCGAAATCCAAGAGCTACATGCATCTCTGATTGAAGAAGGCAAAAGGATTGTGTTTGCATGGGTGCCATCCCATGTTGGAATTAGAGGCAACTCTGCAGCTGATCAAGCTGCTAAAGAAGCCAGAGAAAGACTCATCACTGACAAACACACAAAGCATTCAGATTTCAGAACTCGCACCAACATGTACATAAAGTACCTATGGCAGAGTGAATGGGACGAATGTGAAGAAAATAAACTTCATAAGATCGTCCCCCAGCTGTCGGACAGCCTACCCCAATGTCGCCTCAACAGGAAAGAAGAGACAGTTCTCTGTCGCTTACACATTGGGCACAGTCACATTACACATTCGTATCTGCTGAAAGGTGAAGATCCACCATACTGTTTTGGATGTGACGAACCATGGACATTAGAACATGTTCTCACAAAATGTGTAGACGTTCAAGAATTTCGAGACAAACACTACAATGCGGAAACACTGAAGGTTTTATTCCGGGATGTTCCCCCGGACAAGATTTTTAACTTTTTAAAAGAGATCAAGATTTTTTACAAGATTTAAAGTACCAGAAGTGAAAATTATTAATTTTTAGAACCTTCTTTTACAGTGATAGATTTGAATGTAAATAGTCTGAAACGTAGAACTTGCCATATGAAGGGAAAAGAAAATAACTGCATCGGTCTCGAATAGCAGCTAGCATCTGCTGAAGAGACATTAAACCCCAAAAACCAAACCAACCAACCCTCTCTGGTCCTGAATGGTAATCCTGTCAAGGTTGTTGAAGAATTTAAATTCCTAGGACTGACCTTTGACCGTCGACTAACATTCCTTAAACATATCCAGTATCTGAGAACATCATGTCTGAAAGCTCTGGATGTATTGAAAGTGGTTTCTCATATGGACTGGGGTGCTGACCGCACAGTCCTACTCAGACTTTACCGTGCTTTAATCCGATCCAAGTTGGACTATGGTTGTGTCGTCTATGGTGGAGCCGCAAAATCCAACCTAAGGCTATTAGACACAATACACCACCAGGGTATACGTCTTTGTCTGGGAGCTTTCAGGACGTCTCCAGTACAGTCCTTATATTTTGAGGCCAAAGAACCCTCTCTGAGGCTGCGACGCCTGAAACTCACCCTAAATTATGTGTTGAAACTGAAAGCTATGCCTACAAATCCAGCCTACCAATGCGTATTTCAACCACAATGCTCTGAATTTTTTGAAAGTCACCCAAATGATCGAGCACCTCTGTCTTCTCGGATTCAGTCACATCTGGCCGAATCAAAGATAAAACTCGATCATGTTAGTGAAAATCGATGGACAGAAACACCTCCATGGACATTGCCAGATCCAGTTGTTCGACTCGATCTGACAAGGTTAAAGAAGTCAGAGACAAATGATTTGATTTTTAAACAGTGTTTTAGCCAGTTCTGTACCGAGTTTCCTTCCCATCAACGAATATACACTGATGGGTCCAAAGCTGAAAGTAAAGTGGCATCAGCTTCTGTCACTGGCCCTAAACTCGATAGGGCCTTTTCGGCCCGTCTTCCGGATGACAGTTCTGTATTTTCTGCAGAGTTGAAAGCTTTACAGCTAGCTCTGAAACAGGTATATCAGTCAAAAAAGAAAGACTTCCTGATTCTGTCGGATTCCCTATCGGCTCTTACCGCCGTGAAGAGAACTCAGCTAGATCACCCACTGTTGGTCGAAATCCAAGAGCTACATGCATCTCTGATTGAAGAAGGCAAAAGGATTGTGTTTGCATGGGTGCCATCCCATGTTGGAATTAGAGGCAACTCTGCAGCTGATCAAGCTGCAAAAGAAGCCAGAGAAAGACTCATCACTGACAAACACACAAAGCATTCAGATTTCAGAACTCGCACCAACATGTACATAAAGTACCTATGGCAGAGTGAATGGGACGAATGTGAAGAAAATAAACTTCATAAGATCGTCCCCCAGCTGTCGGACAGCCTACCCCAATGTCGCCTCAACAGGAAAGAAGAGACAGTTCTCTGTCGCTTACACATTGGGCACAGTCACATTACACATTCGTATCTGCTGAAAGGTGAAGATCCACCATACTGTTTTGGATGTGACGAACCATGGACATTAGAACATGTTCTCACAAAATGTGTAGACGTTCAAGAATTTCGAGACAAACACTACAATGCGGAAACACTGAAGGTTTTATTCCGGGATGTTCCCCCGGACAAGATTTTTAACTTTTTAAAAGAGATCAAGATTTTTTACAAGATTTAAAGTACCAGAAGTGAAAATTATTAATTTTTAGAACCTTCTTTTACAGTGATAGATTTGAATGTAAATAGTCTGAAACGTAGAACTTGCCATATGAAGGGGAAAGAAAATAACTGCATCGGTCTCGAATAGCAGCTAGCATCTGCTGAAGAGACATTAAACCCCAAAAACCAACCAACCAACTTAGTAAACCAAAAAGAAACAGAAAATCAACTAACTATGGATTTGAGAGATCCTTCAAGTACCAGAGACCTCTTGTCTGGGAGAAAATCCCCCGGAGCATTAGGGATTCCCAGTCACCATCTGCCTTTAGAACAGCCCTCAAAACACACATGTTTAAGTTAGACCTCTGAAGGAGATCCCATGATCGGTGAGTCATTGGCGCTGCCACGTGTATTATCTACTAAAGTGTGGCGTTCGTGAAGATGTGTATGTGCCTGTGTGTGTTGTACTAGTATAACGTATGCGTACATGGAATGACATTGCGGGTTACCTGAACATTGACAATGACGAAAGAAAGATTGTGTGTGTGCACGCGCGCGCGTGTGTGTGTGCGTGTGTGTGTGTGTGTGTGTGCATGTGTGTGTGCGTGCGTGTGTGGGTGTGTGTGACCATGTTTGAATTTATTCGGATTTAGTTCTTTCCTTGTTTGTATTGTGATTATGTAAGTGTAAAGCGCTCTGGGCTTGTCACCACGAGGTTTACGCGCTATATAAGTAATCGTTATTATTATTAAGAACAGGGTACACGGTGCGTTGTCATAAATCTCGTAAAAGCAGTGTTAAATGACGATTGAGCCTTTAAAGGGGCTATCAAATATGGGACTAAAACTCCAGTCTACAATTAAAGAATCGTAGTGAACACACGTAAATGGTCTTCAAAACAACGGTGGCGAGCTAACATCCTCTTAGCCAGTGAAATGAAATATAATTTGATCCATTCTGCAGAACTGAAGAACAAATGCATACGATATCACATACTCTACTCTTGGTCCAGAGACCGCGTGTGGCCGTTAGCTGATACCTTAAAATGGTGTTCTTTTTTGGTCTTCACAAGTCAATCTTTTGAAAACACACACACACACACACACACACACACAAGTGTTGAATGGCCCTGTACTACAACGACCCACATGAAGTATACTGTATGCAGTTTCATTGTACATTGCCTGGAAGCAGTCTGGTAAGTAAGAGTGTGTCAAACCGGGACGCCATGCTGTAAGAAGCAAACAAACCCTTAAGTTGAATTTTTCGATCCATGCTAACAGTTGAAGTGGCTCTGCTATGTTAGAGACACAGTCACCTTTTCCGTTTTGTCACTGCTGCCTTGCGTGCACATTAATTATTGTTAACCAAGGCAGTTCAGCCTGTTCATGTGCAAGACCAGAAAGTTTGAAATACATCAGGGGCATTGATTTTTACTCTCTGTACTTTGAGACTACTGCATAAAAGATGGAAACACAAGTGTATTCTACTCCGCTACAATACAAAAATCAAAACTAAGAAGGTGAAAACTACATCTCCTATCAATGAATCGGCGACAAATAAAAAAAACCCAGTGATTCATCCTTTAAATCCAGAGACATTCGATCCCTCATGAGGACACTTTAATCGCGGCCAGGTCTATCAGAGGCCAACAAAGAAAAGCCTGCAGGTTGAACATAAAACTAAAAGCCACCTGAGAAGAGGATGATCATGATCTAACTAAACCAACACTCTACAACTTTATGTACTATAAGACCTGAGACCCTCGTACCTCCGAACTACGTGAGCGTACACTGACAGAGCTTCGATCGCTAATGACAGGCGCGGCGGGTGCGTCACCAGTGTTTGCGTCGTCGTCATCATAGGAGTACGAAGAATATGAAGACGAGTAATCCGAGGTGTAATCATACAGCTGAAAGGAAAGTTTAGTTATAAAATACAAAGTAGACACTGATTTTTTTCTGACGTAATAACAATTTCTTCTTTTTTTTCTCCAAATCTCATTAACAATAATAACAACATAAAAATGTGGAAGCGCCATACATACTGTATGGCAGCTCGCTTTGCCCCAGGGAAAAAAAGCAGCCTGAATTTTTATGTGGGTAAGGCCAAAAAAAATTTAGGTCTGTTTACGGTAACATAGGCCAAAAAAATAGGGTCGGTAGGTCGGGATTTTTTTATTTTTACGTCATTAAATCTTTTCTTTTTTTTTCCCCCCAAATGCCAAAAAAAAGTCTAGGGTCGCGCGAAAAAAATAGGGTCGGTCGGGTTACCGTAAACAGACTATTTTTTTGTGGCCTAACCTCACTGGACTGTATGAAACCATACTTTATACCTTTAACAACAAGAGCAATACTAATAATGATAATAATAACTTATATGTCCTGTATACATTTCTTCGAAATCTAGCTGCCTTTGCGCGGGTGTGTTGAGAAAAAATGTATCAGAATATGTGCACCCAGTCTTATTTTCTGAGTCAATCGCAAGTGAGATATTTATGGATGCATTGGCCATTGTCTCAATAAATCTGAAACGAAGTCTAGTCAATGACGGGAGGTCACCAGATAAAACTGTCCTGTTAGCTCCTGTCGACCTCTCTTGGAGCCTAATTGCTGTTCAAATCACGACAAACTTCATCGAAAGCAAGTTCAATGCAGTATTATCGTACGCGTTATAAAGAATGCAAGTTAATGCGGTATTTTTACAACCCTACCGTAAGCGTTGTAAAGAATGCAAGTTAATGTAGTATCCATTTCATTTTGTAAGCGCTATAAAGGTATACATCGCAAAGTACTTAGTAAGCTGGGCTTGTATTTATAAAATCCCCCCCCCCCCCACCCGCATTTTCCACTGAGCATGTTTGTTTCTGCACACTGATTTTAAACTAATGGTGTCTGAATTATTTCCGCAGGTTACAATTCTGTTCACAAACTTAGCATAAGGCAAGTGATTTACCTGTACATACACCTCAGCTCAGCAACTAACAAGTCTTATCCCGTCTAAAGCCCAAACTAAGCCGCCGGGGTTAACAGATGAAAAATTGATAGCGCCATTTAAGTTGTTCCTACTGCTTGTGCACTGGGTCTGGGATAGGGAGGGAGATAAGATTCAAAAGTCTCGGCCGGCTTTGGGACCCAACTTTCGCTGGCAGTGATTTGACATGCTGTGGTATTTGCCCCCACGTTCCTTGAAATTGCAACGTTCCCATTCCCGATTGAACACATTTTCATGTCACCAAGACTTTCCAAACGACTCGTGGAGAAAGAGAGGTGGGTATGAAGCGGGGGAAGGGGGTCACAGTGGAAATGTTAAAGAGATATATTACTGTTCCCAACACATCGAGTGATACCGGCCATGGGAATGTTAAAGACAGACCGATGTTTTCTCATGCTGATTTTCACCGAAAGAATTCGTTTCCATCACACGTTCGTTACTGAGTCTGTTGCAATGAACAAATAACGAAACTAGATGTCATAATGTTAGCCACGACAGCCTCTTGACTTCCGCCGTTTATAGCGTGCTGTCGACAAGTGCGCCGGATACCACCCACGTGACCGTTTTATTACATGCAATAAAATCCCATCAAGATTCAACTGTGATCGATGGGTCAGAAGATCGGTAATGTAATCTGAAAGATCATGGTAATCTGCATGCCAGTATACAATTTCGTAAAAAAAATAACTCCAGACATGTTGCCTAAAAAGTGACAATCTGGAAATTGGAAATACTGTCTCATGTCGTTTACATTACTTAAAAACTGGGTTTGGAAAAGGGATAAGCTTTTGTCATGCCTTTATTGCTTTAAATTCTCAAGAATCAACCCCAGCCATCCCCACCACCTCATCAGCAACCCTTTGTCCATGACCGACTTACAGATTTTTGCTGCTCAATGGGTTCCCTCCATGTGACCCGTTTATTGTCGTTGGGACTGTGGCTTCTGGAGCGGGATTCGCGATCCCAGTACGCGGGATCCACGTCGTAGTCTCGGTAATCCATGACTGAACTCGTAGTCAAGAAATCCAATCCTCAACTTCGGGAAATTAAATCCAAGGAAAAGGGGAATCCTGTCGTTACGATGGAAGTGCGATCCTCTCACAGAACTTGAACAGAATCTGGTTCTCACGATACGAAGACTACTGAGAAACTTGAAACTTCACAAAAGCAACAGAACTTAAATCTCAGCACGGTTCAGTATTCACAGAGGCGTTCAAACTTCACAGAGATAATGAGCTTTTGAACAATCACAGCATCTTGATCTCATCTCGATGCCTTCAACCTTCTCTCTGCCAGCCTCTTCCCACAAAGATATGGAACTGCTTTATCACATCATGATATCCACAAAGAATGGTCTTCTCTCTGTCTGGCAGAGAGAGGGAGAAAGAGAGCGAGAGAGAGAGAGAGCCTAACACACTTATGCCACCACAGAGAGTGAGAGAAACCCGGTACCGTGCCCACAGTTCTGGCCTCACGTCATGACTCGCGCCTGGTACCCGGGGTACACACACACACCTCTGACAGTCCTAGACCTACAGTACATACACACACCTACCCCAGTCTATGCTAGCGGCACTGTGACGGTTCTACTAATTGGTCGTGTTGTGGCGGCTTTGTAACCCAACGCTCTTCGCGCTTTTGTTCATGGCTTCTTAATCTTAGTCTGGAACTGACCATAACTTTCCCCCCTTTCTTCTACCTCTGTAAAACAAGCATGGGTGGGTATAAAATAAGACGATTAATGCAGGTTGTGTTTTAAAGTTCTAAGTAAGAACTATAACAGCCTAAATGACCAAGAAAGCTAGCGAAAGAGAGAGGGGGGGGGGGGGGGGAGCGGGGCAAGCCTAGTTGCCCTAAGCGATCTGCTGTGCATTAGGACTTAAACGGTGTATCGAACACCTGGTGATAAATGGGCTAACCCTTTAAACACCCTTATCTGGCAGTCAGAGCAGAGAGAACGAAAAAGAGAGAGAGAGAGAGAGAGAGGGGGGGGGGGGGGCGAGTGAGTGTCACGGCGCGCGAAAGTCTCACTGCCAGACGGAAACGAGTAACGGCATGCTTGCAAACAAGATCCGTATAATTGTCTGGCTATTTTCATACTCGGGCGTGCGTATTGTCGCGTTCTTTTCACAAGTGCACAACCCCTTTCCCCCTTGCTGTTGCCTTGTGCCGACTGAACCATGAAACAATTCATACACTGCGTGTCCAATGTTGCCTTTATGCACAGGTCAAGAAGGCTAGACTTGTCTGCAAAGAACACTTACGTGGCAATTTCACCGTAAAAGAAATGAGAAAACACTTCATTCAGAGCTTTCAGTTATATATATATATGCAATAAAGTGTCAATAACTGAATAACTCACTGGTTTTTCTTCTTCCTCTTCACTATAACTCGCTGAATAAAATGAAGTGTCTCTAAGAACACGCACCCTTTGTACAACTTCAACCACATAGTTATTGGGACTGCTGTTTGGCCTAATGAACAAGGAATGAGACTGCATAACTATCTTGGAAAAATCAAGAAAGCATGTTATTTATTGTAAATCATAAATCTGCAAGACATGATGTTTGTTAGTGTGTCTGTCTTTGTAGTGTTTGTGTGTCTGTCAGAGACAGAATCCATGTAGGGGCAGGCAAGCTGATATATAAATAACCAGGGAACTGCATCAACTCCGCAGGACAAAGTATCTCAACCAAACCATTAGCTGGTGGTTCTGTTCAACTGGAAAAAAAATGTGTTTAACCGGTTTTCAGACTTAAATCAATAAAAATAAAAAGATGCTTAACCAGCCAATTGCTGATTAAAAGCACAGTATATCCTGTGCTATTCTTTAGTAAATATGTACCTATTTTTGGTTTCCAAGATAGCAGAACTTCAAGCAAATAAAGATAAAACCCAGTGCAAAGAGGAACAAATATCAGCCAAGAGTGGCAGAAGAAGAGAAACACAAAAAGACAGAGCAAACACATCAGGTGTTAACAACAGAGAACCATCATTCATCTAAATGTGCACTGACCAATACAGAAATTATCGATCAGGTGGCACATTTGACCTGCAAAGTGATATCCCGATGAAAAATTCATGTTCTGGCATGGACAATATCCTCTATCAAAGGGCTGTACAAAATAGTCTGCATTACAGTTCGCCTTGGAAAAAAACCACGAAACCATGGTTCAGCCTTTGTATTGTGTAATGCATGCTGAGTTGTGCACTTTATTGATTTCAAGAAAGACATCAACATTTAATTGTAAGCAAAATACTAATGATGAGTGTGTTTCTCTGTGTGTGCATCCTCATCTTTCTCTCTCACACACTCTTCTGTCTGGCTATCTGCTGCCAGGAATGCCTGCCAGCTCTCTCTCTCTCTCTCACACACACTCTTCTGTCTGGCTATCTGCGGCCAGGAATGCCTGCCTCTCTCTCTCTCTCTCACACACACTCTTCTGTCTGGCTATCTGCGGCCAGGAATGCCTGCCTCTCTCTCTCTCACACACACTCTTCTGTCTGGCTATCTGCGGCCAGGAATGCCTGCCTCTCTCTCTCTCACACACTCTTCTGTCTGGCTATCTGCGGCCAGGAATGCCTGCCTCTCTCTCTCTCTCTCTCACACACTCTTCTGTCTGGCTATCTGCGGCCAGGAATGCCTGCCTCTCTCTCTCTCTCTCACACTCTTCTGTCTGGCTATCTGCGGCCAGGAATGCCTGCCTCTCTCTCTCTCTCACACACTCTTCTGTCTGGCTATCTGCGGCCAGGAATGCCTGCCTCTCTCTCTCTCTCTCACACACTCTTTCAGTCTGGCTGTCTATCTGCCTCTCTCTCTCGTACACACACACATATATGTACTGTATAATTTTCATTGCCATTTAACAGCTACTGGAAATCAAAAACACCTGCTAAAATCAGCAGGAAACACACACACACATGAACAGAGGTAACATAAAGCAAGACAAAACATAAACCACTGGACCGTCATGGTAGGTACTGCTCAGAACAAATTATTAAACAGTGTCTGGAAAGTAGGTTTCCTGGTTGACAACAATTGCACGCCTCATACAATAAATTAATGCATGTAAGGCACACAAAAAAAAAGTCTGTTTACGGTAACATAGGCCCAAAAAATAGGGTCTGTAGGTCGGGATTTTTTTCTCTTTTTTTTCTCTCTCCAAAAAAACATATTTTTAAGTTATTTTGCCAAAAAACAAAGACTTTTTTTTTCTTTTTTTCTTCCCCCAAATGCCAAAAAAAAGTCTAGGGTCGCGCGAAAAAATAGGGTCGGTCGGGATACCGTAAACAGACTAATTTTTTTGGCCTAAAAAAGCAAAATAATGCATGTATAAAAGCCAGATCTATCGTTGCTTTTTGTTGTTTCCACACATTTTTCTATGTTTTTTCTATATATGTCTTGTGCATACTTTATCTCTAGCTTAGTCCGTAAATGCAAAATACTGTCATATCTTTATTTCAATTAAACTGGAGGCATTTCTAAAGTTAAGACAGTGAACACACCATCAACAATGTTTAGAAGAAAAAAATACACAAGATCGATATTAAAAGCCGTCGTACGAAGAAGAAGAAGATATTAAAAGCAACTAAAATTTAACACACACCAGACATCCTTCCTAAATAAGTACAGATGGTGTCATCAGCATGTCAGAATGTACAGAATACCCAATAGGATCAAGGGTGATAAGCTACTTCAAACAGCCTGGGGGATCATTCACTCCCTACATTCCCAACAAGCACAGGACACAACAATCAGCTAACAAAACACACAATTCATTCCAATTCTTGAGCTAATAAATTGCCTTCAAACATGATGTGAATTTTGTCTTTCAGGGTTAATTAGGACTATGGGAATAACAGGCTATGCAAAAACCTGCTTTGGGTTCATGATACTACGTACATGTATGGACTAAGGGCAACAACCCACTCAAAACCAATCCTCAGACTGATGATAATCACTGCTCATGCAACCTGCAGGCTATGTTAATGTTAATTGTTATACAGGTATATGTCTCTTTCTCCGTAAATCTTTTAAAATTGCTACACTTCTCTGTAAATTATTGTATAACTTGCGTTTTCTGAACACATCACATAATTATCGTGTATGCATCTACCAGAAAAGACAAAACAAATAAACAAAAAGAGAGAGAAGACAAACAAAAATTACTTGAGCAAACAAAAAGCCACAATCTGATAAAATGCAATAAGCCAAAGCAAAACAGACATTTAGGCTGACAGCATTTTACTTTGAAGTTTAAATCAGAGGATTTCAGCAAATACATGAGTACACCAGTGATCATGCTAGCCATTTTTAAACTGGTATCTCTTAACAAATACATCCTTGCTCCCACAAAAATCAGTCTCTCCTGCAAGCAACGCAGTGCAGGTAGTGGTATCATTACACTGCTTACGCAAAAGCTGTCAGTGTATTTTTTCCAACCACCACAGTACACAGTGACCCGTTGGTCCATTTTGTTTCTGGCATTTTGAGATTTCAACCAGTAAAATATAAAAATGTAAAAAAAAGTTAACACAATCCCTGGTGCATTCTGTAAATCCATAAATTGTATAATATCCTTACCTTGACAGAGATGGAGGCTTTCTGCAGTTTCTCTTCAAGCAGGGCGACACGGTCGTTCGCTTCACGCTCCAGTTCCTCCACTGTGCTGACCAGGACTTCATTCTGCTCACTCAGGTCGTTCACGTACGACTGCAGCACTCGCACTTTTGTCTGTGAACAAAACAACAAAACTACTTCATATGGTTGGCATCTAAAGATAGTGCAGGGTATACAAATAAATGTCTATACTTGCACAACATTTGTTGGATTGGATTTTCTTCGCTTGGAGCGTAAGACTATAACATCCTGAAATTCCTGAGAATCTTTCAACTTCATCAAAGATTCAACAACCAAATGCCTATTACTTATTAGTATTTCATATCACTGTCCATGCATCTGCAAGCTGAAAACACAGCACATGCTGTTACAGTTACAGCTGTACTTTCAGTTTAAACTTGTTCATAGTCTGTTGCAGGATTAGTGTGGGTGGTGGTGGTGGGGATTAGGAGGTGATGGTGTGTGGGGAGGATGACAATAGGACTTGGTAGGGAAGCATGTGATCAAGTTAGTTTGCATAGATCCATTTTCTCTTCTTGGAGCTCTGCCTTCTTACAATGAATCTGATTTGATGAATATGCCAGATTCACTGATCAATTCTGACATTGAAAAACAAATGAATTATACTACTATGATGTACTAGGCAGTTACAAATGTTCTCATTTTTCATTTTCTGTGTGCACTCAGACTCACTCTCTCTGATCTGATGTAATACGTGAGAAACATTCAATTCCGAGTAAGCGGACCCACAATTCTCCTGGCATTTGTGGCAAGCACAAGAAAGGGAGATGACCTTACAGTTATACTTACAAAAGATTAGTACTGACTGTATCCATTGTTTTGGTATTAATTAGTACCTTCTGTCAAATTTCAAGGATTAATCACTGCTTGTAACACAAAGAAAGAGTTATAGTTATACCAAGGCACACATGGATGACTCAGGTCCCATACCTTTTGAAACAATGAAAGTGAAACAGGAGGCACTGATGACTTTTATAATTATATGTTGTAAAAATGTCAAGTTTCAGATGTCTAGTAAAAAAAATTGAATTAAATTTAAAAACCAGTGGAAATAGTTGATTCAATGGACTTGTTGTATAATTTCAAAAACCAAGGTCTTGCAAATGAATTACATGCAACAACAACAAAAAGAAGAAAAAACCCAATTATAAATTATTTAAAAAAACAAACATCTTGTGTAACAACCTAATGAGGACAAAACTGCCCAGGAATAGGACTATCAATTATTAGTATATTACAATGTTAGAGCTCAAGTTTGTGGCTCGTTATCAAACATACCTGGTGGTAAACCTTTAATAAGCTATGGTGTTATTAACTCATTGCTCTGTCTATTCACTAAAACAGTAAACCAATACATCATAATAAAATTTACATGATATTGATACACCATTTTAAATACATTGAGGTGTTTGGGTCAACATTTGATATTGGTAACAAATTTTAACTGCTGACAAAAAAGTGATATTACTTCAGTTCCAACCCTATTTTTAAACACAAACCCTGTAAATAGTCTTCCCAACATTACAACATTAATTTCCCGCAAGAGTCAACCGTGTAAGTTGCAAGAGCTAGTCAACTTCCTGTATCAGAAGATATGGATACTAACTGTAGTGCTTTAGGGGTTGATACACTGGCAAACGTATGGGTAATGTGTGGATTAACCGACATAGGTGTAACATTAAAAATGAGATGTTGCTGCAGGGTAAGACTATAAGAGGTTGCTTGCAGTTGCAGCCACAAGTTCATTACTTTGAATCAATGATTGACACAAAATGCCTGCAGGATACTGGATTGGAATACCTGTATAATATACCATTTCTGACACCAGTATGACACTGTGTATACGGTCCTGTTGCTTTCTGGCATATATATATGTACATCGCTACCTTACGTCCTTCGAATAAAGGTCGACAAAGTTCAACTACAGATGCTGAAGTGGCCACATTCAATGATTCATGATCGACAGCAAAACATTACAAAAGAGTTGTTTCATCTGGTACACATAACATGCTCCACAGTATAACACTTAATGTGAAAATGCAGTACTCACCCTGCTTATGTCTTCTCCGGATCTTTCTGCCTCGTCAAGACGTTTCAACTTTCCTTCATAAAGACCTTTGAATTCCCCCAACAGATTCTGCATCTGCCCACCCTTTCTGCCGGCTCCACTGCCGGACAGTGCCTTGACGCCCGCCATGCTGCTTACCGATCTACTATGCCTATCTGATATGGCAGATGAAGTTTCATTGAAATCAATGCGTGTTTAACTTCGCGATCGAGCTACATGATGCCAGATTCTGGTTACTTCTGTTAAAATACAAGTCCCGTGTCCTCCATACTTGTTCCCCTCGCGACGCTCCGACCCGTGCAAACTTGTTTTGAAACAGCCTCTCTGATTGGTCACTTCGGAGACACGTGGTTATGTTTATATTTTTGATCGAAGCACATGGCCTCAAGGTTCACAACATTTAACGGAACATTGCCGTTTTCTGCGTGTTGTTTGGCTGTAGTTCATTTTATCGTGGTTTTTTTTTTTAAAGGAGATGTTAATTGGTATCTGGCGATAGTACGAAAGATAGTACGACTGTCCTGAGTTCTCACAAACTTTACGCAAGTCAAATATGTCATTAAGGCTGAAAAAACAAAGCGGGAATCTAGTTCGGACTTGCCTCACAACTGCCCGGGTGGGCGTTTTCAACGGAACACCTTTGATTTAAACAGCAAGAAGTTAGCTACACTGTGTGTGTGTGTGTGTGTGCCGTGTGTGTGTGTGTGTGTCACAGTGCACCCCGTCCACAGTGTGCGTGTGACTTGGGGTGTCAGTGTGCATGTGTGCCGGCAGTAGACGGAGCGAGAGAGAAAAGAGAGAGTGTGTGTGTGTGTGTGTGTGTGTGTGTGTGTGTGTGTGTGTCGGTGTGTGTTGTGTGCGTGTGTGTGTGTGCATGTGTGTTACTGTGAGAGAGAGGAGAGAGAGAGAGAGAGAGCCGATTTGTCCTTCTCTGGGGGTATGCATTACCTTAGCATTGCACTTCTACTGAATTTGATAGCAAGATTTTCACATGAAGAGCATTCTGTTATGTTTTTTGTTTGTAGACAGTACATGACTGTTCACGGTTCTTGGGTTGGTGTGATTCAGATCCAGAACCTTTGTTCTTCTTCGTATTATGCAGATTTATAAGTTTTCATGCTGTTTCTAGAAATATAGGATCCCTGTATTGCTTCATTGTGTTATACATGTAATTGCCATCTCTGTGAGCATTTTCTAAAAAAAAATTATGTGTCGTGGATTTTATATCAAGCCGTTTATTACTGGTTTGCCAAGCTGGTGTTGAGGAAATCTTGAGAATAAATATGACTTTGACTGATTCTTATTGTGAAGATCTTCAGTGACTTTTTGCATGTGAGGCAATGTGAGGGTCTGTGTGTAATCTGAGCAATGAAGTGAGTCTTAGTAAGGAGAGTGTAGGTTGTCACGCGTAGACAACACACACACACACACACACACACACACACACACACACACACACACATACACGTGGGGAAAGAACACAAGATTATTGTGTGTTTCATTCCTTCTTTGTTTTATTTCATTTTCTTTCTTTCGCATGTTATGAGGTTACAGTGTCAGAGGTATTCATCTGCCACAAAATAAACATTTACAGTAAATTGACAAGTATATATACATAAAAACAAGAAAAGAGAAACACATGTAGCTTCATGTATTGATATATGTTTCTTGGAAAAAGAGAGAAGGAAGTGTACACTACATTGGGGTGTGCACGTTAAAGATCCCACGATTGACAAAAGGGTCTTTCCTGGCAAAATTGTATAGGCATAGATAAAAAATGTCCACCAAAATACCCGTGTGACTTGGAATAATAGGCCGTGAAAAGTAGGATATGCGCCGAAATGGCTGCGATCTGCTGGTCGATGTGAATGCGTGATGTATTGTGTAAAACATTCCATCTCACACGGCATAAATAGATCCCTGCGCCTTCAAGTTGAGTCCGAGTCTGGAGATACGCGCGCGATATAAGACTTCATATAATAAAAAGGCAAACACACAACAATTAACACAAGGAGGGAGATCGAGGTCTTGCAAGTGTCACTTCTTATTCTATGTTTATCAACTTGCTATTAGGTTCAGTTTTTCCCCAACCTCCTTAAAATTAACACTACAAAAAAATGTACAAGCAAAATATAAAATAAGCTTCAGGTGACATTAGCAGATTTTTTTAAATGCCATAAAAAAGCATTTGAAAAAAACTTGTTCTTTGTTTTTCTTTCCGATCATAAACATACTGGACACCTTATTTCATTCATTCATCAATTTAAAAGACTTTAAAAGGAAAATATTATAGTACTGTATGTTGTACTTTAAACTTAAAATTGAACGCAAGTTCATTTTCTTATGGACATTTATCTTTGTTTTTACAATTACACTTTGTTTTTTGGCCAACAACCAACCATGCAATCCTGACTATGGTTTAAACAAATGGCCAATGTTTAAATAGAGACAAGAATTGTCAACCTCCCCTCAATGACTTGTTGGCACTTGTACGTGGGCAGGCACGACTGATGCTTTAGTGCTTTGTGGGCTTTGAGTCCATGTCTGGACTTGAAACAGACCCACATTCTGAACACAAAAACCCTGTTGTGGTCGGTTTCAGAGGTGTTGAAGTTCGAAGCGGGGCTGAGAGAGAGAGAGGGGGGGGGGGGGGGGGGGGTCACTGGAGTGAATATTGCAGAGCTCGCCTCCTCCACTTCTGCGCTGATGTCAAGAAAACTCGACACAGCCTGTGCACCTATTACTGCCGAATACCAGGAAGACTTTTTGTGTGGACTGATAATGTTGCAGTCACTGTGGGCTCTGACGACAAACAACACAAATAAATGAGGATGAAAGTCGCTTGTTCATTTCAATGCATGTTATTCTATCAGGTGCCAGGAGACTGGTTCCGCAAAACTCTCACTTACTCTATTGCTCATGTCGTATACATTAGACCGCTTACTTCAGTTTATTTCTCAGATCATTCAAATTGCCTTTTTTGCGTCGAACACCACAAATACAACGCTGTCACAAATCGAACAGAACAGAAGCCTCCAAAATCAAATCGCTGACGTGATTATCCACATGCAATTGTGAATCCGCAGAGCCCAAAAAACCTTCGCCAGCTTTGATAATTACGACGCAGTATTGATAAGTTTGGGTGATACACCATTTTCGCGCTTGCAACCTTGTTGACTTTAGAACTTTAGAATTCTGCCGTACAACACAATGTGATTTTGAAATTCTAGAATTCGAAGTGGTAACAAAGTCCTAAGATGATTTCCGATAGTCAGTTGTCGACCGTTTAGTAGCCTTTACATCGGTACCAGTGATGAGAGACCCCATCCGACGAGAACTGATGCACCTCCCAATAAACGATACTTTCTTGTTAATCAATGTGACTAAAATAACCTGTCATGAAAGGACATCTGCGATGAATGGACACTTTCGGCTGCGCTCAAAGGTGTCGTCTCACCATTGGTGCCACTGTTCTAATAACTTTCAGATCTCCTGCCCTCTGAGTTTTATAAATAATTAATTCTATCAAACAAATATGCACCAGCCGCATCCTCCGCTTTCCGAAGACAGTCAGCTGTCTGAGCCAGCTCCGCAACAGAGTCGACACACTCGCAACAAGAGTGAACGATCGATGATCCGGCATTTGTCTCCCTTGCAAGAGGAGCGTTCTGAAAAGCAAGAGTTATGTCCCTGCCATCGTCTACGGTACTCTGTATTGAATGGGCCCTAAAGAGAGAACTCGGACAGTCGTTGGAACTCTCAGAGCACAGGGGTCTGGACAATGCTTGAAGTAGAACGGGAGAGTGGGGAGGTGGAGCGGAGAAGACAAGGAGAGCGGCTGGTAGGATGATAATAACAAATGATTCAAGTTCACGACGGCAAGTTCGCAAATCCATTTCTGCCCCATCCATGCCGTGGAATGAAATGCTTCGGATAAATAAAATGGATCATGTGGTCAGTATTTTATGCCTATCGTCCTTTTATAACCACAGGTCATATGTTAACTTGTCCTACACATGCGGCGTTGAAGTTACACTGGCCGCCAACAAAAGTGTTAGGCCTACCATTCGTCAAAACTCCTGCACCATCTTGTTGAGCAGGCTATGTACTATTGCGGTGTCATGTCAATGTTGCTGTGTGTTTGAATGTTAGGGCTTAAAAATAATAATGATGTGAATATAATAATAATGATATCAATGATAATAATGATAATAAAAATAATGTTAATAATGATAATAACACGTTCTTCTAGTAAGCTTTTCACCACCAGAATGCAGTCTCATGGCGCCTTAACATAATGCATTGGACATCCACATTCAACATCGGTCACAAATACAAAAAGTCCAAATACACAGCACCCCCATGAAAATACAGATTTAAAAGAGCATAAAGCTTTGAAACATTTAACACAGACTCTTGAACAACCAATACCCTGGCAACTCAGTGATATAACCATCTATTTTGAACCAAGATTTAATCCTGTGTCCAAAACCGGTTTGAATCAAGATTCTTCTTATGTAGCTTCTTATTTGCATGTTTGATGCTGAGTTTAATGTCGCTTACACCTGATTAAATCTGTCAACTCGGTCAAGGAAAATGTGATGGGTATTGTCACACACACACACACACACACACACAAACACACACACACACACACACTGATGTCAGTAACGCATAAGAACATGTGCCTAACGAATATGAGTGATTTAATACACCAAATTAACAGCGCGACCACAAAGACATATGTGACTTTTTTCTATGTAATTATCCGAGGTCGTGAACGCGGTTGTGCTTGGGGGGCAATTATCAAAAGTCTAGACGCGTTCCTGTTTCCATCAGGTTAAATTCACAGACTGAATGTCTTCATTTCCCGAAGGAAGCTCAGTTTCAGCAATCGGTGTGTCCCGCAGCCAAAGTGGCAGCCGGGTGGGCCTTTCACTCTCCTGCCGGAGTCTTGGCTTTTGCGCCGAGTCGCGGGCATTAAAGACGCCTTTAAATATTCTAAACAAGTACACTACTAAGGTTCCAAACAACAACAACAACAACAACAACAACAACAACAACAACAACAACAACAACAACAACAACAACAACAACAAAAGGAACCAGAGAGGTTAGTTATTAGAGCAAGTAATCATAGAAGAACGAACCATTCACCGGTAAGCCGACCCAGTAGTCTTCGCAAGTGGTTGGACATTAAAAAAGTAAGGGAACATATAAAAAGCTCTTTGGATATGTTTGCAAACAATCTTACTAGAATCATCCGCTACAAATGTTCGGCTCTTAACTCTTGGGTTCATCACTCTGCACTCCTTACATCCAAATCCAGATCGTATCTACACAACGCGTTACATACACTCTTCAAAAAAAGTTAAGGATCACTTTTTTACAAGCACGCCACACAAAACAGACAAGACCGAAATTTTTCATTTTTAAAAAAATATATAATTGAACAACCAAGGAGTAATGACAAACAAAGCAAAGATCGAACGCGGCAGCGACAATTTAGTTAGAGTGTGTCAAACGTGACAACCCTCGAAAATGGAATTCACAACAATGTGAATCAGTGTCAATAACGCGTGTACCCTCCGTTGTGTGCCAGGCATTCAACACATCGTTGGCGCATGGAGTGGATCAGGTTGCATATGAATGCTCTGGGAACTCCATTCCACTCCTGCTGGAGCCATTGCAGCAGTTGACCCACATTGGCAGGAGGAGGGTGATGTTGCTGTACCCGACGACAAAGCTCGTCCCACATGTGCTCTATGGGGTTCAGGTCCGGGCTGTTGGCTGGCCACAGCATCCTGTTGACCCTGGCCTGCTGGATGAAGGTGTTTACAGCTGCAGAGCGATGGGGAGGTGCGTTGTCATCCTGAAGAATCGCACGAGGGCCGATCGCTTGGAGGGCTGGAACGACCAGGTATTGCAGGATCTCACTCTGGTAACGGACACCGGTCAAGTTGCCCACTACATGGTACAGAGGTGTCCTTAGACGTGTGCTGATCCCTCCCCAGACCATCACAGAGCCTCCGCCAAAACGCTGTCGTTCCAGAACAGCGCCTTCTGCGAAGCGCTCTCCGCGACGCCTCCACACTCGGATGCGACCATCAGCAGGTTCCAAGCAAAAGCGGGACTCACCTGTAAACAACACCTGAGCCCACTGCTGACGTTGCCACCTCACATGTTGAGTGCACCAGGCTCGGCGAGCTGCTCGGTGATTAGCAGTCAGGGTTGTTCCTCGGACTGGACGCCTTGCACGCAAGCCAAAGTTGTGTAAGCGATTTCGGATCGTCTGACCACTAACAACAGTGTTGGTGGTAGCTTGTAGGCGTTGCCTAATGTTGTTTGCTGTAGCCATTCTTTGTTGCATGGCCTGCCTCTGAATGAAGCGATCCTCTCTTTGTGTGGTGACTCTGGGCCGACCAGAACGTTGTCGCTCCTGCACTCTTCCAGTTGCGTGGAATCTCTGTTTTAGTCTGATGATGACAGAGGGAGCCACTGCAAGCCTCTGGGCCACTTGCCTGGCAGCAACACCGTCTTGTAGCCATCCTATTGCCCTTCCTCTATCTAAATCGCTCAGTTTTCTTCGTGGGGGCATGTTGCTACTGTGCATAATTGTGTCAGCGTGTCAACCTTTAAACACAAGCTGGTGAGCGATGTTCATAGCCAGGACCCTGTTGTAGCACGTGCATCCCAACCTTTTGCCCTGGCATGCGTTCCGCAAATTTCATGGGACTATAAAAAAAACCCTTTTTCTTCCAAAATGCAGAAGCTTTTGAGAAGTCCCACAAAGGGAAATAACTCTGCCTGCCAAACAAAATTCTAGGTCAAGACTCATTGCTCATTTGTTAATTCAAACACATTAATCTTTTAACTATTATGTCGATGTTTAATTTTTTGGCAATTTTTTATAATTAGATCCGTTTTTTCAACCTATCTTTCTTTTCTTTCTTTATTTGGTGTTTTACGTCGTTTTCAACCACGAAGGTTATATCGCGACGGGGGAAGGGGGAAGATGGGATAGAGCCACTTGTCAATTGTTTCTTGTTCACAAAAGCACTAATCAAAAATTTGCTCCAGGGGCTTGCAACGTAGTACAATGTATTACCTTCCTGGGAGAATGCAAGTTTCCAGTACAAAGGACTTAACATTTCTTACATACTGCTTGACTAAAATCTTTACAAAAATTGACTATATTCTATACAAGAAACACTTAACAAGGGTAAAAAGAGAAACAGAATCCGTTAGTCGCCTCTTACGACATGCTGGGGAGCATCGGGTAAATTCTTCCCCCTAACCCGCGGGTTTTTTTTTCAACCGATCCTTAACTTTTTTTTGAAGAGTGTATATATATACACGGGAAGTTTTGTGCAGCGAACAGTCTAAGAACAGGGTTATTCTTTGCTGCTGGTCACAGATGTGGGGGAATCAGAGGTAAGCAAAAATAAAACAGCTTCAAGCTCATCCAAATTTGTTACTTATGTTCCACTTTTTACATTTAGTCAAGTTTTGACTAAATGTTTTAACATAGAGGGGGAATCGAAACGAGGGTCGTGGTGTATTTATTGTGTGTGTGTGTGTGTGTGTGTGTGTGTGTGTGTAGAGTGATTCAGAGAAAACTACTGGACCAATCTTCATGAAACTTTACATGAGAGTTCCTAGGTATGATATCCCCAGATTTTTTTCATTTTTTCAATAAATGTCTTTGATGACGTCATATCCGGCTTTTTGTAAAAGTTGAGGCGGCACTGTCACACCCTCATTTTTCAATCAAATTGATTGAAATTTTGGCCAAGCAATCTTCGACGAAGGCCGGACTTTGGTATTGCATTTCAGCTTGGAGGCTCAAAAATTAATTGATGAGTTTGATCATTAAAAATCTGAAAATAGTAATTAATTTTTTTATTAAACGATCCAAAAACAATTTCATCTTATATTTCATCATTTTCTGATTCCAAAAACATATAAATATGTTATATTCGGATTAAAAACAAGCTCTGAAAATTAAAAACATGAACATTATGATTAAAATTAAATTTCTGAAATCGATTTAAAAACAATTTCATCTTATGCCTTGTCGCTTCCTGATTTCAAAAAGATATAGATATATGTTTGGATTAAAACCAAGCTCAGAAAGTTAAAAAGAATAGAGATACAGAAAAGCGTGCTATCCTGCTCAGCGCAACCACTACCGCGCTATCCTGGCTTGTCAATGTCACTGCCCTTTCCACGAGCGGTGGACTGACGATGCTACGAGTATACGTTCTTGGTGAAAAAAAGCAGTGCGTTCAGTTTCATTCCGTGAGTTTGACAGCTTGACTAAATGTTGTATTTTCGCCTTACGCGACTTGTTAGAACCTTCTTTTTACAGTATTAGAACTGATTGTGGATAGTTTTAAACATGGAGCTTGCCATGTGAACTGAGAAAGGAAACAAACTTGCATCGGTCTTGAAAAGCAATATCAGCCGAAGAGACGATCAAAAATAAGGGGTGACCCTGTTTGACAGGATGCCTATACAAATTACCACCGATCGGACAAATGATATGAACGGTGGACATAATGACCTTTTCCAGCATATAAAGTTGAACTAAAATGGATTGCGTTTTACCGCTTTTGTTAGCGTGCGAAAGTTGTTGCAATAATTTTTTGGCCAAGTTTAGTTCGAAGGGACATTAAAATCCAACAGCCGGCCAACCAACCACTCTCGTGATCGGGCACTATCGCTACTTCTTTCTTCGCTCCACCAGAATTGAGGGTGACACAAAAAACAAGAGGCGAAGCCTTCAAGGCTCACGTAAGAAATCGACAAACAGTAACACAAACTCAATCACTCCGTCACACACACACACACACACACACACACACACACACACACACACACACACACACACACACACACACACACACACACACACACACACACACAGTAAGCATAGGTGAAACTATATGCAAGAAAGCGAGACCCTGGATCTGCCAAGAAGTCTCGGCCCGCTCACAATAACAATGACCGAGACTTTCAGTAATTCCTTTGCGTGACGTCTAACCCTCTTACGTCATAATGTGACGTCTTCAAATAGTTTCTATCACACACGTCGAACACTTTTGACCGAGACTGACGTAATCCATAGACTCGGAAATGTTAAAGTTTCTACCACAGACATACACACATACATACGCACGCACGCACGCACAGACAGACAAAGTTTATCATCGCATAGGCTACACTTACGTGAGCCAAAAACCGGTCATCACCAAAAGTCGAATAACTTCAGAAATCAACACAAAACTTCAGCCACATTAGGTCAAGCCTATGTAGCAGACATCCCCAAAGTGTCAAGTCTGTACTACAAAAACTCTTTGTTTCACTGGCGCACAAAAATGTGCTCTATAATCATGAGCTCCCCCGGCGCTGCAGGCACACTCTTGGATCAGGGGGCAAAAAAACCGGTCATCACCTAAACTTGAATCACTTTTGAAATAATAAATCAATTCTTTTAATTTTTCAGATTTACAAAGTGGAACCAATTTTCTATGAGTGTATCAAATTTGAGCTTCGAGATGGCATGGACTACGGAGGAAAAGACATTTATAGTTGAGGCATATTTTCGGCTGAAGTCAATCCATGCAGCTCAATTGCAATTCAAAGAACGGTTCGGATGTCGTGAATTTCCTGTCCACTCAATGATGTACAGATGGGTCAACAAGTTGAGAACCCATGGGACTGTGCGTAACCTCAATGGTAAAGACACTAACAGACAATCACACTCTGGACGACCGATATCATCAAGGACACCACCACATGACCGTTTTTTTGGTGTCACCCTGTATTACGGCAGCGGTGTCGTTTGGCGTCAGCAACAGAAGAGACAGTTTTGTGCCGCCTTCACAATGACCATAGTTTGATTACATACGCCGAAACTTATTTCAAACCACCCAAAAACCTTTCCGTCCTTTCGGCACATCTGCTCTACTATTTTTCAGCATTAGGAGTTAAGGGGACGCATGCCAAAAACGTTCATGCCCATTTGGGCAAATTCGCAGAAGTAAGTATTCCGGGATGTCCCCCCGGACAAGAATTTTAACTTTTTAAAGCATTTTAGGATTTTTAACAAGATTTGAAGCAACAAATGTGAAAGTTGGGAATTTCTTAGAACCTTCTTTTTACAGTGATAGACTTGAATGTAAACAGTTTTAGACATGAAATGTGCCATTTGAACTGAGGAAGGAAACAAACTTGCATCGGTGTCGGATAGCAAAAACTATAAGAAGATAAGAAGAAATATTGCTATTTCATATGTTACGTGGATTTCCATTGGTCAATTGGGCAAAACTGAGCTCATTGTAAAAAGTGATATCGACGACATTTCCGTCGATATCAGTTTTGATATCGACGACCTCTTTATTGCTTCCCCACTTCAAAAACAAAAACACCTAAATTTAAAAACAAACAAATATATATGAAAATGTAATGATCCCAGAATTTAGTTGAGCAAGTGACTGAAGACTTTTTGAAAGAAAAGACATTTTTAAATACTGAAAAGTACAAGAAAAGAGTGAACAAAAAAGAAATAATAATCAGAGGGAGGGATATGGAACAGCCAAAACTGAGACAAATACTTTTGTAATTTCTGTACAGTTAATAGAAAATGTCCAGAGAATTAGCAATATATCTAACATTGACTGACTGTGTGACGATATCTTCTGCTATTGGTCTGTTTCGACAGTGATATCAAAATCGAGACCTCCGGTCTCGATTTTGATATCACTGTCTCAACAGACCATAGCAGAAGATATCATCACACAGTCCGTCAATATTTGGTAATGATTTATCGATTGAACATTGGATTTTCCTTCTTTGAGCCATGTGACGTCAAAGTCCGACAACAATTCATTTAGCCGGCCAGCCGAGACTACAAAATAGCGCATATTAATTTGTGTGCGTTCAATCGTAAAATTTACTAAAGGAAATTTTAACCATAATCGATCGATACATAAATGCTATTTGTATTTTTGACCAAAATATGACATTTTACACAGATCTCGACAGTCATTGTTCACCTGGACCGCTTTGTTTTTTAATTCAAATTTTGTCGGGTAGATAAAGCAGTTTGCTGTTGTTGTTGTTGTTGTTGTTGTTGTTGTTGTTGTTGTTGTTGTTGTTGTTGTGATCTTGATTTGATTTAATCACCCACAAGCTGAATTTCCGAAACAGTCACAAAAGCATTTGAACGCTGGGCGGACCATATTTTGATCAGGGGTTGTGTGGGTTACGAGTATCTAGTCCCCAAACACTCCACCCACCACCACCTCTCCCGCTTCCGCCACGGCAACATGCAGTCGAGTCTGGTTGTAGTGGTCGAACTGAGTACCGATTTCCTTGTATTCACGATTTGCACGTACTGAAACGAAAATTGGCCAATTAATAGCTTTCGTATTGTTTCACGTGGGTGGAACGATAGGAAGACGGGATATTTAGAATTCGATGGGGTTCCGGGGAGACGGCTAGGACAGCGTTGACAGAGGCAATGGAAGGGTTGGTTGATTGTGTCAATGTCAGTGAAAGATCGTGGATGTTTCCCTCAAAGCGACTATCAGCACACTGTCCTGTGTATACTGTGGCCTTCACAATGACACAAACAAAGAAGGACGGGAAGAAAGCAGGTCCCATTGTCCAAATAATTTGTGTTACTCATGAAAAGTAACTTGACATTTAATATATTGTGTAGAACTTTGAAACAAGACTTTTCAAAATGAAAATCAATTTACCGTTAGAAAGTCCATTTATAACAGCTTGGTTGTTTAAGAGATGGTGTTCTATAAACTGGGCGGAAAAGCGAAGAGAGACCCCCCCCCCCACACACACACACACATACAATTTATGAACGAAAATTGTTCTGAGAGGAATCCGATCAGAACAAAATCGTGTGTTTTTTCTGAAAATTCGTGTGGGTGTGAACTTTTGTGTGTGCAGGTGTTTACACTGACTACAAGTGCACACAGACGGAAAAACGATGTTGTTATATCCTCTGTGAAACATCTACTTGACACACGCATTCCAAGGCTTAGGATGACACCGCTGAAACCTTGAAGCCATCTTCTTTATTCTACTGTGATAGACCTAAATGTAAATAGTTTCAAAGACACAGACCACCATGCTACCTGAGAAAGGAACAAAGCTTGCATCGGTCTTGCGTAGCCAAATAGGTTGAAGAGACGCAAACAACAACAACTATGTAAAAGCTTGGACACTGATCTGTAGTGGTGTACGTGACTGTATGCACAAGAATTAAGGCACCTGTATTAAATGCACGTGCATTTTGTCAGAATAGGTGAGCGCGAGTTGTCAATGAATCAAGCCAGTTAAGTGTGGCGCAAGTTGTCAATGAAACAAGCCAGTTAAGTGTGGCGCGAGTTCTCAATGAATCAGGCCAGTTAAGTGTGGCGCGAGTTGTCAATGAAACAAGCCAGTTAAGTGTGGCGCGAGTTGTCAATGCATCTAGCCAGTTAAGTGTGGCGCGAGTTGTCAATGCATCTAGCCAGTTAAGTGTGGCGCGAGTTGTCAATGCATCTAGCCAGTTAAGTGTGGCGCGAGTTGTCAATGAATCAAGCCAGTTAAGTGTGGCGCGAGTTGTCAATGAATCAAGCCAGTTAAGTGTGGCGCGAGTTGTCAATGAATCAAGCCAGTTAAGTGTGGCGCGAGTTGTCAATAAAACAAGCCAATTAGGTATTGCTGAAGTTGTCAATGAATCAAGCCAATTACCGTAATCTACCTTGTAAACGCCCAGTATCGAGCAAACGCCCACACCCATCTTTGGGTCAAAAACTGTGTATAAGGTATAGTACCTTGTAAACGCCCACCCCCCAAATTTGTTCCAAAGGTGTACAAACAAAAGTACAGTGTCTAGTTGATGTTAATCCTCTTGACAAAATACCGAGATATGACTCGAGTGAATAATGAAAAGATGCTGCGATGCAGTTATACCGGTGAGTTTGTACATTTTCTGCCACTGCAGTCTCTGGTTAGCCATGCCAAATGTGGACGAAGATTTGAGAGACTCATCAAAGGTTTAAGACGTCAACCTTGGGGGATTTAAAGAGATCGAGTGAACTGGTTTTTGTTCATACTCCGCTGTGTTTGACACGTATCCAACCCCCTCCCCCCTCCTCGATTTTGCTAGATGACTTTGATCAGAACAAATGAACTGACAACAATTATGATATTTCAGTGTGTGCCAGTTTATGATTTTTGTTCAGACACTCGCGCTGCTGCTCGTAACGCTGGATATACGAAGCAGATCTTGAGTCATCATTATCATTTGCAATATGAGCGTATACAAGGAAGTTTAGGGTACGTGTGACGCGAGTAGTCAATGAAACAGGCCAATTAGGTGTGGCCTGCACCCACAACTATTCAGAATGCAACTGGGACAAAGTGCTTTCACAAACAATCGAGTATATAATTGTTCTCTTCAGGGGAGGATACACACGTTTAGAAAGAGAGAGAGAGAGAGAGAGAGAGAGAGAGAGAGAGAGAGAGAGAGAGAGAGAGAGAGAGAGAGAGAGAGAGAGAGAGAGAGAGAGAGAGAGAGAGAGAGAGATTCAGATTCAGATTCAGATTCAAAACTTTAATACAAAGGGATACAGGTTTTAGGCGATGCCTAATCTTCCAACCTGTCCCTTTTAGACATATATGACATTATACATTACATTTATATATTTATATAACATGTTTTAAACAGCCAAACGAATAACTAATTAACTAAGAATTTGTAATCAGGTTAAAACTAACACTCGCTATAATAACGTGGTTCATGGATTAATAAAATGATGATTAAGATGTGATGCAGTAACAGTTATGATTTTCAAGTGTAGGGAGAGAATTATTTTTGACAAAGATATTTTCGAACATTTTTTTTAAAAGACGAAAGGGTTTGACATGTTTTACAGTACATTGGAAGTAAATTCCACACAAGCGATCCCCAGTAAGATAAACTAGATTTATACAAATCAATGCGTGGGAGCGGTAGACAGAGAGAGAGAGAGAGAGAGAGAGAGAGAGAGAGAGAGAGAGAGAGAGAGACAGAGACAGAGAGACAGAGACAGAGAGGGGGGGGGGGGGGGGGCGGTGGGAGAGGAAGGAATTGAGAATTCGTTCCTTCAATTTTGTGTTGAAATCCACGAGCATTGCATTTAAACTACACGGCTGCAATAATGAAATATAGCGAATATATGTGCGTTTTTGTACAATCCAACCACTCTGTGAAAAGGACGTCTGTGCACAACTTATTGGTTTCGTTCTAACACTAGGAGGAAAGAGACAGAGACCGAGGGCAGATTCTAAAATTAGCATGGAATCCGTAACAAACAGACAAGTAGGTTTATAGACGATGGAGAGTGACACACGCACACACACACACACACACACACACACACACACACACACACACATACATACATACACACACACACACACACACACACACACACACGGCACACACACACACGCACACACACACACACACGCACACGCACACGCACACACATAAACATTGACGGATTCACCATACTCTCTTTTGAATTTAATTCGCAATGGCCGGGAGGGGAGGGAATGTTTGACTTAGAATCAAACCATTTAAGCGCTGACAAGGACTCTACATACATGCATGTTTAGTCCACAAGAGCGCTCTAACAGCTTCCACGCCACAGTTTACTAATTCCCTGCAGACAAGGACATCGGGAGAAGAAAACACAAACTGTTTGCCTCCCCCATCCCTTTTTCGATGATTTGTTTTATTCTCACAAATCCCTGCCAACTTTTTAGTGTAAATATGTTGAAAGACTACAAATTGAATTTATCCCCGTGAAGGGAAATCTCATTTTACCATTTCATCCTGCAAAATGCATTTTGCCCCCCATTGTATTACACGGAGAATTCTCCTTTTCCATCTTTGTTTAGAGCTGTCTTAGGTTTTCCCAATTTGTCTTTTTCGTTGTTGCTTGAAATTATGTTTTCCTTCGCTAAAAGCGCAATGGGAATACGCGGGCCGATGTATGTATTTTTTTTTTGTACTCACTTTTTCGTGCTTGTCACGTTCGTTTTAAACCCTCTAAGTTTCAACGTGTGCACTTTAAAAAAACAGGCCTTGTGAAAATGACCCAAACTACGAACCACTGGTATTGGATTTTGCACAGTGACATTAAGACGTGAGAGCCCTCTCCGATAAGAGGACGCCTCCAACTAACGAGCATCCACTTGTGGATTATCTTGGCCAAAATATAGCCGTTGTAGTGACACTTGTGGGTATTGTCCCGCGGGTTTCCTTTTATTGCAGGTACCACTGTCACAGAAAAATACAAAAAACGAAAACAAAACCAACATGCGTGTGTTGTATGACTCGAAAGACACGAAAACTAGTCCAGTACATACATACATGTAGTGGTTTTTTTTCTCAACAGAAGAAGAGAGCCTTGATGGCAACAGAAAAGAAGACATCTCAGAGTGCCGTTGACATGTGAAGTTTGAGTGGAGTTACCTTGTCTCTGAAACCGAATGAAGGGGGAAAGGGAAGGATGCTAGCTTTTTTCTCTAAATCGATTGCTTTCCCGAGAAGGCAGGCGTCTAAATTGGATTTTGCAGATGGTTACGCTAGCAGATACTGATGTGTCAGCAAAGGTAGAAAACCTCCAACTTACATTTTTCTCAATTAATTTATGCTCTATCGTGAATGGTAAAAGGTGTGAATGTTATCAGTTTCGTAAACTTGGACATGTTTTAAGCACAATGGGAGCTGGGAACGCAGAAGAGGAAGAAGAAGAAGAGCACATCGGGAGGATGGGAGGGGGGGGGGGGGGGAGTAGGGTACACGTGATGTTAGACTAGTGAGGGAGTAGGGTACACGTGATGTTAGACTTGTGAGGGAGTAGGGTACAGGTGATGTTAGACTAGTGAGGGAGTAGGGTACAGGTGATGACAGACTTGTGAGGGAGTAGGGTACAGGTGATGTCAGACTTGTGAGGGAGTAGGGTACAGGTGATGACAGACTTGTGAGGGAGTAGGGTACACGTGATGTTAGACTTGTGAGGGAGTAGGGTACAGGTGATGACAGACTTGTGAGGGAGTAGGGTACAGGTGATGTTAGACTAGTGAGGGAGTAGGGTACACGTGATGTTAGACTTGTCAGGGAGTAGGGTACAGGTGATGACAGACTTGTGAGGGAGTAGGGTACAGGTGATGTCAGACTTGTGGGGGAGTAGGGTACACGTGATGACAGACTTGTGGTGAGTAGGGTACACGTAATGTTAGACTTGTGAGGGAGTAGGGTACAGGTGATGACAGACTTGTGGGGGAATAGGGTACAACTTGTGGGGGAGTAGGGTACAGGTGAAGACAGACTTGTGGGGGAATAGGGTACAGGTGATGACAGACTTGTGGGGGAGGAGGGTACAGGTGATGACAGACTTGTGGGGGAGTAGGGTACAGGTGATGACAGACTTGTGGGGGAATAGGGTACAGGTGATGACAGACTTGTGAGGGAGTAGGGTACAGGTGATGTCAGACTTGTGGGGGAATAGGATAACGTCGCAGTGATGCGAGATTTGTGGTGTAATAAGGATGGCTATTCGGGACTTGGTGAGAGGGGGGGGGGTATAAGGGATGCCAGACTTGTAGGTGTTCGGTTACTGCAGCTGATGCCTGACCTTTGGGGGCGTAGGGTACAGTTGAGGGGGCGGCTGTCAGAAAGGCCAGGCAATAAACTCGGCACCGCCCTCGTGTATGACACGCACGACTGAATTGGTCTGCATCGACCAAGCGGAACGTGGTGTACACACAGGAGGTCGAAGGACGTGAGATGCACGTTGATGCCCACAGCTCCCAGCCACCCAGGGTGTGTATTGACGCACGGCAAATGTCGGGCCACTTCAAACACGAACCATGTATCGACAATCCTCGAGAGATTGTCTTCGCATCGTGAGGAAGTTTACGTTGGTGGATTATCTTATCGGTTTTCTTCTTCTTTTTGTGTTCCGTACGTTCTTCTTGTGTTTGCTAATGGTGCTTAGGTTTCCTGGAGGCGGAATACGAAGAAGTTGTTTGACTGGCCAGACAATAACTGCTCTTTTCTCTCCCCTCTGTCATTTTCTTCTCCTGCGCGGGCGGAAGAGGGATGTCGTGATTTGATTACGCATTTGTTTTTGAAACACTGTCCCATATGGGTTTCATTGTACTTGTTTTTGGTTATTCGAAGTGGACTGGAACAGAGAACTGCAAATCAATGGCTGATGTTTTTCTCTCTGTCTCTGTGTCTGTATGTCTCTCTCTGTCTCTGTCTCTCTCTGTCTCTGTCTCTCTCTCTCTAAGAGAGGGCTGGTTGAAAAAAGGATCGTTTGTATAGCTTATATGCCACAACCATCGTAAAATAAAATTTGACTTGATATCTCTCTCTCTCTCTCTCTCTCTCTCTCTCTCTCTCTCTCTCTCTCTCTCTCTCTCTCTCTCTCTCTCTCTCTCTCTCTCTCTCTGCATTGAAAGCTCTGAAGTTGACAGGGATTTTCAATCTAGCACTAACACAAAACACCCCAAAACACACAACAACAAAAAATCGATGCCGCACTTACTATCTCCTGTTATTTTAACCCATAATGATACATATATATGTAACTAGATGATTACCCGCTTCGCCGGGTACCGGCTTCGCCGGGAAGAAGTAGAGCCGAATACCAGGCTGCGCCTGGGACCCGGCTTTGCCGGGTGTACGCCGGCTTTGCCGGCGCACGAAGGAAAGGAGATAAACGCGCAAAACACTGGAGACCTTCTAAAAATAGTAACGTGCAGTGACCTTCTAAAAATAGTAACGTAGTAACGGGAATATGGATTGACGCCACACGGAAGGGAGATAATCGCGGCTGAAAACACTGGAGAAGATAAGGAAGAGTTACTGGTAGTGGATCCCGACAACAAAAAACAAAAACAAAAAAAATCGGTTCAGCGCGCACAGCGCTGCGCGCTGAGAGCACGTGTTGAAATATCTCATCGATGAGGTTGTGTCCGGGGTGTAGCTGAATACGGTGTCCAAATTTGAAAAAGATCCACCGAGAACTTTGGCCGTGCATCGCGAACAGACAGACAGACAGACAGACAGACAGACACTAGTCGTATATATATATATATATAGATACGCACAGCTCAGGCCTGACGACCTCTTTACTTACAGATTCTGGAAATATTGCATTCAAATTAATATTTTGGAGTGAGGTGAGTGAGACTGGACACGCTTTTTTGATCACCTTTTTGATGTTATGCCAAAATATGATAACAGAGTCAAGGTCAAGCAGAATCCTCATGGCCATTTTGTTGGATTGATTATGAAAAGTATTACAACTAAGCAGCACATTACCACACATTCACTGAAAAAAAGAAGAAAAGCGTCGTAGGATGTCAAAGTAGAAACAAAACAGTACCGATATAGTCAAAGGGGGTTTCAAGATAAAACAAGGAAACAACAACAAAAACAACATTAACAACAACTACAACGGAACTTGCACAAGTAGCACAGTTGGATCAAATTGTTTAAACAACTTTTCAAAAAGATCACAACTTTCCTTTGATCAATGATACTGCGCACAGAATCCTTCTTATTTGGAGTTCGGCTGCCTGTAGGGCTAAGTAGAAAGTGGCCCCGCTGCCTGACAACAACTGCGTACAGAGGGCAAAAGTAATGCCACGAAGCCCAACATTTTTCAACATGATGAATCAAAGTCAAAAATCAAACCAACTTTCCATTTTGCTTTGTCAGCAGACTATAACAGAGCCTCGAAATTTAATCAGCGGAATGAAAGTCGAAAGAAAGAGCAGCTTTTCCTTTGTGACTCAACTCCGCCTCACCCCCTCAGGACATACATGTAGAACCACAGACCACAGCAGCTCCCTCTACACATGACAGGGGCATTTTCCTTGTGATCAGTATTGTTCTTTTTACATTTAGTCAAGTTTTGACTAAATTTTTTAACGTAGAGGGGGAATCGAGACGAGGGTCGTGGTGTATGTGCGTGCGTGCGTGCGTGTGTGTGTGTGTGTGTGTGTGTGTGTGTCTGTGTGTGTGTGTAGAGCGATTCAGACTAAACTACTGGACCGATCTTTATGAAATTTGACATGAGAGTTCCTGGGTATGAAATCCCCAGACGTTGTTTTTCATTTTTTTGATAAATGTCGTTGATGACGTCATATCCGGCTTTTCGTGAAAGTTGAGGCGGCACTGTCACGCTCTCATTTTTCAACCAAATTGGTTGAAATTTTGGTCAAGTAATCTTCGACGAAGCCCGAACTTCGGTATTGCATTTCAGCTTGGTGGCTTAAAAATTAATTAATGATTTTGGTCATTAAAAATCGGAAAATTGTACACAAAAAAATAAAAATTTATAAAACGATCCAAATTTACGTTCATCTTATTCTCCATCATTTTCTGATTCCAAAAACATATAAATATGTTATATTTGGATTAAAAACAAGCTCTGAAAATTAAATATATAAAAATTATTATCAAAATTAAATTGTCGAAATCAATTTAAAAACACTTTCATCTTATTCCTTGTCGGTTCCTGATTCCAAAAACATATAGATATGATATGTTTGGATTAAAAACACGCTCAGAAAGTTAAAACAAAGAGAGGTACAGAAAAGCGTGCTATCCTTCTTAGCTCAACTACTACCCCGCTCTTCTTGTCAATTTCAATGAGCGGTGGACTGACGATGCTACGAGTATACGGTCTTGCTGAAAAATGGCATTGCGTTCAGTTTCATTCTGTGAGTTCGACAGCTACTTGACTAAATGTTGTATTTTCGCCTTACGCGACTTGTTACATTTAGTCAAGTTTTGACCAGTAAATGTTTTAACGTAGAGGGGGGAATCGAGACGAGGGTGTGGTGTATGTGTGTGTGTGTAGAGCGATTCAGAGAAAACTACTAGACCGATCTTCATGAAACTTGACATGAGAGATCCTGAGTATGGTATCTCCAGACGCTTTTTTCATTTTTTTGATAAATGTCTTTTATGACGTCATATCCGGCTTTTCGTGAAAGTTGAGGCGGCACTGTCACGCTCTCATTTTTCAACCAAATTGGTTGAAATTTTGGTCAAATAATCTTTGACGAAGCCCGGACTTTGGTATTGCATTTCAGCTTGAAGGCTTAAAAATTAATTGATGAGTTTGCTCATTAAAGTTGTCATTAAAATCAATTTTTCGCAAACAGATTTAAAATTGATTGCATCGTGTTCTTCATCACATTCTGAATCTAAAAATATATACATATGTCATGTTTACTCTTAAAATGTGATCACAATTAACGAAAATAGATTAATTAATCTTACGATTAAAATTTAAGAAATCGATCCAAAAAGGATTTCATCTTATTCTTTATCATTTCCTGATTCCAAAAACATATAGATATGATAGGTTGTATTCAAAACAAGCTCAGAAAGTTAACAAGAATACAGAAAAGCGCGCTTTCCTGCTTAGCACAATACGCTACCGCGCTAATCTGGCGTGTCAATATCACTACGTTTTGCACGTGGGAGGTGAGCGATTTCCTTCACGCGGGGATTGACGAAGCTGTACTGTCTTGGTGAAAAAATACAGTGCGTTCAGTTTCATCCCGTGAGTTCGACAGCTTGACTAAATGTAGTAATTTCGCCTTACGCGACTTGTTATTATGTGGGGTTGGTATAGGCTTATAGTAATGAGGGCGACCTTTCTATTCTATGTTTCATTGCGGAACGTCATTCTTCTGTTTCTGACCGCGTCTCTATTGTAGTAATTGTACACATAAATCTTACTTAGTGTGTAAGTCTGACTCTGGTAATCTGTTCTGCTTTGTCTAGCTCTTCTCTGAATACAATAATCAAAGGAGATTGAGTGGCCTGATGGTAGATGTATTGGTTTTGAACGAGAAAAGAAGAAGTAGGCGGAGGAAGCGAAAAGATGACAAAGCGGCTTTTGCCGTCTCATGTTGATATCCATTTTCTGGACATGTCTGTTATTATTGGCTAATGGTCAGCATACTAGACATAACTCATATTTATTAGCTTCCAAGACCCCCATGCGACGCACAACACACACACACGCACAACACATACACACACACACACACACACACACACACACACACACACACACACACACAAACACACACACGCACCACACACACACACACCACACACACACGCACAACACACACACACACACACACGCACAACACACATACACACACACACACATACACACACACACACACACACACGCACAACACACACACACACATGTGCTCAAGTACAAGCACAAACACACACACACACACACACACACACACACACACCCACACACACACACACACACACACACGTTTAACTGTCCTTTGTACACGGGGCACAAGAAAGATGGATAAAAAGCAAGCCTCTTCTTTGCGGTAACAAGCACTTGATTCAAAGATCTTAGTGAAAAGGGCACGTTCAGTGAATTAAAAATAAACTGTTTGTGTCGAAGAACAGATAAACACACCAGGCTTTTGCTGCTTCAGGAAAGGTTTGAAGTGAGGTGCAATTATACTTTGAGTCAAAGGAGACTCGCTTTGGTGTAGCCCTTTGCTACTGGGCTGTTAAATCTTCAATCAATTACACTGTTAGAAAGGCCATTAATTTTCCTTCCGTATAAAATAAACGGCTTGATTTTTCCTGTGATAGTATTTTATTCAATGGACCGAAGATTGCGGATACTTCCGCCAAAAATGAAAACCACAAATGCAAAGTAGCGTATGTTGAAATCGACAAGAAATCAGAACAGCTAAACGGCTATACCGAGAGCGCACCTCCGGACCGCAGAAGTAAAGCGTTCCCTCCAACATCACGGTTAGTGACCTCCATTCAAAGCAAACTGTGTCTCTTTGAAACTATCTACAGCCTTTATTTATGGTTGTGTTGATGCATAAGGTATGTATTTGGTACATGTGTGGTTTGGAGCAAGAAATATACACGCCTACGAACCGATTTGCTGTAGATCCGTCCATATTTCACGGTCAATAAATATGAAACAAAAGTCGATATGCCCCCCGAGGACCGACAAAAAAAAAGCTGGTCTGACAACAAACCACCAAACATCGTTTTTGTCATCATTTTGGTAGTGAGAAAATAAGTGCCAAATCAACACAGGGAGCCATGCTTTGAAACACAAGTTCCGTTTTGATAATACATGTTTTGGTTCCCCAGCACGTTGTTGCAATCACAGCTGACGTGTGAAAGCAACTTTCTGTGTTTTGAGTTCATAAAATGTTGAGATAAGTATGTCAGGTTTGAGGATGCACAGTTCTGTAGGTTCCTCTCAGTATTCCACCCCCTCGGTTTTCAGTTGTAAATATTAAGCTTTGTGATTGAATGTGGAAGCTACGTTGGGTCAAAGGTCACAGAAGATTTGCATCGTGCAAGCAAGGCACGTTGGGCCAAAGGTCACAGAAGATTTGCGTCATGCAGCGAAGGAAAGAATCGCGATCTTGTTTCCGACTCATTGCCTCTTTGTTTTTCATTAGACCTGTCATTCTGCTTGCTCGTCTTTGTTAGATGTTTGCATATCTTGTTGCTTTGTTCTTTGCTTTTATTATTATTTCTTATTTGCGCTTCGTTTAGCGATACAACGTCTTGTGCACGGGTCAAAATTTGTCAGTGTGTCAGGGGTCAATTGGTTTGACTTGAACTTGACGTTCGTGTTTCTCCGAACGTCTGTGTATCGAAACACAGATACACGCACTCCATGACTTTGTAAGAAGACAAAACATATCGCTAGGTTTCATTTGTTTGTGATGAATTTATGACCTTTTGTGAAGTAGTTTTGTTTTTTGTTTACTTGTGCCAGTTTGCCAGTTCGTTTTTGGAACTTTGCAAAGCAGTGTCGTCTGTCTAGGTCTGGAGAAACACCAATGAAAAGAGCCGAAGAATCCCCGAGCGTTTCTATTGGGTTTGCGTTTGATTATCCATGTATAACCTGCTTCCTGCAACTATGGTAACCGGGGATTTATTGCATGGGGAACATGAGATTTATTTGCAAGGTGTTTGTGAATGAAAACTCGTGAAAATGATGACAAAATATTATGTTCGTCCACTTTCACCTCATCTTACACGACTCCTTGTCGATAAATGGACTGCTAAGCCTAACTATAATTTTCATTGATGTGTCCCGCGCAGATATGTGAAATTTCACCATTTAAAACGGTCTGGATTTTGCTAAAATTCAAAAGAAATGAAGCAGTCAAAACGGTGCGGTATCACACCCCCGCAACGCCTGGATCGGAATAAAATTGCCTCCGTGCTGGAGACTATACACAGCATCACGATCATTGATTGAGCTAAAGAGTCCGGGTGCGGAGGCGCACGCTCGATATAGCCTTGAATATACGGGATGACAAAGGAAAAACCTTTTTTGTTTGGGTGTAAAGAACAATTAATTTTCTATTCGAAACAAAAATCATTTGTTCAGCTAACCCGCCTGCCAATGATGCATTTGCGTGTCGAACGATGATGCGCCATTGTTTTCAGAGGTCAAGAACGGCAGGTCTTGGTGCCATTCATTCCCAGTGGGTAATGCAGTTTGACACAGCACGTTGCCTTCAACTTTTAGGTTTGTGGGGCATCGCCACAGGCAAATTAGTTACACGCCCATGTTTTTGTGTTGATTGACTGATTCATTAAAGGTGTACCGAAGAAAGGTATAAAAATAAAGAAGCTTTTACAGTTTTAATGAAAAACAAAGTTCGGCAGGCTCCGCAAAAATAAAGGTTGCACATAATGGTGACATTTTATGTGCAGTTCCCTTTGACCTATTGTAGACTAACTGTGCTATATGTAAACGCAATTAGACAATCAGCACTACATACTCTGTATTACTCTCTTTGATGTGTGAGTTCCACTTCGTGGCCTGTCTTTGATTTGGCGTTCACAACACGATTTCTTACTTAGCCTGACTCCTTGTGCGCGAGTTGATAAGGACTGTACAGAACGCACTGAAATTCGCACCAGTTGTGGTCACAGTTTCTTTCTTAAGTTAAATGGTCATTCTCCACCTGCAGGGGTACTTGCCTTGACCACAACACTCCTTCAGTATGGAAGAGTTTGTCAAATGATATTGCCGAGTTGTTGGACATCTTTCAGTTTGGGACGTTTGAACTGATTTGGCTCTGTTTCTTTCGTGGTTGAAGCTAAGATTCCGTGATGAGAAACTCAGTCGTTAATGCCGGCCAATCGTTCATTTTGATCCGTTGTTTCCTTCAGTTCCATAACTTGCCCCTGAACGTCATGCTACAGCACCTTCGATTCCAGTATTTAAAAGAACGCGTGTTGCTTGCCACAGGCTCCGGGAACAAAGTGACCAAGTGTCTTCTATTGCCCGGCAATAAACACAATAAGAATTTCATGGTTAGAAAGCCAGTTTCATAATCTTGTATGAGTTATTTAGTGGAGGTATAGTCGGGTTTACTAAGGGATGTATTCAGTGCCTTTAAGTTTGTCCTTAATTGGGACCGAATTTGACTACGCGAAGACTTTGTGAAGTCTTTTTACCAAAAAGTCAGTGCGGAAGCCTCGTGCAGCGAGCTTCGTCAGTGAAGTTGACTTTGTGAGGTCGACTTCGTCCAAATAATATCATAATTTAGTTACGGCTAATTCACGACACAACCTCCCATAGCCGACGTTGCTTCACAGGCCTTGCCAGCTTGTGAAAAAAACTTGAACTGCAATGATTCTTACGTCATCACAGGCCTCTAAACCTATCAGGGACATTTAATTGGCAATGCGTTGAAACGTGTGAACCGAATCATGCAAATGAACTTTTTATGTAACAGAATTTGCTATTCCATATTCCAGCAAGACCCAGCAATTGCACAACAAAAATCCTTTATCTCTCTCAGCGGCACGCGCCCGCCTAGCAAATCAATGTCACGTGGGAGTTGCGCGCGCACCATTGGTGCGACAAGGAACGTCCACAACGGCACGCGCAAAGCGCGCGCGCAAGACTCTACGAGCAGCGTAGAGTTGCGTGCTGGCCGAAATTGCAAGAGTGGGGAGGAAGAGATAAGATTATGTACTTGTCAGGTAGAGCTCCGGACTCCTCTGCTCCTCCTACCTCACTCACCCACTCTCCTATCCCCTCCCCTTTGCAGTGAACTCTTTATCCTCCCGTGTAGATGCTGAACTTTTACTGGACCTCGATCAGTATTCTGTAGACCTATGCCGGAACTCAACCAAGGTTTTTCTTTTCAGACTGTGTTACTATTTTACTGGAACTTCCAGAAAAGTTGTTAGACATAAAACCGAGAGGAACTCATCCATTCACAGAACAAGTGTTGTCGCCATTTCCCCTTGTGAACTAGGGCACATGGATTTTATTTGGCGATCGGAAGTAAGTCCAGAGGACCAGTATTACAATTTGTGTATTGATTAAGCAGTAAATCGTACAGTTTTGTAAAATAACAGGGTCCGGAAGCATAAACTTGTTTATTGAGCTGTTTTTCTGTAGGAAGTGTTTTGAGGGAAAAGATAAACTGGCCGTAAAACATTTTGTGAAGTTCTATGTATCACAGATTTCTCTTGCGGTCTAAGTTGGGTCTCCGCCTTTGCTTTGCTTTGTATGGCACATATGAGCAGCGTTGCCATGGTCAACTTGTTTTTCTTTGAGTAGTACGCACAACTGTGTTGGACGAGAATAGATATAATATAATATATGTAAGACAGTTTTATCAGCACAATAAGACACAAAGTTAGAGGTCCAGCTGTGTGAATAGCTGTATTGATCCTTGGGGCAAACAGCTGCCTGCTAAAGTTGCACCTTGTTTCTTCGTCGCTTCTGATCCTTTGGTGTTGTTTTTCGGCGGTGTCACACTGAAGGCTGCAAACTCAAGAGAAATACAGTCAGAACCGCGAATTGACGTTTTTAGCTGCAACACCTGAACATACCACGATTTGAGACTGTCTGGACGTGTAACCCCTCACAAGCAACGGTGTGACGATAAAAGACACTGCAGCGGTAGGTTTTGCAAGCTAGGGATGACTAATGTGGTGTGCTAGATCTGACAAAAAGAAAAAGACAAAACTTTCTACTCTTTGGGAACATTACGACTTCTTTGTCGTTGTCAGTGTTCCTGGGCAAGGCAAGTACAACAGGACAAACAAAAAGATAAGGAACAGCGCAATTTTTCCACCCGTAAAAGCGCAACGAGGTAGATGGTAGTACAGTTGACCGTCCACCGGAGGCCGACCAAGTGTTGGTGACACTGTGAGCATCTGTCATGGCTTCGAGCAACGACCAGAACCACAGCGCCAACAGCTCTCTGTCCACCCTGGCATCTGACCTGAGGGACCTGGCCACCGACGCCGTCATGAACACCACAGCCATGATAGCCGGCAACCTGACAGACCTCGCCTTCACCAACGACAGCTTCACCGCAAACACTTCCTATGACAGGAACATCTCCGATCTGCTGTCGCCGATGAGCGAGGAGGAGGCTGGTGGTGGTGGTGGTGGTCAGTCCTTGACGGCGGTCATCCTGCTGTCGCTGCTGTTCTTCGCCATCGTGGTGGTGGGGGTGCTGGGCAACGCGCTGGTCATCTTCGTGGTGCTGACTGACCGCAAGATGCGGGCCAGCGTCACCAACGTGCTGATCCTGAATCTGGCAGTGGCCGACCTGGTGATCATGGTGCTGGGTGTCCCCGAGATGGTGCAGTTCATGCTGGACAGGGGCTGGCTGCTGGGGCCCGCCCTGTGTCGCCTCAACCGCTTCCTGCTCGTCGTCTGCCTCTACTCCTCTGTCCTCTCCCTCCTCAGCCTCTGCATCGAAAGGTCAGGAATAGCTCTTGTCTTCTGCTATAGTTTACATGGGTACTCAGCCTCTGCATCGAAAGGTCAGGGATAGCTTTTGTCTTCTGCTATAGTTCACATGGGTACTCAGCTTCTGCATCGAAAGGTCAGGGATAGCTTTTGTCTTCTGCTTTGATTTACGTGTGTCCACGCTCTTTTTTTGAACTGAGAATGTAAACGAAATTTGCATCGGTCGTGGACAGTCAGATCGGTTGAAGGTACGTTGAAACAACCAATCAACCAAACACGCTTTTTACATTTAGTCAGGTTTTGACTAAATGTTTTAACATATACACCACAACCCTCATCTCGATTCCCTGTCTGTGTGTCTGTGTGTCTGTGTGTGTGTGTAGAGCGATTCAGAGAAAACTACTGGACCGATCTTCACTGAAACTTGACATGAGAGATCCTGAGTATGGCATCCCCAGACGGTTTTTTCATTTTTTTGATAAATGTCTTTGATAATGTCATATCCGGCTTTTCGTGAAAGTTGAGGCGGCACTGTCACGCTCTCATTTTTAAACCGTATTGGTTGAAATTTTGGTCAAGTAATCTTCGACAAAGATCGGACTTTGGTATTGCATTTCAGCCTGGAGGCTTAAACATTAATTAATGACTTTGGTCATTACAAATCAGAAAATTGTTATTATAATTATTTTTGTATAAAACGATCCAAAATCAATTTCATCTTATTCTTCATCATTTTCTGATTCAAAAAACATATAAATATGTTATATTTGGATTAAAAACAAGCTACAAAAATTAAAAATATGAAAATTGTGATTAAAATGTAATTTCCTAAATCGATTTAAAAACATATTTATCTTATTCCTTGTCGGTTCTTGATTTCAAAAACATATAGATATGTTATGCTTGGATTAAAAACAAGCTCAGAAACTTAAAAAGAATAGAGATACAGAAAAGCGTGCTAACCTGCTCAGCGCAATCACTACCGCGCTGTACTGGCATGTCAATTTCACTGTCTTTTCCACGAGCGGGGGACTGACGATATAGTTTACGGTCTTGTTGAAAAAATGCAGTGCGTCCAGTTTCATGCTGTGAGTTCGACAGCTTGACTAAATGTAGTAATTTCGCCTTACGCGACTTGTTTGTTTTGTTTCTGTCTTTATATGCTGTATCGGAAAAGTGAATGCAAGTTCTTTTCCTCTGTTGCATCAATATAGGCTTGTAGCTTATTTTATCTGCATACGCTCCTCTTGTTCAGTTTTATCTATCGATTCTGTATCAAATATCTTTACCATCTCTCTTCTTCTATTGCATTTAACGTGTAATAGGCTGTTTCTAAAGTTCACTTCGCGCACTTCTTTGAGTTTCATCATTTCATCATAACAGGCTGCGTTGAAAGGCTAGCGTGCGCTAATTTTCTCTTTTTTTAATTTTTTAAATTTCGCCATATTGTCAAGTAGAGTATCTGTATCCCTTCATTTAATAAAATATATTATGAAGAACACCAATTAAAACAAAACTAATCAAAGACCAGGATAGTTAACCGGTCTGTTCTTTGTGTAGGAACTGGAACATCACTTATAGTGAGCCACTTACGACTGATTGAGATGAACAGTAACATATCAAACCTATTCTATTCAGCTTTTGCAGAAGGGTGGGGGGGGGGGGGGGAGGGAGAGGGGGGGGGGGGCGGAATTTGAAATGGTTGTGATCGTGCCATGAGAGGTATGGGGGTTACTTTTGTTTTCAAGTTAAAGCGACCGACATAACCTAAAATGAAATACAACAACACCACCACCTACAACAACACAAAGAAGAGAAGAGACAAAAACTAAACCTTATTCCCCCCTCTGCTTCTTTACCTCTGTAAATTTGTAGGGGTAGTTATTTTTCGATAATGACCCAGCAACCAAACAAATAACGACCCAGCAACAGCCTGAATCCTCGATAGTGCAATGGGTTGAGAAGCTGTTCTGTTTCGGTACTACTTTTTGCGACTGAAAAGTTCCGAACGCTCTAATGTACGAAGTATACATCTCTGGAGCAAACAATACAAACATACCGCATTTGAATTAACAACTACAGGCCTGAACACATGAATCTCCATATAAAATCCATGAGTTCGGTTGTTTTCTGAATCTAGATCAGACGTTCATCACAAGCAATTTCCCAAGGCAAGTAACTCATACTTTGTCTAGCGACAAGAGTAGTTCCCCTTCTTTTCACTCAGTTTCTTCGACAACAGACTGCAATCCGACGGTCAGTTTTCAACAATATTTCATTTAATAAACAGATCACACGCAACCAAATGCACACATCTCATCAATTTAAACAACATAAAGCGGTTTCATACACTATTTCCCCCAGAAAACTTAACTTCATACAGTTTTTAACGTTGGAACACGGGTGCAAAAGTTCGTCTGCTAGTCCCATTTGACGAAAGAACATTATCCTAACCAATACCAAAACATATACAGAACACACAATATCTGCCTTTGCCGCCACAGCAGAATAACAGCATATCTGTGTACTTGATTTTAGTCCAAAATAGGAAAACTGACAAGAAGTGTTAACAGAATGGAATGATTTGCACGGAACTATACAACCGCGCATTAATCGATCGCCTGCGCAGGTTGACTGGTTGAGTGAATAGGATTCGAT